>NC_044980.1:158863965-159179368 GCF_008728515.1 Papio anubis | reverse complement strand
ATGAAAACTTGCTGTAAAGTAGAAATTCCAAACGACAGAAGAAATAGCTATAATTGGTGAAAAATAACACTAAGACCCTAGATACAAATAAGTATTCTTAATGCGAAATAACCATTAAAAGCTAAGGATCTCTTTATAATGTATCCCACATTGACAGACAGCCTTGTGAAAGAAAAGGTTTTTTTAGTGTGAGCACAGTGGAAGACACTCTGTAAACAATCAATAATTGCGGAATGAATGTTAAAAATCAGCCTTTTCTGCTCCTCCTGGTAGACAAGAGCTTTTGTTTTTATTTCATTTCCTATGTATTTGCTAGTTCTTTCTTTTTTTTTTTTTTTTTCTGCCCACAATTCATTTCTCTGAAAGAAGGGAAATGAATGTAAGAGTATACGGATCTCCTAGGGGAATGCCTCAGAGTCTCCGCAGGTAGAGGTGTGGGTCATGACACCACAGGTCTCTGTCCTCAGTGATAAACATGAGGAGAAACAAGAGACCCAAGACTACTCACACGGTGTCTCTTGAACTTGTGAATTTCCAGCAGAATAACATGAAAAGGGAAATTGTTGGAGTGGATTCCTTCCTGTACTGTTACCCTGCTGTGATAATCCATTAAATCCTGGTTTCTAGGTGCATCTGGGTTGTCCTGGTTCCTGTGTGTTCCCGTGTTCTATTGTTTGGCATTTTCTATCTCTTCTTCCTCTTTTTTTTTTTTTTTTTTTTTTTTTTGAGACGGAGTCTTGCTTTGTTGTCAGGCAGGAGTGCAGTGGTGCCATCTCAGTTCACTGCAACCTCCGCCTCCTGGGTTCAAGTGATTGTTCTGCCTCAGCCTCCCAAGTAGCTGGGACTACAGGCACACGCCACCACACCGAGCTAATTTTTGTATTTTTAGTAGAGATGGGGTTTCACCATGTTGGCCAGATGGTCTCGATCTCCTGACCTCGTGATCCACCTGCCTCGGCCTGCCAAAGTGCTGGGATTACAGGCTCAAGTCACTGCGCCCAGCCTCTAGCCCTTCTTTTAATTCTACCCCATACTCACCAACAAAATAAACAAAACAAAAATCTAAAACAAAAGCAAAACAACAACAAAACCCATCTTTGTATTTTCAATTTTCTTGAAACATAAGACGCTTAAGAGGTACACCTTTGAAGAGAAGCTTTCCGAAATATCTTGAAGATGGTGACCATTTGTGATGGCCATGCTTTACTGGTCAAGCTAGGGTTCTTCATCTACTTCCCTCACTTGACACTCTTAAACCTATTATTCTAATCCTTTCCAAGACTGCAGGGCTCTTCTTCCTTAGGAGATCTGGGGGTTGCTGTCACTTTGTCACCAATGCCTGGCTTTGAACTTTTCTGTTACTGAGTGCCCATATTGCATCTTCAGTGCAGATGTCATCAATAAACTAATTGAAATAAAACTCTGATATTTAAAGTATTAAAATGCTACATGGCCCTCTGGAAGATTATAGGGCAATATTGATAAGTTGCTACACTCTGTTCCTAAGACCCAAGGCCAGGTCAGCGACATTTGCTTAAGAGTCCCTGATAATATGACAACCCTCTGCTTCTATCTGCTGTTACAAGATGCCCTGTTTATAAAATGGGCCTATTTTTAAAATGAGGCTGTTTATAAAATGAAGCACAAATGGTTTTCCTTAAAAATCACCTCTTTTTTTTCTCATCTTTTCATAAAGATAGTGGGAAGAGGCACATGGGCTGCTTTATGTTGGAGGTGGAGACAGAAACATCTTCATTTATAGCTTTAGCCAAGTATCATGAGAGGCACATTTAGATTATACAGAACATGCCTGGGAGCTCTCAGTCCAATACCTACATCCCTGAGACAGTCTTTGGAACCATATAATCACAGAAGTTTATGATTTAAGCAGCCTTGAAGGCTCCCACTTCAAATTTTCACCTGTGCATTCCATAGCCCACCTGTTAAATGGTCAGCACATAAGGCATCCCACCTCTCCTTGCTTATCTCTGATGGTGGGGAATCATTCACATAGGCAGGCTGTCCATTTCACCGTTAGACCGGTCCTCTTTAAAATGTTCTAGTTTAATTTGGAATCCATCTCTATAATTTTTACTTAGTGTCTGGGATCTACTCTAAAGTAACACAGAACTCTCTGTACTATTTAGACTCAGACAAAATCTACTAGATTCTCTTGAAAGCCTAAATGGTAAGTTCCTAATAGCCCAAATAAACTAATTAGAAATTGCAATTTAATTACACATTAATTACACACCATTTTCTTTTTAATTAGTGTCACTTAAGGTGAACTGTGACTACAAATTTGTTTCTATTGATTGTGATGGTAATAAAGCCAGACTTAGAGTAATACCTTTTTTTCTTTCTTTTTTAAAAAACATTGTTCAATGGATTAATGTGGTTTTTACATTCTTTGCCTCCTTTCCTAGGGTATTGTACCAAGTGGATTAGAACTTCAAATGCTACAAAGATACAAAAGTGCTTTATTGAAAAATCCAAGACAGGTAATTATCACCCAGGTTTTTCAACGATTTTTTTTTTTGATGTTTAGGTGGAGCTTTGTGCAATAATGTTTTAAAGAAAGAATAAAAAATATTTTCAGTGGATATATAATAGTCTTCAATGTCTCATCTATTGGTTTTCTTTAGATGTTTAAAACCTCAGTATGAGTTAAATTTTATGAAATGGGGTCACTGACATCTGCAAAAGTACAACAAAAATATATACTGAATATCCTGTGGACTGAAACACATAATTGTCTAATGAAAAGGTTATCCACTGTGTTAAGTCCATCACTGGCGGAAAATTTCTATTACTTCTAAGAGAACAGATTTGACTGTATCTTCAAAGAGCTCAAATTTTATGTTGACTGGAATTTGTCCATGGGTATTACTACGTTCTATTACCAGCTTATGGTATCTAATTTAGAAAGTCAATTTACATGCAAAGCTTTTTGTATTATTTGTGCTACTTAAATTCATCACAATACATTTATATCTCCTTTGTGAAATCACTTCCTGTCTCCAAGCTATTCAACACATAACTTTTTAAACAAAAGAAGCTAATTTAAAGATTTTTCCAATAATTCTAATTCAGTAACTGGGTTCATAAAACCTTAAAAAATATTCCTTTCTAGTAGAATATATTCACAAGTTGGAAAAGATCATTCATTTAAAACCACTGTCAATACAATATAATATTTTCTGGCATGGTGAATAGCTATTACCATAGCTATCTAGAAAGGGGTGAGGGGCCTGAGGAGGCCGAGTGTGGTGGCTCATGCCTGTAATCCTAGCAATTTGGGAGGCTGACGCAGGTGGATTGCCTGAGCTCAGGAGTTCAAGACTAGCCTGGGCAACATGGTGAAGCCCTGTCTCTACTAAAATACAACAAATTAGCCAGGTGTGGCAGCATCTGTCTGTAATCTTTGCTACTTGGGCGACTGAGGTGGGAGAACTGCTGGAACCTGGGAGGTGGAGGTTGCAGTGAGCCGAGATCACACCACTGCACTCCAGCCTGGGCGACACAGCGAGACCAAAAAAAAAAAAAAAGGGGGAAAAAAAAAAAGAGAGAGAGAGAGAGAGAGAGAAATCAGAGGAAACTGACTTTTTTTTGTTTCTTTAAAGAGGAAGTTGTGGGGAGCATGAAATTAGCAGTGCCTAAAGAAAATTTTCACTCCTTGGTCCTGACGTGGAGAAGAGTTTTTTTTTTTTTATATCTAAACAATGGATGTATGTGTCTATCCTCTTGTCCTTCTCTGGTCACCCTCCCCAACCTGTACCACAGCTGCCATAATGACCTTCTTCTTAGTCTCCATCTCCGACTTCATTTCTCATGTTAGCAGCTTTTATGAATGGATTCCACTCAGTGATTTCATTTGTAATAGTATAAGCCTCAAAAAAAAAATCATCCACAAATGGTATTTCATAAAAGGCAGCTCTGGTTACCATACAAAGTCCATCTATTCTTTTTTAAATTGATTAAAATATTATTTGAAATAAAAGCACAATGAACATAAGTTTCAGAAGACCCTGCAGAAACTTGAAGTGATATTCTACAAGTTCTAGTTTTCATCACATGAGCAAATGTTCAGAGCGTTTAGGGGAAAGGTAGGACACTGCAAATGTGTTGTGAGCTTGAACAAATACTGACAGGGACAGGAGGAAGGGAAATTCTGGGAAGAAGAAGGAGGGTCCCCATTGAGGGCCCCATCCTCAAGCCAAAAAGCCTGAGACTTCAGCCTAAAGTGAGAACTTACATCCCTGTTTTTGTGCTCAAATGTTTCCTTTTCCAAAACCACCCATGGCCCCACCCTACCCCATCCTGTGCCTATAAAAACCCCAGACCCAGCTGGCAGAGAGAGGAGAAGCAGCTGGAGGTCAGAACTATGATTGAACATCAGAGAGAAGCAACTTGACTTCAGAGGGACAGCTTGATGGCGCAACTTTGGAGAAGAATCCAGCCAGAGATGGCCAGACTTCAGGGGAAGATTACCAACCTGCCCCATCCCTTTTTCACTGATAGCCACATTTATCAGCAATGAAATCCCCTCCTTTTACCATCCTTCAATTTGTTCATGCAACCTCATTTCTCCTGGATGCCAGACAAGAGCTTGGGAATCATGAGTGCAGATACAAAAAGGCTGTCACACACACTTGCCCTTTGCCCTTGCTGGTGGAAGGCAACTGCCTCATAGGAAAAGGCAGAGGGTCAACTGAGCTGTTAATATTTAAGCCATCATGGACAGCAGACCTAAAAGAGCACTGTAACACTCCCTCTGGGGCTTCAGGGGTCATGAGCACCCCCCTTAGATGCTGCCATGGGCCCTGCATGGACTTTACTCCTGCCAGCACCCAAAAGCATTTACCCTGGCTCCTGTACCCACTCACCTGCGTGTTCCTGCCCACAAAGGGGTGGAGCGCAGGGGGTCTGAGTGAGTGGAATTTGTTCTGGTCAGTGCCAAAGTGGCTGGCTAGTTCCAGCACCCATGCACTTCAGTTCCCACCTTGTTTGCTGGCGGGCTCCCTCCCATGAGGAGTTGAGAGCTGCGGGCTGAGTACATGAGGCACCCTCTTCACAAGCCCCATGAAGGGTCAGGGAAATAGCCTGCTTCAGTACTGTTACCTAAAACTTACAGGACACATTTTTCCTGCTATAATGAATGACAGATAATATCAAATGCAGTAATGTCCTGTAAATACCAATAGAATTCAGGAAGTAGAATCAATCTGTTTCACCGAGTATTTTGGGAGTGGGGGGAATGTGTGCATGAGTTTATTAAAAAGCCTCACTACATCAGGGGAAGGTTTCTCTTTCACTTAACTAAATAAAGTTGCAGATGCTCACATGTATATTATATATAACTGTGATCTTTACTGGAGTCAAAACCAATAAATGTATTTTCAATTTCAAATAAAAATTCCTACTTTTCAATAGGAATTTTATCATTTTTACATCATTTTTAAGAATATTTTTCTAAATAGAGTATCAAGAAAAAACTATTCATTTGGAAACAAATTTCTTGAAATGTCTGGTTTTACAACTTCAGGACCAAAGATGTCATTAGTTTTTTAAGGTACTTTTTAGTGGTCTGAAACTTGAAAACTTGAAACAATATTTAAAATGAAAATATACATAGTAAAGTTCTTGGGTATATTTTTGGTTTGAAAATTATTTTTAAAACCTATGCTAAAGAATAAGGTTTTTCAGCAGCGTATTTTTAAAAATTAAATTCAAATTCACACTTGTATTGATTTATTTGGTGAGTTCAGAAAACTGAGAAGGATGAAGTTTTAAAAAATGAAATATTTTCTTTAAAATGCCTGATAGTAGTACAAAAATGTATTGAGTTGTAAACCCTGAATATGCAATCGCCATGGGAATCATTTAAACTTATTTCTGCTGTTTCTTTTATTTAATGATTTGGAGTCTGAAAATGAGAATCAGGTATGCCAGTTTGGTTTTTCTCTGAATAACTCACATAACTATAATACAGGAAAACAATTCTGTACTTTTCCAATGATTTGATATGCCTAGTTTAGATCTTATCAAGATGAAACTGATGTGAAACTGAATAGAACTGAAATTAATTGGAAACCTGACTGTCATATGGTGATACACACATTAGGCTCCTTGAATCCTGAAAAGTATCCTTTCATGGACTACAGTTGGCAAGAGATGATTGGGGTAGTTTTAGGAAGTACAGCTCTCAAAGGACCCATAATTAAAACCTTCTCAAATCCTCCCTTTGCTTATAACATAGCATGCTCTGTAGTCAAAGTGATGAAGGCTAAATTTACTTGTAACTCAGTACAAAGTTAGGTAACAAATAATTCTTGCTTTTATATTGTATTAGAACACATCTTTTGCTGATGTTGAGTAACATTGAATTAACAAGATAGAGAGAGTTGTCAGTAGTCACAGCACAAGGAAACACATCAGGAATTTATTAGATTTGGATTTATCAGTGCATAGAAATTCATGATGTTTAACTTAAAGGCAAAAAGAGCAGAACACTTTGAATAATAGCTTGAAGTGGATGATTAGCTAAGGGGATGCAACATTTAATAGCCAAAATAAATTACTATAATTATTTTATTACCTATGCTAACTGATTCCATTGTTTTTATTGAAATAACAGCTCCCTGAGGAAGGGAACGGTGCTTCAATGAATCTCAGCTGTAGGCTTGTATGTTCTCCTACAGCAATCAAAAATGATGAAAAATAGCCTTCATTGATAATACTCTTATTCTCTGCATTTCTGCACTTGGAAAAAATATAACATCCAAATGCAAATATATGGAAATTTCTAGAAGTGTCCGGATAGAAGAGAAAGCCTGTTGAAGACAGTATTTTGTTTTTAGCTCTCGAGCCCTTCATATTTGCACTCTTTTATTGGTTCATGGCATCACCATGTAAGTTTTTTCTTTATTTTCCATTTTATTTTCTGGGAAAGACTTTCTTGAGATTCTGATATGTCCACCTTCTAGTAAAAATATACACATGTGCTTGCATTCTTGTACATATGTTTCTCAAGGTAGTGGCAAGGAGGTGGAATGAGTCACGGTGGCTGAGGTGTGAAGCCATGGAAGGAAAATATTGTGTATTCCTAGAAAGTCCATTTTACTTGAAGATTTGGAAAAATAGTAAAAGAAAAATTGATGCGTTATGGAGTATGTAAACATTTCTATGCGTGAAAAAAACGGACTCCAAAATAAATTATGACCTTGTGGCAGACTGTCTTTCTTCCTCCTTTCCCAGCTTTTTCCCCTATTTCATCTTTCCTTTCCATTTTTTTTTTTCTGTCTTTAGGGGCTTTTCATGAAAGAGCTTGATAAAGATTTCCAGCCTACTTCTTCAGTTCCTTCCACATTTTTCATCTTCAGATGAAGATACAAAAGGTCTACTGCCATTGTAGGACACAAATCCACAGAGATCATCCTTAATTTAGGAAAAGTGGAAGGGTTATAGGGCAATACTTTCAGTTCAACTTCGAAAGATTTTGTTTGACCACACTTTTTTTTTTCTTTTCTTTTTTTTTTTTTTTTTAGTGAAGTGAGGTCAATGTTTACATTTTTGAATTTAAATATGCCATGCATTTTATGTGGATATTTTCTTTGATTTGATTTTTAAAAATATTGAGGATCAGATATTTAGAATGGTTTCTTCCAAGCCTTTGCCAAAGTCTACCAGCTTAGCATTCATTCATTTACTCATACATTCATTTTTTGAGCAAATATTTACTGAGCTTCATTCTAATATGAATACCACACTAAGTTTTAGAAATACGAAGTTGGCATAGTGGATGCCTGCAAGGAACTCAAAGTCAGGAGGTGAACAAATGAACAACTAGTAATCCCATTAACAAGCACTTTTATAAGAAACATGTACAATGTGAGGCAGGGTGGGGCAGGGCATGGAGAAGAGGTAACTGAAGAGTGCAGGGATGGGGAGGTAGAAGGTGTGTGGGTGAAGGGTGAAAAAAATAGCTGGGAAATGAAGGAAGAAATTCCAAAGATTCTCCTTTTACTTCCTTGAAGAAAGGACAACGGGTTAAATAAAGGATATTGGTTTATATTTATCTTTTAAAATAAGTTGATATTCCATAAGCTGCAATGTTAAATATGCTGGATACTTACGTTGCTCTAAGTAAATTTGGCAGCTGTCTTTGTAGGGTTGTTTGAAGGAAACTGGGAGGAATTATTTACATAAAGAACCAGATTCAAGCAATGCGTCCCACCTGATGGACAAAGGGTCTACAATTCACCCAAGAATCATTTTATTGAGTAATCACATTAGAAGACAGGCCATTGTTTGGTACATTAACTATAGCATCAATGTATTGTGTAATGAAAAGGTAGGTCTTAATTCATCATATTAACCTTCAATGCATCTAGCAAGGTTTCCAGGAAATGGTGGACACAGTACAGTCTTGGAGATGGCTTGAATTTTTTTCTTTTTTCTTTTTTTTTTGGTGATGGAATCTTGCTCTGTCACCCAGGCTGGAGTGCAGTGTCATGGTCTCAGCTCACTGCAACCTCCACCTCCTGGGTTCAAGCAATTCTCCTGCCTTAGCCTCCTGAGTAGCTGGGACTACAGGTGCGTGGCCACCACGCCAGGCTAATTCTTTGTATTTTTAGTAGACATGAGGTTTCACCATTAGCCAGGATGGTCTCGATCTCCTGACCTTGTGATCCGCCCGCCTTGGCCTCCCAAAATGCTGGCACTATAGGCATGAACCACCATGCCTGCCGATGGCTTGAAATTTTCAAATGTTATTGCTTAATTTGAAATAATATTCCACTTTGTTTCCCTGCATCCCATCTCAACACACATACACACATTCCAGTATAATTATCACCTCTTCAGTGTAGTCTCCACTGACCTCTCTATTTAAAATATGTTCCTATTACTTTATTTTACACTCTGTTTCCTTCATACCAATACAATCATTCATAATTTATTTCATTTATTTGTTTTTATGACTTCCTCACTAAATTTCAAACTTCATATTCACATGATTATTAAAAAAAATTGTACCAAAGTCCCTAACTGTTCAATGAATGTTTATTGAATGAATGAATATATCAATAAAGGGATGAACAAAGGAATAGAATCTGAAACTGGAGATGTGATGGACTGAGCGTGCTAAATTCCACAAATGTTTGGGTAGTTTAAAGCAAGGAATAACAATTTAGAGTTGGGAACGGCTTCTTCTCCACTCTAAAGCAGTTAATGTGTGAATTCAAAGCTGTTCTAATTAATATTTCTTCCTCATATTTAGACTGCTGTACTACCTTATGTATTAAAGAATTACATAGACATATTTTAGGATATCTTCATGATGAGATATTTTGTCTTCCCTTCTTCTCTAGAATATGTAGTGTCCATGTCATTGCACTATTCATCTGACCTCTCCATGCTGGGTTCAATTATGAAGATAGTCAGTGTAATGCTTAAGGTATTGAAGAAGGTAGTGTCCCTCAGGACAAATATTATTGAATTAAGAATAAAGTTCATAGAGGCAAATTATTTCTCTCATTTCTACTGATAACGTCTCCCCACACACACTCATAGAAAACAGATTTTGATGAAGGAAGTTAGGGAAAGAAATCACTGGAAGGAGTCTTCGAAATGAAAGAAGGACTTCTTTTCTCATGTCTTCATTTTTCAGAATAAGCCTAATTTTTCCTAATGGTCACATCACCAAAATCTGCTAAATGTTCATCACTTCAAAGCCCCAAAGTATCAGAGCTACTAAAAAGAATAGTGCTGCCATAGCATCAAAGTAAACTACTGAATTTTAGATTGCAATAGCCAGATGTAAGTTAAGATTTTGTTGAAACAGAACAAACGCTCTGTCAAATGATAACATCGTATTAATTTGAGGGTTTCAGGATAAAAAGGTTGGGCATACAAAGGTAAGTATAGGCCAGGCGTGGTGGCTCATGTGTGTAATCCCAGCACTTTGGGAGACTAAGACGGGGGTGGATCACCTGACGTCAGGAGTTCGAGACCAGCCTGGTCAATATGGTGAAACCAGTCTCTACTAAAAATACAAAAAAAAAAAAAAAAAAAAAAAAATTAGCCAGCTGTAGTGGCAGGTGCCTATAATCCCAGGTACTAAGGAGGCTGAGGCAGGAAAATTGCTTGAACCCAGTGGCCAGAGGTTGCAGTGAGCCGAGATCACACCACTGCAATCCAGCCTGGGCAACAGAGCAAAACTCCATCTCAAAACAAAAAACAAAAACAACAACAACAAAAAACAAAGCTAAGTACAAAGATATCTTGGAAACTGCTTATAAGTTCTTTTTGTTTGATGAAATGGGGTTGACTTTGAGTGACTTTCTTGTTGGTAGAGTTAGAATTCATGAGTGAAGCATGATGCGTGTACATGATACACATTTCAACAAATAATTAGCTATCATTTATTAAACATATAATAGCAGTGTGTTACATGTATTATTTGTTTTCATTCCTAAGGCAGCCCTACTTTATGAAAGATAACTGCGGCTCAGAAACACTAAGGGAGGTATAGACATAAATAACTAAAAGAGTTGCAAATGGGATTGAACCCAGGTCTAACTTATTACAAGATCTATTCTCTTCCCTGTACATTGTTGCTGTCTCTTTTTTGGACTTCAGTGACGACTGTGAATGACCCTAAGCTCATTCTAATTCTGAGGGAGACAAACATGGGTAAAATGAACCAATAAATCATAATTTCTGTCAATTATGCTACTCAACCAAGGGGATCCTTGTGAAGTTTTGAAAACCAGGCACCAACTGAAAGAGGCAGGCCTCTACTGTTGTATGTGTATTTACCAGTAAAAGGTGATTTACTGGCTGGGTGCGGTGACTCATACCTGTAATCCCAGTACTTTGGGAGGCCAAGGCAGGTGAATCACGAGGGCAGGAGATCGAGACCATCCTGGCTAACATGGTGAAACTCCGTCTTTACTAAAAATACAAAAAATTAGCCAGATATGGTGGCGGGTGCTTGTAGTCCCAGCTACTCAGGAGGCTGAGGCAGGAGAATGGCGCGAGCCCAGGAGGCGGAGCTTTCAGTGAGCCGAGATCGCGCCACTGCACTCCAGCCTGGGCAAAAGAGCAAGATGCCATCTCACAAAAAAAAAAAGGTGATTTACTAGACAGGTCATCAAAGTCCAAGGAATGGGCCAAGTCTGTAGATCATCAAAATGAAGTACCTTGGACATATGGGAAACGCCTTGTGGACAATATGTTACAAAAGAAAGAAGTGAGAGAGAGGCTTGGAAAGGAGAGAGAAGAAATAATAATAAGACAAGTAATTTATAATCCTATCAAAAATTCTGTAAGGTAGGAATTATTACCTTTATTTCACACCAGAGAAAACTAAGGCACAAAGGGTAAAGTGGCTTGTCCAAGTAGAACATATTATTTAGTAGGAGAATTGGAAATCATAATTGTAATTCTTTTTCTACTGCTTCAAATTTTGCTAGTTATTATTTTTGGTCTGTAGTTGATTGGGTTTAAATAATTAATTTGCCATCCTTAAATCAGTATTGTACTTTTTAGTACACGTAGGGAAAACAGAAAAGAAAGAGAATACTGACAGATTACTTTTTAAGGCAGGGTTTTTCAAACCAGACACTATTGGTACTCTGGGTCAGCTTATTCTATGTTGTGGGGGACTGGCCTATGTATTCTAGGATTACTGGCAGCACCCCTGGCCTCTATTAACTAGTTGCCAGTAGCACTATACTCCCAGTTTCAACAATGACGAATGTCTCCAGATATTGCCATATGTCCCTTGCAAGGCAAAATTCTCTTCTTTCCATTTGAGAATCATTGCTATAAAACAGACAAGGAATAAAGTTATGAGCCTACACTTCCGGCATCCAAATTGTAGTTCTGCTTGATGATTTGTGATCTCTGTAAACTTCAGAAACTTTTGAACTTATCTGAGATCCAGAGACTTTATTTAAAAAAAAAAAGAGAGAGAGAGAAAATTATGATTATTTATTTTATGTAATCATTAGAATGCCCTAAAATAATTGTGTGGCTTGATGTGGAAATGTTCTACATATGTAATAAGTGCTACTAATATAAATAAGCATTATTCTTATTTGCTTGTGGTGATAAAAATGGAAAACAAAAGAAAATAAAAATCAGAGAACAGAAATCATTTTAATGAATATACCTTGTTTCTTGAAGAGTATCAGAAATCATAGATAAAGGGGTGCTAACTCATAACTGAGACAATTGCTTCTTAAAACTGCCTTATAAGAAAACCTGGTAACTGTAATGAAGCTATTTTGGTAACCCTTAAAGTTGTTAGTTTCCATCCTATAAGTGAGACAAGAGAGTCCATTTCACTTTCAAATATGTCAAACAATAAAGAAAGTCTTGTTCTTCTGGAACTGTAAAGCAAACACTGGACTTGATTGAGTTAATTTCAGATCTGTCAAGAATTAGCTAAGTGACCCTGAGCAAGTCATTTCATTTTTCTGAATTTCAATTTTGTTATTTGTTCAACGGTAAGCAAATTAAATTAACTAATTTGCAATCTAGTTGGGAGCACTCAGTGAGATAATGTATGTGAAATAGAAATGATAACACTTACAAATATAAAGTGCAGCACCAAACCCAGAAATATTACTAGAGTTGTCTTGCAACATACAAAAGCAAAAATATTTCAGAAACAGCTATTTCAAACAATGAGCTACTTCTATTTTTTCCAAAACTCTAAATCATACAATGTGCTCCACACAGGCCTGAAGAGACTAGATTTAGAGAGAAAATGGATGAATTGACTCACTTTACAAACAGGAAACTCTTGTCAAACAATCCTCTAGTTATTCAAACCATACCACAAATCATTTCAAATATCCAGAAATCAATAACTGTAAACATTTTATTATGATTTCTCTACATTGTTATTTTGCAAAATAAAAGTTGTAGAGCAGAAAGGAATAATTTTACCCAATCCCTCCTTGAGTTTTAATGATAATTCTGAAAATTAGTCAGGTTTATATGCTCCAGAAACATAAGCAAATTGTTAATAGAGGGGAGTTTGTTAATTAAAATTCCCAGAGGCAGAAGAATACCTGTAACAATGAGAAATATGATAAAACTATAAAAGGTACATGAAATTAGTGTGCTTATTTTGGAATATATATAATATATTATATATTTTATAATAATATATTATTTTATAAATTATAAACTTCTATAATTTATAAATTATATAACTTATATAATAACATATAAATTATATAATGACTTATATAAAACATATAATTTATAAATTATATAAATTATAATATTTTATAATAATGCATATTATTATATATTATATAATTGGAATATATAAAGTTTTGAAATTAGAAATATGAAAGCATATTTTCAATTGTCATACATCACAGTAAAACAATTGAAGACATGCTTTCAACATATAAAAAAAAACTATGAGTATTTAACTGGCAATTCAATATCTCTATGCCTGGAGAAAATGTATTTTTGTCTGCACCCTAGAACTGATTTTCTTGTTGATATTTTAAAAAATTGCATTGCTTATTACTCTCTTTCTTGTCCTTCTTCAGCCACCCTTCAGATGGCTAAAGTCAATGGTAGTATGTTTCCATGAGACTGAATGTTTGAATATCATCTTAAAAATGTTCTGTCTTTTTCTGTTCTCAGAAGTTGTGGTTTCCAATGGTTTTACACATTTGTCTCTTTTTTTTTTTTTTTTAACACACATTTGTCTATTTTCCAATGGTGTTACACATTTGTCTTTTTTTCCCACATATTTGTCTCTTTTCTCACTTCCATACTTCTACTACTTCTTTATTCATTTGGTTCTTAATTCTGGAGATGTTGGGTAGATGGCTCTCATGGGCCAAAGTTTTGAGAATAAAAATTGCCTTGTACTAATAAGATACCATTCAGTACCATGGACAGCAACACCGATGTCTTGCCCTGGACCTGGCAGGACTTTTTAATCTGCTACTAAGCCTACCAATAAGATTCTGCAGGATCCATACTCACAATTAGTAGTTTATCTGTCAATTTGGGCTGGACTCTATTCCTTTTTTACTTGTTGGTGTGGTATGTTTATATAGTTCTAGGGAAGAAGTTAAGCCTTTTAAATAAATGACAAAAAGATCACAAACAGAATGTGAGTTGTAGCCTTGGCCAGTGAAAATTTCCTAGCACTCTACACAAGAATCAAATGTGTTTTGTGAAGCCTTGGACTTCAAATGCTTGTGTATAGATGACATATATATATGCTTAATCATAATGTGAATATAACATCTCTTATTTTACTTCTTATATCTTTGTACTGTGTGTCAGAAACTTCTTTGTGCTTCCTTTACATTTGCAGTCATGTATTTGTCTTTTGTAAGAAATCTTTACTTGGATTTTGAAACTAAGAAACAAAGTGTTCCAGTCATATTAGTTCTCTCCCATAGGTTGTGGACTCAGCAATACTTCTGACAGATATCTACCTGATCTGGAGAGCCTTCAATATAATCTTCTAAATGTTTATTGAAGGTTAGTACACACATTTTTCCTTTTCATTGTAGAAAGGATAAAACCTGTACAACAATTGCATTTTACAACAGCCCCTTCTCAGTGTCATAAAACTGAAGTTGTAATTTAGGATTGATAGCTACAGAAAAGAACAGGAGTTCTGGATTTTTAAAGTTTAAGACAAACACTTTGCACATGCACCAGTTAAACCTCCAGCACTTACAATCCTGTGAAGTAAATTCAGGCCCTGGGGCTTGATGGGATAAGCACTACAGGTACTTTATAACAGCAAGTGAAATCATCAATTTAACACATTTGATACATGTGCTGCTCAGTTTTTGAAAAGTAAAAAGAAAGCTGTAGGAAATGAACATGGCATATGACTTGATGATAAGCATTTTGAAAATGCACATCTAGAACAGAAACATTTTGTTTTTTTTTTGCAGTCACATGAGCCTTCTAGAGGCCTCTCTGCAAAGTCAGCAAAGTGTCATGCATTGGCAATCAGCCTGGAGGGAGGTGAGGTCACCGACCAGCTTGTAGAAGGGAGACCTTGCATTTTTGTAAAGATTTTCATCAATAACATGGAGCTGTTGTTTTCTACCTTGACTAAACTCTAACATTTGGAGAATTTGAATATTGCATAAACAACTTGGTGCCTGCTGAAAACCTAGTTACTGTCTTATTCTCCTGCTGAGGACAGTACTTCCACCTTAGTTGGTTTCAAGAGCAAAAGTACACCATAGTTAATGTGAGGTAACAAGAGAAATCATCAAGAATCAATTCTGGCTAAGAATTTTATTTTGAACTTCAGCAGCTGAGTTGAAAGAACATGACATTTATAGTAGGGAAAATAAGAAACAACAAACTCAAGTCCAAATGCTCGAGAAGAGAAACACAAGAAAGGCAAGTATCTACATTGTTTCCAGCTTATTCCATCAGCATGTACCACATGTCAAAGACTATGCAAGGTACTTGAGGTCTAAAATGAAGATCATCTTTGCCCATAGACTAGACAAGGAAAACAAAAAAAGTATGATATCATACTAGTAATATTAAAATATACAAAAAGTAAATGATTATAAAAGATAGAAAGGGCCAAGCGCGGTGGCTCATGCCTGCATCCCAGCACTTTGGGAGGCTGAGGCGGGCAGATCACGAGGTCAGGAGTTTGAGACCAGCCTAGCCAATATGGTGAAACCCTGTCTCTACTAAAAATACAAAAACTAGCCAGGTATTGTGGTTCGCATCTGCTGTCCCAGCTACTTGGGAGGCTGAGGCAGAAGAATTGCCTGAACCTGGGAGGCAGAGGTTGCCCTGAGCCAAGATCGCACCCCTGAACTCCAGCCTGGGCAACAGAGAGAGACTCCATCTCAAAAACAAAAACAAAGATAGAATGATCAATATCTGCTATACCCAACCCATGAGATAAAGAACAGTGTTAAAGGGAGGAAGGTATAAGGGAGTAAGTTGAATCCTAGAAAGTATGACTATGTTGGAACAAGAGATCAACAGATTATGAACTACATATGAAAGCCGGAGTTTAATGGGAAAAATCTTTTGAATGTGACATAATACTGAAGATTTTAAAACAATAAAATAATGACTCAATTTTAATAAGGCTAACTCTTATAGACATGGGGCAGATTCATTTGGTGTTGACCATCAAACCCACAGTGGTAGAGTGTTAGTGAGCATTTGCCGGGGGTGTCAGTGGAAAAACGCAGTTGAACCAGTTAAGTAGATAATGTGTAGTATAGGTAAGAAATAAGAGTCTGAACTAAAGGCATGACCATGGGATCACAGGGAAGCAAAGTATTTGAGAGTAATTAAGGGGGTAAAATGAGCATCATAACTGTTAATAATCAATATTCAGTGGAAAGATTACAATTAATCTACCCAATAACTCTTGGGGCAATCATCCTTGTGAATGACAATGTTAGGTTTCAATATGAAAAGTATCAGCTCTCCAAGTGTAAGGATAAGAATAAATATTATATATGCATAGAAATACAGGGAGGAAAAGAAATCGTGTTGAAATTATACCTAGTTTCTACAAAAGGTGAACAGAAATTCAGGAAACATTGTTCTACTCTAAGATATGCATACACAACAGAAATGTGTACAAATAGTCACCAAAACACACGTACTAGAATGTTCTTAGAAACTCTATTCGTAATTGCCTCAAAATAAAAACAAAATCTATCATCAGTAAAGCTGATAAAATGTGCCATATTTACACAATAGAATACTATTGTCAATAACTATTATGACCTCACAGAAAATACATATAAATCTCATAAAAATAGTGCTAAATGAAAGAAGCCAGAAACAGGACTGCACACTGTATGATTCTACAGATATAAAGTAGACAAAGTTTTATGAAGTTGAAAATCAGCAAAGCTGTTACTTTTGAAGGAGATAGTGACTCAAAGGGGACACAGAGAAGGAGGGGAATTCTGGTAACTTTGTTTTATGACCTGTGTGGGTTCCATGAATGTGATCAGTTTGACAAAACCCTTCCAGCTTTCCTTTTATAGTTTATGCCGCGTACTTTTCTGCATTTTCGTTATACTTTAACAAAAAGTGTTGATAAAAATGATGCTTAGTGAAAATGAGAAAATCTAGTCATAGACAAGAAATGGGTTGTTGTGTAAATGGGTAGAGGCTTCTCAGATAGTCCTGTTACACCTATCTCTATGTAACATTCCACATACTAGGACAGAGAAATAAATTAGCCTCTCTTGGGGTTAATTGTATCACTGGTTTAAAGTGATTCCTCAAAAATATATTATTTTGACTTCATAGTCACCTGCATGCTTTGAAGAGTTTAGGTTTACACAAACTGCATCAAAAAGTGTCTGCTGGTTGCTTTTTGTGTCTGTATAATCATCCCAAGGTCTTGTGTGGGCTGCCCATGGAAACTCACAAGTGGTCATGTATTGGAACAATGTTCTACTTTATCCCCTAGAAAGAATGGCTTCCAGCCAACTCATGACAAGAATGAAAGTGCTTTGTATCAGACTCCCTGCTGTGCATTAGAATTTCAGTTACAGCTGCTACCTTGTTATGTTATAACACCCACATTTCTTTACTTACAAGGCCAGCCTCACAGAAAAAAAAAAAAAAAAAAAAAAAAAGCCTTGTATTCATTGTCTAATTATCAACTTCATATACCTTGGAAACAGACTGTAGCTCAAACATGTGTATAACTCAAAATATTATTGTAAGGTTAAGATCTGGAACAATAAAAAAATTTCTTATCACTGTTAATAGCCTCATGTAAAAATAATGACTACATAAAACTAGTGCTTTTTAAACATTTTAACTTTTTAATGGACAGATTTATTAGTAGAAATATGAAATGATTTAGATAAATGGAGAGGAAAAAAATCTAACATGGAACAAGGTGGGCCAAGAACTTGTTTCAGAGCTTTGGCAGCCTGCCGAGCACACCTCTCAATGGGGACATGCAACTTTAATCTTTATTATGGAGTGATCATAAGTGGACTGATTCTGAGCACCATCTGCTCTCGATGAAGCATTGGAGTTACAGGCTGCTCACTCTGATATGCCCTTCACCTCTGCTCTCCAATGTCACCCAAAGTCCCATTTTGAAAGGTTGAGTTTTATTAAATGGAAAAGTTTATTATAATTAATATTCTTTATGAGAGCCATTTATTTTTAATGAATAGCAGAATGGGCAGCTGAGGCTCCCTCTTCAACCCTGAAAAGCAAACTAAATGTGGTGAAAGCTATCCAGAGATTTCTATTTAGGCATTAGGGGGATGAACTTTCAGTTGGATGCCTAGATGAATCTTTGAATGTTAGACACAACATCAACTCTTTAGCCTACTTGTGTTGCAGCGTGGGTACTCAATTTAAAATAGTGACAGAGAGAGAGAGACATACGTCCTATCCTTAACATAAAATAAAAAGAAAGTTGTGTGTTCTCACTTTTAATATAATATCCTAAAGTAAACAAGGTATCCTGAATTTCATTTGTTTCATTGTGCTCTATTGAATATTACGCTCTATTGAGTAGGTATCTATAAATGTGATCTTATTTGGAAACAGAAATTATATCTACATTATGTCTGTGCAGGCATAATTAAGGATCTCAAGTTGAGAATATTCTGGATTTAGGGGTGCCCTAAGGCCCATGACTGGTGTTCTTACAAAAGAAAGGAGAAGGAGATCGGAGATACGGACATCCAGCAAGGAAGGTCATTTAAAGATGGAGGGAGAGACTGGAGTGTTGCCTCAACAAGCCAAAAAGTACCAGGGATGGCTGGCAGACATCAGAAGCTAGGATAGAGGCATCGAATAGATTTTCCTGCAGTGCTTCCAGAAGGAACCAACCTTGCCGACACTACAAGTTTGGACTTCTGACCTCCAGAAGGTGAAAAAATAATTTCTGTTGTCTTAAATTACCCAGTTTGTGGTAGTTTGTTATGGCAGCCCTAAAATACTACTACAGGGATAGTTGCTGTTAATTTAGATGTTTTGGGAATCTTTTTGTGAGCTTAGGAAAACAGATTTCATTAGTGTTCAGAAGACATCAGCTGTTTCAGTAGCTACACCTAAATGTATTTGCCTTTCTCTCTCTTTCAGATTTTTTTTTTTTTTTTGCTCATTGACTCCTTCTCTTCCTTTCCTTTGCTGAGGAATGTTAGAATGTTTAGAAATGAAAGAAATTCGTCTTTGTGAGTGATATTTCAGATAACATAATAAAAATGAAAGATTTCGGGAAATTCATGGGGGTGGTTTTAGTAGATTCTTCAGAGATTCCATGAACAATAAGACAATGTAAGTATAAAGATGACACTACTTTTCATATAAGCCAAAAATACTACAGAAATAAGTATTATTTTTTGGATATGTTAGCACCATTGCTCACTCTGATTATGGAAATAAAACGTATTTCCCCAAAAGACAATGTACATTTACACATGAAATCAGCCTGCCTTTGTATTTTCCTGATTAGTGTCACCAGAGTGTCTGGTCTTACCCAAGGCAAACTCCTACCACCCAAATAACATATGTTACTATTTCCTGGAACTTCCATTCCCGGGGCCTCTCTGAAAGGAACCACTGAATTACTGTCAACATGCATACTTGTGGCTCAGCATAACTCGATTACCCTGACAACATTTTTTACATTTATTTTTTATTACTTAAAGATTTATTGCTTTGTCCCTTAAATAAAAACTGTGAAGCAAATAAAAAACAATTTATTCCTAATTTACAAAGGCAGTAACAAACAACCTTGACCCCTTAAAAAATGAGATTACTAAGGGTAATGTTCTAAGAATCTCTTTGTCATCAAACAGAATTTTTAAACAGAGATATGTTTTAAGATTGAAGCAGTTCTCTTTTAAGACTATTCCTTATCTTGTGAAGTCGCCCTTGTGGAAAGTGTACAATGACAAAATAGCGAAGTATTAGGGTTGACAGAAGATAGCTGGGGGAAATGGAAAGGATTTCAATGTTAACAAATATTTTGAAGTTTTCAGTAACTCTAATGGCATATGCATAAAGGAAGATGAACAGAAAGGATTTTAAAATAATAATAGGTGCATAGCAATTAGAGGCATAATATGGATAGAAGAAACACTTCAATACAATGAAACAAAATGTGTTAAAAGAAAAAAACAACAAAACACAGGACTTCAGTTTTTCTCAAGGGAGTTAAATGCATTTAATAGATATTTGAGAACCAGTAAGTTTTATAGGGAAGTCACAAGACCTAGATTACAACAAATGCTTTGAATCCATTTTAACTGCTAGTTGACAAGTTGCATTACTTGGCTGTATTTTTCATTCCTTACCTGTGAAATGCTGGAATAAAGGAAAATGATTCTACCTTAGTTTCCTAGGGCTGTTGCAACAAATTACCATGAATTTGGTAGATTACCACAAGAGTAATTATCTCAAAGTCCTGCAGGTTGGAAGTACAAAACCAAGGTGTTATTAGATCCATGCTACCTCTGAAGGCTCTAGGGAAGAATCTTTCCTTGCCTCTTCCCAGCTTCTGCTGGCTCCTAGCAATCCGTGGCATTCTTAGGTTTGTGTATGCTCCGCTCCATCATCTGCCTCTGTCACCTTCTTCTCTGTCTCTCTGATTCCTCAGTGTCTGTGCACCTGTGTGTCCTCTCCTTTTCTTATAAGGACACCAGTCATTAGGGTTTGCCATAATCCACTATGACCTCATCTTCACTAACTACAAATACAAATACCCTATTTCCAAAAAAAAGGTCACATTCTGAGTTTCTGGGTGGACATGCATTGGGACGCTATGTAACCCACTATAGTTTCCAATGCAACCATACTAAAATAAATTTGCTTCATTTTTTAAATCTCCTCACTAACTGAAGCAGGGCGAAAGGAGCAACAATGTACCTCAGTTCGTTATGAACTCTCACATAAGGATGGAAAAAAAAAAAGAATCATTTGGTCTCAGGGTTTGCCTGTAAGGTAACAAAGGCTGTTGTTACAGTACCTAGTGCGAGTTAACCCAGGTAGGTAGAAGACATGATGTTGGAAGGATTCAAACTAGCTTCAGTCTCACAATACTACGAACTCTGGGCTGATACAGACAAAACACTTGCCCCTTAAAATCAGAGGCAAATGAAATACTCCAAACTTATCTATCACTACTAACTAAAAAATTAATGCAGTAACACTCTGTATTTGATGGGTGAATGAAGTTGTCTTTATAAACACCAATCGCTGTTCCAACTAACGGGAACCATATGTGAACTACCGTATTTGTGTTTTCCTCTTCAGTTCCCATTAAGTATTGTCATTTGTAATAACTATAAACAATTGCTATTCCAAAAGATATTTAATAATCTTTAATATATCTATTGCTTCCAGGCAATTTTCTATTCATGACCTTTTGGCTCTGCAGACCAGACAGTCTGGTAAGAATACTACCATGTGGATTACATAGCTAATAGAAATATACTGATTTTTAAAGACTTAACACACCCACTACGGATTGCCTCACTTGGTGGAAAGGACCCTAGGAATCAGAGAATTTAATAATGTCCATTTTGAGGATGAGAATATTGAGGTTAAGGATATTAATTAAACTCTTCAAGGCCACAAACCTAGTGAATGAAGGACTTTAAATTAAAAAACCAAACAGTTTTGAGTTAGAGCCCATGCACTTTACCATTGTACCATACTGCATCTCATCCTCATTTAAATCTCAAATTTGCACACAAGCTGCTAGGAACCTCAGGACTTTCCTCATCTTAAACCTTTCACAGGGAATTTCTCTGCCCTTCTCATGCCACTCAGTCCCCAGTTAAGCATGCCATATCTCTTTCAGGACACTAGTCTTGGATTTGGCTCTAGTTTCTGAATCAAGTATCTCTTAAGGCCCCTACTCCCTCAGGCTACTTCCTTGCCATCTAAATGAAAAATCTAGGAGTGCATTATTTTGCTGTTGGGGTTTTGTTACTCTTCTCAGAATGGGGAAACAAAATAGTAACGGACATGGTGAAATTACAGCAGTTTCATGAGAATGTAACTTCTTCCTTTCCTGGATTTTTCTTCATGGGAAGCTTAAAGAATATCTAAAAATTATTTAACATAAAGGATTACTGAATCAGTTCCACAGAACTGCAATGGCCAGTCTAAATTGGCTTTGACAGAGTTAAAGCCATCTCAGCTTCAATGTTTTGTTGTTGTTGATTTTTCCCCCTTTGAGCATCTGATCTTTAAAATCTTTGGAAGGCTCGAAATCATGCTCACTCTGGTTTTGGACCGCCAGAGCAAACCTTGGATTCCCTCTGCCATCTTATAACCTGTGAGAGAATGCACAGTCTTCACATTTCCTTTTGCTTCAGGGAAGCCATAGGTCAGTTCTCCTCCTGTCAAGTCCTCAGGAATTGTCCACAGTGGAGTTATCTGTAGCGTTAGGCTTACTTTACCCCACCTTCCCAAGTTTCACCTTTGCAACTTTACACTGCTGAGATTCTACTAAAGTACTGATATTCCTGTTTTCACTTTATCCTGCTGGATAGTTTTAGAGGAGCAAGAGCCCAGGAGAGGTTGGTGGCCTAATACCAAGGAAAGACTAATCTTGTGAAAACAGGCTAATGAGAAATCTATCTTAGTGATAGTATATTTACTTCCAGGACAGTGTTTCCTAATAGGCAGTGAGTATAAAACCAGTGACAATGTTTTTGGTCATGCATGGATGAATATGACAAAACTGTAAAATTGTGTATTCATCATAATATATAGCACAAAGGAAAACACAACTATTCAATCATGCCTGTATGTGGTAGGACTAGGAAAAGTGGACACAATGAGTAGCTCTAAAGTCCATTTAAAGGGGAGAAAAACACTAAACAGTAACATGAGCAGTACACAGCAATGGCAAGATATGGAATGCTACTATGTGAATGACAGGAGTTGGAAAGTCTTGTTTGAAAATATCAAAAAACATTAAAAGCAGGAAATAAACATGCACATTCAGACTCTGAAGTGAGATGAATCACCAACTGAGTCACCTTAGACAAAATTATTTTAATTTCTATGGCCTCCTCCGCTTCCTTCCAAATGTTGGAAAGTCTTTCTCAAAGTGCATTTGTGAGGATTAAATAACACAGCTATGTAATAAGGTCCATCATACATAGTTCATAAAATTTTGTTCACGTTCCTTCCCCCTACACCCACCTGCTAAAATAATAAGCATACTAAGTAATGGCTATGGGTGGCCAGAGATCTACAAATGTTTTTCTTTCTCCTCTGTCCTGCCTCTTTCCTTTCTCTCCCACAGACGACCTCCGTTAGTCCTTGAAAGGAAGATTTATTCTGTGAAGATTTTTGGATTCATATTACAAAGAAAGAAACCCATGAACTTCAAACTCTTTTAATATCTGTTCTAAGCTGTTTTGTTTATTTTGGAAGATGGGAATTGGCCACTTTTATTTTCCAGTGGCTGTTTAGAAGCTGGGTCACTAGAGGTTAACTTCTTAAAGAAATAAAAACAAGTTGCCTTTTCCAGAAAAAAAAAAAAAATTGACTTTCAGTGAGAATAAAGCAATGTTCCAGTAATACTGAGTAGTTCTTTAACAATTTTTCAATACTCATCAGTGATAAATCTTTTATAAGGAATGTAATTCAGTGGTTCTTCAATTTAAATATACTTTTGAACTATCAGTATAAGTAAAAAATTGATTTCATAGGAATATGGAATTATTTGACTGAAAATTATAAAATAATTGATTGAAGCGGAAATTATTTTAATAGAGAGATATGTGAATAATTTTCCATCATTCTTTGCATAAAGTACGTTAATTTCGTAAAGTGTTTATTTTTATATATAACGAAAAGCTTGTTTACAAAACACTTTTAAAGGAAGACAGACTTAGTTAGCTTTTCTATTTAAAAAAAATGTTGAATAATTATATACAGACTTATCTGTGTACTGTGTTTTAAATCACAGACATTAGATAGAAATTAATCTTATAACTCTAACCTTTTAAAAAAGTTTTCAATCTCTCTTTTCAAGAGGATATTTACCTAATAAAACTAAAAAGAAAAAAAGCATCTAAGGCACTGTAAATACTCAGAAGACAGTGCTAAGGAAGCTCAGAGAAGCTTTCCCTTGGAGAAGATAACCTACTCATACTGGGACTTGGAGTTGAAAATCCTTTAGAGATATGGCAAGGAAGGAGATAGCTATAAGGCAAATGTCAGTTGTTTGGGACTCACCATTGGAAGAAGAAGACCATGACTCTATTGTTTCTAGGAGGAAAATATCACAATATTCTTATAAACTGACCTGGCTAATTTACCTCTTTATAACTCCTACTAAGTGAACTAAAATATTCTTCTCTCTTAAAATAAAGTTGTGTGTGTATACACATAAAATATATATAAAAACACATATATGCATACATATATTTAAATATCATAAAATATCACATATTGAAAATATAAAATATCAGTATCATGAAATATCAATAGACTTTATAGTTCTTCAAACAATAATTAGAACAGATAATGAAAGGAAAAGAAACTCCATATGCAGTAGCAAGTTTAAATATTAAATAGGAATAAGATTGATTAAAATGAACAAAATATAAAGACAATTTTTAAATTTCCCAAAAGATCAAAAGTAGATTTGGACAAATGAAATGCCAAACACTATTGTTAGATAGGTTAAATCAATATTATAAAAACATCAATTATCTCCCAGTTGTAAAATACAATAGAATCATAATAAATATAGCAATTTATTATCTGGAGCTAGACAAGTTTACTATAATAACCTTGTTTAAAAATACATACCAAATAAGAATGACTAGAAGAAAAACCTGAAAAAAAATGAGTAATGGGGGACAAGATAGACCTATCAGAAATTAAAACATGTTAGAAGCCCTCTATAATATGCTTTTTTCAAAACATACAGGCAATAGCACATTAATAGTCAGCAATTTTTTAGAATAGAAAAGTCCAGAATTGACCAAGGGCATAAAGAAATATGACATGAATTTTCAGGGACATTTGAAGTCACTGAGGAAAGTAAACTTTTTAATCAGTAATGCTGGCACAACTGGATAATCATTTACAAAAGGCTATAACTGGATCTAGTTCCCACACTTCACAGCCGAGTAATTCCAAATAGATTGGAGATTTTTAAAATACAAGTGTTCCTGGTCACAGCGGCTCATGCCTGTATCCCAGTGCTTTGGGAAGCCCAGGTGGGAGGACTCCTTGAGGCCAGAAGTTTGAGACCTGCCTGGGCCACAAGTGAGACCCCATATCTACAAAAACATTTTTAAAATAGTTGGGTATGGTAGTGTGTGCCTGTAGTCTCAGCTACTCAGGAGACTGAAGCAGGAGGAGTCACGTTAAGTCTAGGAGTTTAAGACTGCTGTGAGCTATGATCTCTCCATTGCACTCTAACCTAAGTGACAGACAAATACTGGATAAAATCATAGATGGATTACTTTATATCCAAGGAATGAAGATAATCTTGTTAGCATTCAAAATCCAGAAGCAGCAAAAGTCAAGACTGATACATTAAGTCTTAAAAGAACAGTAAAGCACCACAGAGAAGTGACAAACACCAACAAAAAAATGCAAATGATACTACAGGCAAATGGTTTCTTTTCCCATTATATAAAATGCTAAAAATTAAAAGAAAATTGTCAAAAATCTAATTTAAAAACGAGACATAAAACGTGAAGAGAGTTCCCAAAAAAAAGCTAAGCAGATGACACTTAAGTTTATGAAAAAAACGTGAGCAGTCACATTTGTATGATATATACAAATTAAACTACAAAAAGATGCCACTATTAAATAGACAAAAATCCAGAAGTCTTACAATATGCTCTGTGGGCAATGCTATAGAGAAATAGGCCCTCCATAACATTGCTGGAAATGATTGCAAAATGGCATAACTACCACAGAGGAGAATTTGGCAATATCAAACAAAATTGCGTATGCATTAACCCCTTGACTCAGCATTCCCACTATAAAGATTTCATTTTGGAGAGAAAGAAAACCATCCAGGTATGAAATACCAAGGGAAATGGTTACTCCTAGCAGAATTATTTGAAACAGCAGAAGATTGGAATAAAGCCAAATATTCAAATTAAAGGACTGGTTTAATGAACTACTTCACTTCCACAAAAAGAATGTATTTCACAGCTATAAAAAGTAGAATGATGACCAGTATTTATGTACTGAAGCAAATTATTTCCAGGACATAGTAAATGAAAATTTTAAAGAAGTTGAAATATGAATATACATGTGCATGTATTTGCTTATTTTTATAAAAAATAAACACTGAGAAAGCAACAAGAAATAATAAAAATGTTTACTTATAAAGGGATAGGAAATAAAATGAAAGCAAGATTTCTGAGAATAATTTAAAACATTTTTCTCTTTTAAACTATGTAAATGGTTGTATTTACTTTTTAAAACATAAATAAATCACGAGAAATAATCCTAAAATTAAAAACAAAGTAAAATAAATAAATAAAATTCTGCATATTATATTCTAGGACAAAAAGGACTACAAAAATGTCTTGCATTTCACTTAGTGGGTTATTTATTTTAGGTAGCATTGTTGATATCATTATGAAATGTAGGATAGGCCTGGCGCAGTGGCTCACATCTGTAATCCCAGCACTTTGGGAGGCTGAGGTGGGCTGATCATGAGGTCAGGAGATCAAGACCATTCTGGCCAACATGGTGAAACCCCGTCTCTACTAAAAACACAAAAATTAGCTGGGTGCGGTGGCATTTGCCTGTAATCTCAGCTACTCAGGAGACTGAGGCAGGAGAATCCCTTGTACCAGGGAGTCGGAGATTGCAGTGAACCGAGATTGTGCCAGTGCACTTCAACCTGGCAACAGAGCAAGACTATTTCTCAAAAAAACAAACAAAAAGAAAGTAGGATAAATTAAGTAAATACATAGGGAAATATTATTAGAAATAAGTATTTCAACATAAGAGAAAAAAAGAACAAATATAAAGAACTTTAAAGAACAAACCCTATGGTATTCCATTTGTATTAGGAATATCATATACAGGTATATCTCTATATACATGTCTCTGTATATATATATCTATTCCATCTCTATATCTCTCTAACTCTAACTCTGTCTCCATTTTTATCTTTTTCCATCTATCTCTTTCCAACTCTGTTCACTAAAATGGCCTAGAAGCAATACCTAGCTAGTAACAATGAGCACATCAGCATTGGTTCCTAAAAGAATTTCTCAGTAAGAGGACCAGAGTTCCTTGCAAAAATGACGGTATTGGGTCTGAAGCAGAAAAGGAAGAGGAGCACATTGGCTACTGTTTGTGAGAATCACAGACAACCAATGGGAACTTAACAAGAGGATGCAGGAGTTAGCTAGCCAACTTTAAAACAATTTGACCATCAAAAAGAAAAATGACGGTACCTGATTAAAAACATAAATAAATACAACTATGTAAGCTTTTAATAATCCTTTTTGCATAATACCAATCCATCCAACAAACTACTCCAATACCAGGGAGAAAACATGCATTTGTGGGCCATGTATAGGAGCAGACACACACACTCATGCATGTGCATGCTCACACACACACACCACTTTGCAGTGGTCATATCTGGTGGTCCATACCTTTACCAAATGATCTACGTCAGCATCCTACTTGGGAGTGACAAGTTGACATTTTGTGCTTTGTGATACGATGCATTTTGAAGACAACTTCATTAGCTATTTAGCATTCTCAAAATGTTAAACTGAATATATAATCTCATAGTTCTAACTTCCAGTTTATAGAAAATACACAGTAAACAGGAAAGTTCAATGACCAATGAAGAGATAAACAAATTCAGAGTATGGAGCATTCTACAGGTCAGATCTCTGCAAAGAATTAACATCATAGGACAAAACAAAGCAAAACAGAACAAATACTAATATTTCCATAGATTTTAAAAGAATAACAAACCAAAGCAGCAAAATAGGATGTGTGAATCTTGATTGGCTCATTGTTAGGAGAAAAAAGTTATAGAAGATATTGGTGGCAGGAATAAAGAAATTCATATATGGTCCAGAATTAGATAATAGTCAATATTATTGATTTCATTATTGTAATAATATTATTATAGTCATGAAGAAAAATCCTCTCATTCTTAGAAGACACAGTAAAATTTTTAGAGGAAAAGTGTCATGGTGTTACTTGCCTTCAAATGACTCAGCAAAAAAAATATAAAAAGGAAACATATATGGCAAAATGTTAACTTTTTTATGCTAGATATACATTTTCACTGCACTATCCTTTCAAGTTTTTAGTGTGCTTTATATTTTTTATTATAAAACGTTGGGATAAAAGTCTCCTGCAGACTTGTTACCCTGTTGACAGGTTGTATAAAAATTATCCATTTAGGCTGGGTGTGATGACTCACCCTTGTAATCCTAGTACTTTGGGAGGCCAAGGTGGGTGGATCACCTGAGTATAGGAGTTCGAGACCAGTCTGAGCAACATGGCAAAACCCTGTCTCTACAAAAACTACAAAAATTAGCCAGGGGTGGTGGTGCGTGCTTGTAGTCTCAGCTACTCTGAAGGCTGAGGTGGAAAGATCACTTGAGCCCTAGAGACGAAGGTTGTAGTGAGCTGAGATCATGCCACTGCACCCCTGCCTGAGTGACAGAGTGATACCCCATCTCAAAAAAAAAAAAAAAAGAAAGAAAGTAAGAAATCATCCATTTACATAGTTAATATTCCATGCCACTTGGTTTTAAACAGAAATCAGAAGAAACACAACTTTTTTTTGTTTGTTTGTTTTGAGATGGAGTCTTGCTCTGTCGCCCAGCCTGGAGTGCAGTGGTGCGATCTCCACTCACTGCAAGCTCTGCCGCCTCCCGGGTTCACGCCATTCTCCTGCCTCAGCCTCCCAAGAAGCCAGCCTCCCAAGAAGCTGGGACTACAGGTGCCCGCCACCACGCCTGGCTAATTTTTTTTGTATTTTTTAGTAGAGATGGGGTTTCACCATGTTTTGTCAGGATGGTCTCGATCTCCTGACCTCGTGATCCACCTGCCTCAGCCTCCCAAAGTGCTGGGATTACAGGCGTGAGCCACCATGCCCGGCTAACACAACTATTTTTTAAATTTAATTTGGTTGTGTTAGGTCTTCCCTTTCAAGATATTACTCTGTATATTAATACACAGATAGGACACGAGAAACTCTTAAATAGAATCATCATTGTAAGCTGCTAAGTCATGGAGCAGCATGGACATTCAGGGCATGAAGGCCAGTAGGTTGATGAAGTTAAACTGAAACTTGTCCCCTAAAGATCTGATTTGTCTTTCTGTCTTGCATTATCTGAAGCAGTTGGAGTTTTCTGTTTTAACTTCAGAGGCTCAGAGTGTCAGAGTGGGGCAAGCAACAACGAGGCTTTAGATGGGGCAAGAACCACAGAAAGCAGAAATTTCCTGCATCACTATTACAACATATTGCGCCAACTGCTTTACCACTCCAGTCATGATTAACATTCCCCAAGATAACCGGGCCCAGCATAGGTTACACGCAGTGCTGCTCATCCCTCCTGATCAACAACTATACTGTAGACTCTGGGGGAAGAATAGGCTTCCTGAAAATAACATCAAAGCATCTTCAGAGAGAAAATGTCTGTGGGATAATAAAATTTCCGAAGTCATCCATGAATCATATGCATATCATAAGGATTTTGAAAAATCTTTGACTCTGCATTTAAAAATTGTTTTATGAATAAGCTTTGTTTTTTAGAGCAGTTTCAGGTTCACAGCAAAATTTAGTGGGAAATACAGACAATTCCCATATACTCCATGTCTCCACCCAGACTCGATCTCCTCCACCATCAGCATCCCATACCACAATGGTTCATTTGTTATAATCGATGAACCTACTGATAAGGTATAGGACACAATACCCCAAAATATGGCTCCTTGGCGTATGAGAAAACAGCAGAAGCATGGAGGCCATTCTCGTGTTTCTTTCTTCCCCAAAGCAAGCCTTGAAACCTAAGAAGGTCACTCTCTAACCTTTCCCTCCTTTCTCCTCTGAGGATACTCAAGTATCCTACACTGTGTCTAGATGGAAAGAATATCACATGGGAATGCCAAGAAGAATCTGAACAGACTGTGCTTAGCTTCCCCCAGTTTATTACCATTAGATCTTACCCTTTTATGCTTCAATCATACTTCTGAATGACTGTCCATAGAAATACGCAGATTTCCCTGTTTCTTTGGACCTTCATTTCTAAATGCTCCTGTGTCATATAAAACTTGTACTAAATAAATTTGTATGCTTTTTCACTTTTTGGTTTTTTTTTAGACAGAGTCTTTGTCAACAGGCTGGAGAGCAGTGGCACAATCTCGGCCCACTGCAACCTCCATCTCCCAGGTTCAAGTGATTCTCCTGCCTCAGCCTCCCAAAGTGCTGGGATCACAGGAGTGTGCCACATGCCACCACATCCAGCTAATTTTTGTATTTTTAGTAGAGATGGGGTTTCACCATGTTGGCCAGGATAGTCTCGATCTCTTGACCTCGTGATGGGCCCGACTCAGCCTCCCAAAGTGCTGGGATTACAGGTGTGAGCCACCACACCCAACCACTTTTTCACCTGTTAATCTGTCTTTTCCTTACAGGAGTTTCAGCCATGAATACTGTGATAACTTAGAAAAAGATGTTACTTTTTCCCCCCCCTATATTACATTCACACCTCATTATCATGCAAAGTTCATAGTTTACACTAAGGTTCAATCTTGGGGTTTTATATGCTTTGGGCTTTGACAAATGTATCTGCCACATATCCACCATTGTAGTATCACACAGAATAGTTTCATTGCACTAGAAATCCTCTGTGCTACACTTATTCTTCTCTCTTTCCTTGAAAATCCCTGGCAACCACTTTTTTTTTTTTTTTTTTTTTTTTTTTTGAGACAGAGTTTTGCTCTTGTCACCAGGCTGGAGTGCAGTGGCATGATCTCAGCTCACTGCAACCTCTGCCTCCTGGCTTCAAGCAATTCTCCGGCCTTAGCTCCCGAGTAGCTGGGATTACAGGTGCCCGCCACCACTCCCAGCTAATTTTTGTATTTTTAGTAGAGACAAGGTTTCGCCATGTTGGTCAGGCTGGTCTCGAACTCCTGACCTCAGGTGATCTGCCCGCCTCGGCCTACCAAAGAGCTGGTCTTTTTTCTGTCTGCATAGTGTTACCCTTTCTAAAACACAATGTAGTTGGAATGGTGCACTATGCAGCCTTTTGAGATGGCTTCTTCCATCTAGCAATATCCATTTAACTTTGACCATGTATGTTTTTAAGTTGACATCTAAAATTTTTTCATAAATTTCAGTTGTTTCAAAGCATACAACTTGTATGATATTATGATACTGACATTTAAAATTAAATGGTTATATTTATTAAAATATAATTTTTTTCAATGGGTAAAAGCATGACTCTCATATTGCTGTAAAAATAAGCACATTATGTTTTATTTTCCTTTTTAATGAGGAAACTGGGAAGATGTTATAACCAGTTTAAAAGAGAATCTAAAGAACAGATATATTTGTAAATCAGGAATGTGGAAGGGAATATGCAAATAGAGACCAGACTCTTATTCTACACAGGAAGGAAGACTGTGCCTCCACTGAACAGAGTTCATTAGCGTGTCTACAGAGAAAAATTATTTTACATTGCTCCTAGTTATCTACAACCTAAAGAATTGTAAAATAGACAATTCTTAGTTTTTGCTATACAACATTTTGTAAATGCAACAAAAAGAATATAAAGCCAACAGCAATTTGATACACACCTTCATATATAGAGTGACACATACTTAAATATTCAAAAGGTTATTTCCATTTGAAAGTTGTCTTTTTATATAATTTCAGTTTGTAATACTTTACTTCATACCCCTCCACAAAATATAAATGTATTCAAACTGAATTTTTTTTCTAGGGTCATAGGCTTTAAGAGTTAACAATTTTGAGGGAGATTAGTTAACATTATAATAATCATTACTATATAATTGACAAAACATATATATATACACACACACGAATTTTGAAAAAATAGTTTCTATGTACAAAAAGTAAAATTGTAATGACAGTCCATCTCTCAGTGAGATAGACTGTGGGGGTGAGGTGTCTTATTAGTTCCCAACATCAATTGCACATGTATTTTGAAAGATTTTCTTTTTGTCACATCAGAAGGATCTTTTCCCCTTTGGAACAATGCAATTAGAAAATGTAGGATGTGGGATGGATCAGATATCTGAATTTCTTTTGAAAATTTAGGATAACGCAACTATCACAGAGGAGGATCACAAGAGGAATCATAGGTGGATCACTTTTAAAAAGGGATCCAGGCCGAGCCCTGTGGCTTACACCTGTAATCCAGCACTTTGGGAGGCCGAGGCAGGCGGATCACCTGAAGTCATGAGATCGAGACCATCCTGGCTAGCATGCTGAAACCCTGTCTCTACTAAAAATACAAAAAAATTAGCCGGGCGTGGTGGCGGGCACCTGCAGTCCCAGTTTCTCGGGAGGCTGAGGCAGGAGAATGGCGTGAACCTGGGAGGTGGAGCTTGCATGAGCTGAGATCTGGCCACTGCACACTCCAGCCTGGGCGACAGAGCGAGACTCCGTCTCAAAAAAAAAAAAAAAAAAAAAAAAGAGATCCATAGAAAAAGTTGAGGATTCGGAAGTGAAACTTCTTTAAACTGTCCAGGCTTTATGTAGACTCAAGAATTCATATATCTAGATTAAAGACTGCTGTCCTAAACTACCCTACATCACCGTTACATAATTTAATCAGAGGCGGCATTCTCCTTCTCTCATTTTTTCCCCTTTTCTTCTCTTTAGTTGTAATCCCTCTTCACAATGTGGTTATTCCTAATAAAAACAGAACCTCACTGCCAAGAAAATTCTGGAGTGTACCTAGATTATAGATTTTTCATACAGCAACCAGCTTTTATAATTTCACTTTGATTTAAAGCTACCTAACTTGTTATTTTTGTCTAACAAAACATTGGTCTTTAAATAATAGCTGTGTTAACAAGAACTATACTGATTGCCCGCATTACGTCAGGCATTATACTGATAGATATCATTTGGTCCTCATACACTTCAATTTGGATTTTATAGATGGAAGTACCAAGGTTGGGTTAACAAAATAGTATTCCAGGCCAGCAGGGTGCGGTGGCTCACGCCTGTAATCCCAGCACTTTGGGAGGCCTGTAATCCCAGCACTTTGGGAGGCTGAGGCAGAAGGATCACAAGGTCAGGTGATCGAGACCATCCTGGCTAACACAGTGAAACCCTGTCTCTACTAAAAATACAAAAAATTAGCCGAGCGTGGTGTCAGGCGCCTGTAGTCCCAGCTACTCGGGAGGCTGAGGCAGGAGAATGGCATGAACCCAGGAGGCAGAGCTTGCAGTGAGCCGAGATAGCGCCACTGCACTCCAGCCTGGGCAGCACAGCGAGACTCCGTCTCAAAAAAAAAAAAAAAAAAAAAATGTATTCCATGTCCAAGGGGTCACACAACTAGTAAAGTAGGATTCAACATACATCCAGCTTCAAACTTTGTCCATCTAACCGTTGCACTGTGCTGTTACGGTTCCTTGATTTCAAGTTGAAACTTTATTCTTCCACATTTTAGAGGCGCTAATACTCTCTGTATCACATTTGATAGTTCTTTATCTTAAGTTTGAATGAATTCATTTTATACTGTGTTTTTCAAATTCCTCATCTCTAAAATACTTGATTTGGACAAGTTGATTCTGAGGTTCCCTTCCAGGACTAAAGCTCTATGGTTCTATATTCTTTAGTCAGTCACTTATTAGAAGCATTTCAGATTAAACAATTATTGCAATAACAAAACCAATCTGCAAGTCATTTCCTTTCGAGCTGACAAAAGCAGCTTCTCCGAGCTAAATCCAGTTGTTATTTTATTCTGCCTCTTGCTTCTTGCCACTCCTTTCTCCTCTCAACTTTGTTAAAAGCTGCTTCCTTACATTTTGTTTTTGTTACTGTTCCTGCCTCTTTACTGGTCACTGATTTGTAGAGTCAAGGAGACCTGCCAACCAATTATTTTGAAAGTTGGCTCTAATCCTTGTTTGCCTTTTCAGCAAAAGAAGGCTCATACTATTAGGGAAAGTATTGGCTCCTCACAGGAGTTATTTCCTTATGAAATTTGGTTTTAAAAGAGAGAAAAACAACTCCAAAATATTTCTGTCAGTCTTCCGCTGTGATACCTGAAATATTTGATATTAGCGTTCTCCTTTTACACGAAGGCACTGAGGTTTTGGTAAGATCCTTCTAAAATGCGCACGTGGTAAACGCATGAAGGGCGAGGGAACAGGATGAGGAGGTAAAGGAGAGTAAACCATAATCACTTATTAAGTTATTAAAATGATTTTACTTAAATAACCACTTCCCACAATCATGGAGACCCTGAGGGAACAGGGCACCAAACCAAATAGATTTTGAATGTTAAGATTGAAGAGTGCGGATGAAGTGAGGGGTAGAATAACGCTTGGGAGTCAGGGAACAGCCTGAGGGCATTCTGGTGAAATGACAAATGGAACTGGGAACTTTGCCTACTTAACAATTTTGCCCAAGGCCAGCCTATCTATGGAGGTCATCTTCTTCAACCCCAGACCTGCAGACTTGATTGCATCGAAACCGCATAGGACAGTTGGGTTCCTATTCAATACAAAAATATCTACAGTGAAGGAGATCCAATAACCTTGGCCCAGAGAAAATTTATCACAAACTGTTTACTCCACATTTTTGAAAGCATAAATACCCACAGCTAGGCAATAATGACAACTCTTTTTAAAGGATGCTACTGCCACTCTCTGAGATGACCCAGGCGCTGTACAAGCAATAAAAACACAATACACTTGCTCCCTTGCAAATTAAGCTGTGAAGATTTGCCTCAAACCTTCCGAAGAGATTTTTCAATGAAAGAGGAAGTGTCTGCATATTCAGCCCTGTGGTACACTAACAGCACCAAGATTTCTAATTAAAAAAAACCTGTTCTTACTAAAAATAACCCTCAGGCACACACATCTGCAGCAGAAACCCCCACTGATAACTGAATTTTGGCTCTTTTAGAAGGGTAAGACCTCAGTAGAGGCATTGGGTAACAGATAAGAGTTTGGAGAAACATTGCACAGGAGAGGTACATAAGTCTAAGCCTCTCTAATTTTCTAACGGTGGCTATGTCAGAATACCTAAGTACTTAGTCAAAAACAGTGCATTAGAAACTGAAATGGGGAATGATTACGATTTATTATACCCAACATCTCATCTTGCTAGGGTGCATAAACTATTCCTAAAAAGCAGAAAACAGTACAAAAATGTATCATCAAGAAATGTGTTCTTTTGCCTTTAACAACGCTTGCTGTCTGGGGCTCACCTAACAGCAGTCTTGTTTATTAGAAGCTGCTTTATTCCCGCATGAGGGGCAATAACGTTAACATGGGTGGCAAGATACTAAACTTAAAATATGCACCAGCATGCAGAATTAAAGCAGAGATGCAAGTCCTCATTGCTCTATTCACCTATGGAGGAAAATATTAGCACACTACTTTAATTGGATTTTTCTATGATCAATTTTTAAAAGTAAATCATGCAACTCTAAAATATCACCATAGGAAGTCAACATATATGCATGCAGCATTAGAAATCCTTTCATGCTTTTTTATGGTTAAAGAGGGGGATACAGATTACTTGATTTTCATTTGTCAGATTTTTCTTCTTTTTAAGACAGACATGCAAGTCAATCACTGTAAGGTGATTCCTTTTTAAACCTAATCCCACATTCATACAGCAAGCCTTAATGAGTCCACTAGGGGTAAACAAATTAGTCTCCAGGATGTATTGTGCATTAATTAATCAAACTAATAGTATTGTATAATGTGCAATAGATGAAAATTAGGTCCAAGTACAATACTCACATACAAGAAGTGAACTGGAGAAAAATATGGAGTAATAAAGAAAAATCAGTTTCTACAAATACAATTCAAATAGCTCTGCTTTCCCTCCCTATATTTCAGGCCCTTCAAAGGCAAACAGAGCATTAAAAGGTGGTCTTTACAGCTGAGATATCTATGTGATATAAAAGCTGTGAGGAGGAAAAAAAGCAGCTTTGAGTAATAATACCTCCAGGTCTACAGGAAGGGTCAGCAAACTATGCTCTGGTATCAGATTTGTATGACTCAGGAGCAAATAAGTGTTTCTACATTTCAAATGGTTGAGAAACATCAAAAGAAGAATAACATTTCTTGACACATAAAAATTACAGGAAAATCCAATTTCAATGTCTACAAACAAAGTTTTATTGGGGCATACTCACATATGTTCCTTATATATTGTCATAGTTGCTCTTACGGTACAATAACTGGTTAAGTAGTTGTGACAGAGACCTTCTGGCCTTCAAACTCAAATATATTGACTCTCTGGCTCTTTACAGGAAAAGTTCTAGTCCAGAGAAAACAAAAATCCTCAGCAGTGATCGCACTGGTATATACATAGTATAAGGATGCATTTCAAACATGGGAGGAGAAGGCAGATCCCATCTCATATAATGCGCTAGAAAGAATAAAACTGGTGTGGTGGCGGGCACCTGTGATTCCAGCTACTTGGGAGGCTGAGGCTGGACAATCGCTTGAACCGGGGAGGCAGAGGTTGCAGTGAGCCAAGACTGCACCACTGCACTCCACCCTGGGCAACAAGAGTGAAACTCCATCTCAAAAAAAAGAAAAAGAAAAAAGAAAGAACTAGAAAGAATAAAACATCACTTTTTGCTCCACCTGCCAAATTCCTCAGTCTAACTCTGAGAAAAAAATCAGACAAATCCAAATGGAGGGAAAATATACAAATGTGCCCTCCTGTATTTAAAGAAAAGCCTAGCTCATGAAAGACAAAGGCAATCTGAAAAACCAGTCCAGACTAAAGGCCACCAGAGAGACAGGACAACCAAATTCAGCTTGTGGCCTTGGATTGGAATGTGGACCAGAACTTCAAAGAATATTTTGGCCACAAAGGATATTATAACAACAGTTAAGTAAAATTTAAATAAGTGTTAGAGATTATGTAGTATTGTCTCAAAGATCTTGTTTTGATCATTGTAGCAGGGTTATGTAGGAGGATATCATTGCTCTTAGGAAACACACACAGAAGAATTTGGCACTTCATAGATACTGTGTTTTTTACAAACTGAAGATAAAAGGGCTGTAAGTGTATCATTAGCCTCAAGTGCTTTAGGGAAAAAATATGTGTGTGTATGTGTATGCAGTATATATGTATGTAGACATATAGACTATGTGTATATATAGAGAGAAGGAGAATATACAAATTTGGCAAAATGATAATGGAAAAATCTGGGTAGAGGATATAGTGGAGTTGTTCATACATTTCTTACAACTTTTCTGTAAGTCTGAATTTATGTAAATGTAGAAAGTTTTGAAAAATGGGAGAAGAGCACTTCTAATTGCTCCTCCATCCTCATGAACGTGAACCCCACGGGGCCATTTCTCCATCTCCTTTTTATTAGTAATACTTCGGTTCTGAGTTCTAAATTGGTAGGGTGACTTTGTACTATATCAACGTAACCAATCTGGAATTGCCTTTCCCAGATCTCCCCTCCTGCAGGGTTCAGAGTCAGTGCTGGACACAAGGAATTCATACAAGATGTTGGAAGTTAGAAGGGAAGTAGCAGTTTTTATATTCACCCTGAAAGTCAGTGCCGAATGCAGGCACTGTGGCAGCTCACATTCTCTTACTGACCTGGTAGCTCACCTTGTTGGCATGAGACATCAACCAGACCCACAGGGGCTCCAGCTCCCACCAGACCTCCTCCTGCAGCTTCTCCTAGTCCTGGGCCAATGTGTGTACAGCCTCACAGTGAAGACTAGAGAAAAAGCTACTCCTGCTGGTCACCATGGCAGCAGTTGCTGGCCATGAGAGATAGATGTGGACTCATTTGTCCTTGCTCTCATCCACATCCCACTCTCCTTTACTGTCTCCACCTGCTCACAAGAGTTGTACAAGGTCTAATCTATTTTATTTTATTTTTTGAGATGCAGCTTCGCTCTCGTTGCCCAGGCTGGAGTGCAATGGAGTGATCTCGGCTCACTGCAACCTCTACCTCCCAGGTTCAAGAGATTCTCCTGCCTCAGCCTCCTGAGTAACTAGGATTACAGGTGCCTGCCACCATGTCCAGCTAATTTTTTTTGTATTTTTAGTAGAGACGGGGTTTCACCATGTTGACCAGGCTGGTCTCGAACTCCTGACCTCAGATGATCCACTTGCCTCGGCCTCCCAAAGTGCTGGGATTACAGGCATGAGCCACCACACCAGGCCTCATCTCTGTTTCAAAAGAAACGTTATTCCAGGGCTGTGCGTGGTGGCTTGGGCCTGTAATCCCAGCACTTTGGGAGGTTGAGGTGGGCAGATCACTTGAGACCAGGAATTGAAGACCAGTCTGGCAAACATGATGAAAGTCTGTCTCTACTAAAAAAAAAAAAAACAAAAAAACAAAAAGTTAGCCGGGCATGATAGCATTCACCTCTAATCCCAGCTATTCAGGAGGCTGAGGCATGAGAGCTGCTTCAACCTGGGAGGTAGTGTCTGCAGTGTGCCGAGATCGCGCCATTGTACTCCAGCTTGTGCAACAGAGCGAGACCCTCTCTCAAAAAAAAAAAAAAAACAGAACCCTTATTCTATATCATCTTAGTGGCACTGTTTCTTTCGTCAAATGTTGGCTCATACCCTCAGTTTCCTGAAATACAGCAAAAGTCACGTAAGCAATCTCTTCATCTGTCCATCTCAACTCAAACCTCGCATCATTACTTTATCCCTTCAAAGCATCTTATTACCTAGAACTCCCAGGAGATTATACTGAGAACTGCATAATAAATAAAAATGAATAAAATCACCATTTGTTGTGTGCTTATACAGGCATACCTCATTTTACTGCACTTCACTTTATAGCACTTCATAGATACTATTGTTTTTTACACTGAATATTTGTGGCAATCCTGCATTGAGCAAATCTATAGTTTCCATTTTTTCCAACAGCATGTGCTCACTTGGGTCTCTGCTACATTTTTGTAATTTTTGCATCCTTCAAGCTTTTTCATTATTATTATATCTGTTATGGTGATCTGTGGTCAGCGATATTTGTGGTTGCCATTGTAACCGTTTTATGGATACCATGAACTGGACTCAGAAAGACAGTGAACTTAATTGATGAATGTTGTGTGTGTTCTGACTGATTTGTTGACTGGCCATTCACCCCTCTCTCTTCTTCTCAGCCCTCACTATTTTCTGAGACATAATACTATTGAAATTAGGGCAATTAATAACCCTACAATGACTTCTAAGTGTCCAAGTGAAAGAAAGATTCTCACATCTCTTCAAATAAAAAAACTATAAATGATTAAGCTTAGTGAGGAAGGCATGTTGAAAACTATGACAGGTTGAACATCAGGACAGGCCCCATGAGCCAAACAGTTAGGGAAAAGTTCTTGAAGGACATCAAAAGTACCACTCCAGTGAACACATGAATGATGAAAAAGCAAAACAGCTTTATTGCTGATGAGGAATTTGAGTGGTCTGGATAGAAGAAACCAGACACAACATTTCCTTAAGCCAAAGCCTACCCCAAAGCCAGGCCCTAACACTCTTCAATTCTATGAAGCCTGATAAGGAAGCTGCAGAAGAAAAGTTTGAAGCTAGCAGAGGCTGATTCATAAGGTTTAAGGAAAGAAGCTGTCTCCATAACATAAAAGTACAAGGTGAAGGAGCAAGAACTGATGTAGAAGCTGCACAAGTTACCCAGAAGATCTAGCTAAGATAACTGGTGAAGGTGGCTACATGAAACAACAGATTTTCCATGTAGATTAAATAGCTTTATATTGGAAGGAGATGCCATCTAGGACTTTCACAGCTAGAAAGGAGAGTCAATGACTGGCTCCAAAGCTTCAAAGGACGGGCTCTTTTGTTAGAGGGTAATGTGGCTGGTGACTTGAAGTTGAAGCCAATGCTTGTGCAACGTCCAGAAAGTCCTAAGACCGTTAAGAGTTATATAATCACTCTGCTTGTGCTTTATTAATGGAACAATAAAGTCTGGATGGCAGCACATCCATTTATAAAATAGTTTACTGAATATTTTAAACCTGCTATTGAGACCCGCTGCTTAGAAAAAAAGATGACTTTCAAAATACTACTGCTCATTGACAAGGCAACTAGTCACCCAAGAGCTCTGATGGAGATACAGAAGGAGATTAATGTTGTTTTCATGCCTGCTAACACAAAATCCATTCTACAGCCCATGGTTCAAGGAGTAATGTTGACTTGCAATTCTTATTATTTGAGAAATACATTTTGTAAGGCTAAAGCTGTCATAACTAGTGATTCTTTTGATCACTCTGATTCTGGGAAAATAAAATTGAAAACCTTCTGGAAAGGATTTACCATTATAGATCCCTTTAATAACATTCATGATTCATGGGAGGAAGTCAAAATATCAACATTAAGAGGTTGGAAGACGTTGATTCTGACCCTCACGGATGACTTTGAGGGTTCAAGACTTCAGTCAAGGAAGTAACAGCAGATATGGTGGAAATAGCAAGAGAACTAGAATTAGAAGGAAAGCCTAAAGATGTGACTGAATTCCTGTCATCTCATGATACAATATGAACAAATGAGGAATTGCTTCTTATAAATGAGCAAATAAAGTGGTTTTTTGGGATGGAATCTACTGCTGGAAAACATGCTCTGAACGTTGCTGAAATGACAACAAGAGATTTCAAATATTACATAACTTAGTTAATAAAACAGCAGCGGGATTACAGAGGATTGAGTCCAATTTTGAAAGAAGTTCTATTGTTGGTAAGAGGCTATCAAACAGCATGGCATGCTACAGAGAAATCTTTCTTGAAAGGAAGAGTCAATTAATGTGGCAAACTTCATTATTGTCTTATTTTAGGAAATTGCCACAGACACGTCAACCTTCAGCAACTACCACCCCAATCAGTCAGTAGCTATCAACTTCAAGGTAAGACCAGCAAAAGGCTTACAAATCACTGAAGGCTCAGATGATCATGGAGAATTTTTTGGAATACTTTAATTAAAGTATGTGCACTATTTTTCAGGTATAATGCCACTGCACACTCAATAGACTACAATTTGATATAAACATAAATTGTATATGCATTGGAAAACAACAAATAAATTCATAACTTTCTCATGATACTCTCTTTATCATGGTGGTCCAGAACAAAATCTACAATATATTTGGGGAATGCCTGTATGTGAAAAAAATTTTGTGGCATATATTATCCCTAGAAGCGCCTAATACCCCACATGCTAGTTATCATCCCCATTTCTATAGATGAGAAACTGAGGGTCGGAGAGGTGAAGTCAATTGTCCATCTCACAGATAAGTAATGATGAAGCTAGAACTCAAATGCAGTTCTGTTAAAATCTCAAGTTCCTATATTTTAATTGCACCAAGCTGTCATCTTAGGAAAAAGAAGTAGCCCTCACGTTCTCCAGAGGATATCTGCTTTGTGACTGCTCAGAAATTAATTTAATCCCAATATTTCATTCTTGCTTATTTACATCATAGAGTTATATATTTGAAGAGATACAGCAAGTGGATATGTATTTTCACTTTAAGGCAGTCCTTGTGTCCTAGAAAACAAAATACCAGTAATTCTTGATTTACACAATAAGAAATATCACAAAACCCTCTACAAAAGAACTATTTAGTTGGTCTCAACATATAGATGGTTTTACTTAATATTTACTGAAGAGCTTGCTTAGTCGAGAAATGTTTATATGCTGAGTATTAATATTAATATTCTGCTGATCCACAGAATATTTTACTATTCTACAAACATTTTACTGAATTCAATACTTTTTTTGATGTATTTCTACATCTATGATCTCATTTAAGTTTTATAGCAATGAGCCTGGAAAATATATAGAATTTGTATTATTAGTGCTTCCTTTACAGATGCAGAGATTAAATCCTAAAAGATTACATAAATTATCTCAAGTGGAATCTGTTCTTTTAAATCTACCTAGTTTCCTTTCTCCTTTAATCTCATAAGAGCACCCAGATTTTACTTGAAGACTACCCTCTTATCGTTTGCCTAGGGCTGGCTCCATCCATCACAACTAGCAACAGAGATATTATCCAGGCCTGGAAAATCATCATATACCATGCACTCAATCATAATGTTGTATTTAAAATGGGCTTGTAACCCAGGCCAATTTATTCAGGGCTAATCCCAGAAGGAAGACAATGAAGAAAGCACTCTCTTTCCTAGAACTTGGAGGAAAAAAAAAAAAAAAGTCTCTAGTTGCATAGGTCAACATAGACTCATGAATAAACTTGAAGTCAACACAGAAGTAAGAAAACATAAGACGAAGAGAGAGATGATTTCATACTACTTGAACAATGGAATCCAGCCACACTTAAAGCAAGTATCTTGGAATTTCTCCATTTACATTTAAAGTAGATTCTTTCTCTCCCTGTCTTGTTCTCCCTCACCCTATCTCTCTCCCCTCCTCTCTTTTTATACTAAGCTTTGCAGTTAAAAGTCTTAAATAATACAGAGTTAAGTTTCAAGTCTTAACGGCAGAATATGGAATTGGGTTTATTAATACTCAGCATATAAACATTTCTTGACTAAGCAAGCTCTTCAGTAAATGACACTTTTGTTTCTCCTTTGGCTGGGATCTCCTTCCAACCTAAGCATTCATTCCTATATTGCTTCACTAGAGATTGCTCTCACTTGCATATCCATTGGAAGAATTAATGCTTGTGGAACCTGACATTTTTCTAAGCCGTATAATTGCATATGCAGTATAAAGGATACCAATAAGGCAAGACTGATTTGAATGCTATATTTCTGTTGAAGAAATCCAGTTGGTTTATGTTATAATCAAAGCCCAGAGATTGAATTATAACACCAGTCATCAACGTCTCCGTTAATCAATTAAATTCACTATGTTTAGGGAAGATTTATAAGCAGAAACAAGCATTTCTGAATTGTTTCTGTGTGGTATTTTCTTCTCCTTTTTTTGTTCTTTTAAACTAGAGACTGATAAATCCTGTACAGTACTAAGACAAGAATTTACTACATTATGATGAGAGAGAACTGAGAACATTTTTGTCTGAATGATGAAGGAGTAGGCAATATGTAATTTATAGCAAAATAAAACTGATACTGCATTATGCTATAAAACCGTCAATTGGATTATTACGGAATAAGCTGTGCAATGTTTACTTCTATGTAACTGAAATGTTGAACAAGAGAGATGTGTAGAATGCAATCAGAAAACAACTTTATTTCACCCCTCATTGCTTGTTCATGTCGTCTTCATGTAACCAGTTCTTCCTCTGTACCTAGAAAAACTCTTGGGTAGATCACATAGCTTAGCTCCTTAACCTTACGAGGTACACAATTCTTCAATCTCAGGCATAAAAATCATCTCCTTTTCATAATTACGTTGTTCATTCTGTTGTATTGATCAAAAATTCAGAAAGTCATCCAAAATTAAAAGTTTCTCCTTCTGAGCCCCTCCTCCAACCTGCTCAGTGCTTCTTCCAGAGAATCCTTTCTCTCAGATCCACTCCCCTTTACTCCTAGGAGATGTCATCAATGTTCCTCTTACTTGGTGATGCCTCTCCTCCAGCTGGCTGTTTACCACTCCTCCTTAGTTCTACACCTCACCATGTGTCCCCAGCCTCTTCTGCTCATCACTTGCCACTGGGCAGATGTTCTCAGGAAAGCAGCCTTAAGTAAATATTCCTACTGTGGAATGCCAATTAGTTACCCTTGACTTGCCTTTCAGGAGAAGGCACCTGCTTCCAAATGCCCTCCTGTTCTCTGCTGGCTTGAGATATTGTGGACAGCGTCTGCTGTAGCCTTTTTGTCCAGGCTTGGACCATATCATTAATTCCAGGATATCCATCTCTTGGGTCTACATGAGTCTCCTTGCAACCTTTCTAACTAGATTTGAGGTGAAAAGAAAATCATCAATCCACCCTCTATCATAAGAAAGTCTTTCAGGAAATTCTTTTATTGCCAACCATTGGCCCCTCCAAATTAAAAGTTTTTACAAGATTGGCAAAACTAGTTTGCCCCACTTCTTTCTTTGCAAGTCCTGTTTGTGTGGTCTACCTCCTCCTTTCAGAATTTGGAGAACTGTTAACTTACTTTCCTAGAACTTTGCCTAAACTTGAGTCACATTAAATAGCCTATTTATGTGAATCTTCTTCACTCAAAGCAGTTTCACTAAATATCACAGCAATTTCCATTCTAAAAATTATTTTATATTTAAGTCAACCTATAGTTGTCTATGCATGGATAATTAGGAATAACTAAAGAATTTTTATCGTACTTGTATAAGTTTAATGTTTATATTTAGTTTTAAATCAACTAACCTGTTTGCCAGCTGCCTGCTGAGTAGAACTCTGAAGGAATAAATGAACTAACCAGTTGCAGAATGTGAGGAAATTTCCCACAAGAATAGTTCCCATGAAATAGCTGCCTCCCAGTATGGAGGTATTCTGCCACTCACCCCAGGAGAGTAGATCTTGAAAAGGTTCCTTTTGTTTTTCCATGACTGGATGTAAGCTAAAAAGTTTGTTGAGATTTTAGTTTTAGGGATAAGGAAGTCCCAGGGGACTCCCGGTTACTATATAAAGAAAGACTCCCGGTTACTATATAAAGAAAGACTCCCGCTTACTATATAAAGAAAGACGTTACTACAGCACAGTCGTTGTCAGTCAGGGATGGTTTTGTGCCCCCTCCCCCAGGGGAGACATTTGGCAATGTCTGGAGGTATTTTTGTTTATCACAACTGGGGGAGAGGGAGCGCTATCGGCATCTAGTGGGTAGAGGCCAGGGATATTGCTAAATATTCTACAATGCAAAGGACAGTCCCCACAACAAAGAATTCTCTGGTCTAAAATGTCAACAATATTGCGATTGAGAAACCCTGCTTTACATGAAGAAGAATGTCATAAATTACCAAGAAAAGATAATGAATATAAAAAACAGTAGTTTTCAACCCAAAACTTGTAACCACCTTCCTTTCCTTTATTCATTCTATTTGGAAAGAACTTTACAGATTGTGAGCTGATCTCCTAATAAGAAAGTCAATTCAAGGGAGTCTTGAGCTCTCTCCAACCAATCAGTTTTAAAGTAGAACCCTAGCACGGTGATCTTCAAAATGTTTAATTATGTATTCTCCGAAAGAATTTTGAAAAATCACATATGTCTTTACACATTTTAAATTTGATATCTACATTTTAAATTATCATTTGTTCAAAGAGTAACAAGTTATGAGATTCCCAGCAGTGAGGTATATTACACATGTTCTTCAATATAGATTTTTGTCAAAAGTTTACAGCTTCAGATTCAGTTCATTCAACTTACGGAAAATGCCCACTGAAGAAGCTAATTGGCAATGCTAACTCTCATTGTCAAACCAGTACTTCACATCAAATGTACCTTCAATCAGAAAACATGTCTGACTTCAGTTTTTAATTAAAGAAAATGATAATATGCATCCCTGTGACAACTCTCTCACTTATTAATTTTCACTTAAGCTGAGTTGAAAAAGGGAAGGAAGGCAGTTCACTTACCACTAGAACATAAGCTCTGAAAGGGCAGGGATTTTTATCTGTTGCTCACTGATATGTTTTCCATGCAATAAGAATATAGTAGGTACTTAATATTTGAAATATTTTGTGAATACTGGATGGAAAAGAAGATGACAGATAATAGATGATAGATAGACAGACAGATGTAAATAGACACTGAGCTCCACCATGAGTGTGTAGCCAGGATAAAATGGCTATCTCCTGCAGTTACTATCTTTGGATTGCCTCAGTGGTCCTTTTGTGTTGATTCGGTTCTTTAACACCTGCATTGTCAATACTTTATACTTAATTTCTTCTGTAGAAATACACACCTAGGGTAGTTTCTGGTATCTTCACTGGAGCTGGATTAACACAGGGCTAGAGTGTGCTGATAGTATAAATCACACGACTATGACCCAGTAAAGATTCACACTATATACATACTGTATATGCTGAGTTGGAATTCAAGGCAGAATCTGGGAAATTACTGTGGAGACGGGTCACACAACCCTGAGTCCAGATGAAGATAGTTTATATTATTAAGAAGATTTAGTATATATTTCTCAATATATTATTATATGTTTGATATGTATCTCAATATACTATGTATTTATATATCTTAAGAGTGTTCCTAAAAGATAACATTGTACTATAATTCAATAAATAATACTTACATATTCTTGAAATATATCAAGTTTTATGCAAAAACGTATAACTTGTCTATAGGTCTCTGTAATTGAGTTTTAGTAGCTCTCAAGAGAGGGAAAAAAAGTCTTCATGTGTCTGCATCTCACAGAAGACCACTAATATTTGAGGCACTAGCAAATTTACTTATAAACTCTATAATGGCTAAAACTATATTGTTTTGCCCTTTGTCTCTAAGAAAACAAATATTTTTCTGGCTAATGCTTCTCCTTTTACAAGTGTTTTGCTAATATGATACTTTACGTTTGAATAGAGTCTTATTACATACGAAGTACATTTGTATTTATTACCATCCATAATTCATACCACAAATCCATAAATCAGTATTTCTTCCATTTTATTTTGGAGAATGTAACACTTAGAAAGATTCAAGAATTTACTCAAGTCTCTAGATTCAGAGGTGGAACTGGACATGGTATCTCAGAACTCGCCATCCAAGTACTACTTTGCTTTGCTCCACTGTTTGTTAACTTGATTCTTCCATAGGAAGTATGTTGTCAAACATGGGAATCTCATCATGGCCCAGCTATGTTGAAAATCCCCACATGGACAATATTTTAAAAACATGACCACACTTCTTATATAGCTTATTTTGTAAAAACTGCATTTAAGAGGTTTATCAGAGACAGGACTCTAAGAAACCAAATGGAAGGGATAATTACCTTCAGGGGTATTTTATTATTAAAAGGTATAATGAGAGGTACTATGAGAGTAGATTAAACTATTAGGGAACCTGCCACAAGTGACTTAGTAATTTGAAAGATCATTTATCATTTTCAATCATGACTTTCAGTTCACTTTTCTGGGTGATATTTCAAAATACTCCAGAAATTCTCTGTTTTTTGATTGCTAAATATGCAAATTGTTCTATTTATATGTAGAGAAAATAAAAGTACATTTGATAATTAATCTAGTTACACAAATGCCCTTTGTATTTATAACAACATCCTTACAATTCATCATCATAAAGCTATTGGATACTTAATTCTTATCTGTTCCTGTGACCTGAGTTTAATTTTCTCTTGGCCTTTTTTAACTTGCTAAAAAAAATAATTGTAATCTACTAGCAAATCTTGACCAAAAAGTGAAAACTAAAAATAAGATATAATTTTATCTATTGATAATGACTTACATATATTTTTAATGTCTATACATACACACAAGGTTTTGGCAGAAGCTGCTCCTTTCCCACTCAGTACCAATTTCCTGCTGCTCCCATGTTGGAAAGTGCCTGTATTGCTAGAAGTAGCAATATATCTGGCTAAAAATTGTATTTCCAACCCTCCTCTAAAGACAGAGGTAGCCAGTGATGTGTCAAAAATAGCTATTGTGTAGAGCTTCCTTTTTTTTGTTTTTTAAATTTTTTTGAGATGGAGTTTTGCTCTGTCACCCAGGCTGGAATGCAGTGGCATGATCTTGGCTCATTGCAACTTCCACCTCCCAGGTTCAAGCGATTCTCCTGCCTCAGCCTCCTGAGTAGCTGGGATTACAGCTGCCAGCTACCACGCTTATCTAATTTCTCTATTTTTAGTAGAGACAGGGTTTCACCATGTTGGCCAGGCTGGTCTTGAACTCCTGACCTCAGGTGATCCATCCGCCTTGGCCTCCAAAAGTGCTGGGATTACAGGCATGAGCCATCATGCCTGGCCTGAAGCACTTTAAGAGTGCTTACTCAGGACTCAGATGGCAGGTTTTTACAACTTTATAAATCCATTTCCTTCATCTTTTGTTCTGACACATTGATGTAGATGTAGATCCAATGGCTGGTGCTATAGTAGCCATATTGTGACTGTAAAGCAAATTTAAGGAAAGAGGCCATATTCCAAAAGAAACCAAAGAGATAGAAGGATCAAGGAGCTACCATATGTCTATGAAGTGCCTCTCTTTGATTTTATTTATTTATTTATTTTGCTGTAAGAGAAGCCAGTGTAATTTCAGAACTTTTATTAGCATAACACACAGTTTCTTAATGAACACACGAAATCTCTAAGCTAAGGGTTGTTCATGTTTCTGGTAGGAGAATGCACTGCTATACAGCTTTGAAGGTAAGTCACCATGAAATAGCAAAAGTCTAAAAATGTACATACATTTTGAGTCAGTAATTTTACTTCTACTAATTTACTTAAAGGAAATAACTAAAGTAGAATCTAATATGTACTTATAGTGATGTGATATTCAATTCAAAATTGCTTACAAATATTGGAATATCTGAAAAAACTTGAATGCTCAAAAATATAAAAATTAGTAAATAAATTATAGTAAACTTATACACAATTTAGCCACTAAAATTGATGTGTGTAATATTGTGACACAGAAGAATATTTATGACATTGCGAACTATTTTAAAGTAGCATCATACATTTCATTAATACACATTCAATGTGCTAAGGTGCACGTTTTGATGCTGACAATGCTAATCTATAAAACATGACACATATGCACAAAAACTATCAGCATGGACATATGCTAAAAGCTGAGATTAGTTACCTTTGGGCCCTTCAGCACTGAGTAATTTATATCTGTGCTTAACTTTGAAATATATATATAATAAACATGTATCTTATATAGTAAGAGAAGACTATGCTAGAAAAAATATATTGGACAGTTGGGTGCTACATGACTAGAAATAAATAGGTTAGAGAATTGAAGTAACTATAATTCTTCTAATGATACCTAAAGAAATCTGAAACTATCTCAGTTGTTTTTTTTTTTTTAACTATATCTTAGAAGGAGATATCTGAAAACGTTTTCTAATGAAATGAAGACAAATTTCTGTGGCTTTCTTTTGGCCAGGGTTCACACCGTGTTGGTCCACTAACTTACAATTCCAGGTAACAACATGTGACATAAGGAGAGATGTCCTTATTACAAATTATAATGCATCAACTTGCCTATGGAACCCTTGAGAAAATCATCTGTATCTCGTCCAGTTTTATTTATTTTTATTTTGAGACAGGGTCTCACTCTTTCACCCAGTGGCGCGATCACGAGTCACTGCAGCATCAACCTCCCAGGCTCAAGCGATCCTCTTGCCTCAGCTCCCCAAGTAACTGGGACTACAGGGTCATGCCACCACGCCTTACTAATTTTTGTATTTCTTTGTAGAGATTGAGTTTTTCCATGTTGCCCAGGCTGGTCTTGAACTCCCAGGCAAAAGCTATTCTCCAGCCTCGGCCTCCAATCTTTACACCCTGTGTCGACACAGCATAGCTTTGAGCATGTGAGAATAGATTGTCTATGCAATGTGAGAATAGATTGCCTATGCAATTGCATCTATCTTTTTTTTTTTTTTAAGACAGAGTCTCGCTCTGTTGCCAGGCTGGAATGCAGTGGCACGATCTTGGCTCACTGCAACCTCCGCCTCCCAGGTTCAAGCAATTCCCCTGCTTCAGCTCCCCGAGTAGCTGGGACTACAGGCACATGCCACCACACCCAGCTAATTTTTGTACTTTTAGTAGAGATGGGGCTTCACCATGTTGGCCAGGATGGTCTCAATCTTTTGACCTTGTGATCTGCCCACCTCGGCCTCTGAAAGTGCTGGGATTACAGGTGTGAGCCGCCGTGCCCAGCCGCATCCACCTTTTAGTCCTAGGATGTGCTAGGGTCTTTCTTTGGTATGTCCTTTTAAGCAAAATGTTCTTATTCCTGATTCACTGCATAGAAATCGTGGTAGAGAAAAATTTAAAAAGGAAAAGATAATATAAATAGAAAAATTATATTTCCAAAGTAGGTAGCACATTTATGTGAGAAATTATTGAACTACTGTAATAGGCAGTTTTTTGGGCTGCTTATTGTTGGATGGGTCGAAAAGCTTAAGACTGGCTAATGAGTTATGAGCTGAAGTGACTTGTTGGCTGAGAATTTAGTTACCTGTGTGAGATCATCAAAAGTGTACTCTCCTCTTTGGATGGTAACCAACAATTTTCAAGATGTTACTTGCTTAGTCACTGGGATCCCTAAGTGACTATAGTGTACAAAGACCCACTTCTGTGCTGGTCTTCAACAAATCTATAGCATGACCAAGGAACAAGTCTTTTTTGTTTTAAGCTGCTAAGATTTTAGAGTTGTTTGCAACTACAGGATAATTTAGACTGTTGTGATTATATATATTTAGCCACATGGACTACATTGTTTATATTATAAATTATACATATCTTGAACTCAGTGTTGACTTATGATCCCATTATATAATGATGAAATAAGTTTATTATTGAAAGAAAAATACACATATATATATCGCATTATGCGAAACCCAGGAGATATCCAAAAGCATGTGAGCATAAACACATAGACACAAACATTTGTAAAAACTCAACTTGAATGCCATTACCCAGAAACAGCTTTCACTAGTGTTATGTAAATGTAATTTCAGGCATCTCTTTATACATATATACAAATAGAAAGCTAAACAGGCATACAGAAATGAATAATTTTTCAAAATTATATTGCAGAAAGCATTACATCTGAATTTAATCAGATTTTAAACAAGAGACTTAAATTGAAATAAAAATAAAATTAACACCAAATTATTGACATTTAAGAAAAATGTTTTTTCATTAGAGATTCTCGTCATCTTTTGTATGCATTGAATATATTTGATGATAGTAAAGAATTAATTTTTAAGTATGATAATGGTATATATGTTTACACTAGCCAAAAGGGTTTTTATGACTTAGAGTTACACACTGAAATTAATGCTCAAATTACAGCATGTCTGCTATCACTCAATCCAAAAAGGGGTGTGGATGAAAAAGTAGATGGAGTGAAATTGGTCATAGGGGACTGTTTCAGCCCTAGGTCATGGTTATGGGTGGATTCATTATAATACCCTGTGTACTTTCATGTATGTTTGCAATTATCCACAATTTCAAATTAAAATAGAAAAGAGACCTGGGGACGGTGGCTCATGCCTGTAATCCTGGCACTTTGGGAGGCCAAGGCAGATGGATCACCTGAAGCCAGGAGTTCGAGACCAGGCTGGTCAACATGGTGAAACCCCATCTCTACTAAAAATACAGAAATTAGCCAGGTGTGGTGGCTTGCACCTGTAATCCCAGCTACTCAGGAGGCTGAGACAAGAGAATTGCTTGAACCTGGGAGGCAGAAGTTGCAGTGAGCCAAGATCACCCCACTGCACTACAGTTTGGGCAACAGAGTGACACTTGGTCTCAAAAAAAAAAAAAAAAAAAAAAAGAAAGAAAGAAAAGAGATTCTATTTTATGAGCTGTAAGTCCATTTAAAACAACCTGGCCACCCCACTGAAGAGTCTCTTTTGAACAAATGCTTGACAGTCAGACTGAAAGGTAAGATAAAGGTTTTGAGAAAGTGGACAAATGTCCACTAGGAACTGATATGACAGTGCTGAAACCGATGTCACCCGATACTGCAGCTGTCCACGTTTCCAGAAGTGAGTGGTGATACTCCAAACCCAACTATCCTGCCTTCTGTTCTGCTGGCTGACCACTGGATTGATGGTAGAGCAAAGGTAACAAAATTAAACAAAACTGGGATTTCATGTAAAACGAATTTCTCTCTGCCTTTGTAATAAGGTATATCATCATCATTATAAAATATTTCAACTAAGTGAGGCATTTTATATTACCTGTAAAATATATTTTAAAGTGCTAACCTTGAGAAGAATAACCCCAATTAATTACAGTTTCCAATAATTAATTCATTTTTAAAATTTTTATTCAATTGTAATTCTTCCTAGCTGGTTTCCACTAATCATTCATGTTCAGTAAGAATAAAATACGCAGAAATGGACCTAATTCTGCAACCTGAATATAGCAGCACTAATTACAAAAGTAAACTGTGTAAAATGTCAAAAATAATTTGACATATATTTTTCCTGTGACAACTTAAGAAATCAATAGGTTCAACTCAAATGTATCACTTAAAGTTCTGCATATATACCCTTATCTATGCATACATCTCTCAAGATCTGCTAGGAAATAAGCTCTTTGTAACTTAAGGGTTTTTAAACAATCCCCCAAATAATAAATATTTAAAAAATACATACACAGATTCACAGCTGAATTCTACCAGGCAGTCAAAGAAGAATTGGTACCAATCCTATTGACACTATTCCACAAGATAGAGAAAGAGGGAATCTTCCCTAAATCATTCTATGAAGCCTGTATCACCCTAATATCAAAACCAGGAAAGGACATAACCAAAAAAAGGAACGACAGACCAATACTCCTGATGAACACATAGGAAAAAATTCTTAACAAAATAACTAGCTAACTAAATCCAACAACATATCAAAAAGATAAGCCACCATGATCAAGTAGGCTTCATACCAGGGATGCAGGGATGGTTTCACATATGCAAGTCAATAAATGTGATACACCACATAAACAGAATTAAAAACAAAAATCACATGATCATCTCAATAGACTCAGAAAAAGCAATTGATAAAATCCAGCATCACTTTATGATTAAAACTCTCGGCTGGGCGTGGTGACTCATGCCTGTAATCCCAACACTTTGAGAGGCCAAGGTGGGCAGATCACGTGAGGTCAGGAGTTTGAGACCAGCCTGGCCAACATGATGAAAGCCCGTCTCTACTAAGGATACAAAAAAATTAAGTGGGTGTGGTGGTGTGTGCCTGTAATCCCAGCTACTTAGGAGGCTGAGGCAGGAGAATTGCTTCAACCTGAGAGGCAGAGATTGCAGTGAGCCAAGATTGCATCACTGCACTCCAGTCTAGGCTACAGAGCAAGACTCTGTCTCAAAAATAAATAAATGATAAAACTCTTAGCAAAATTGGCATGTAAGGGACATAACTCAATATAATAAAATCCATCTATGACAAATCCACAGCCAACATAATACTCAACGGGGAAAGGTTGAAAGCATTCCCTCTGAGAACTGGAATGAGACAAGAATGCCCACTCTCAACACTTCTCTTCAACATAGTACTAGAAATCCTAGCCAGAGCAATCAGACAAGAGAAAGAAATAAAGGGCATCCAAGCAGTAAAGAGGAAGTCAAAGTCAAACCACTGCTGTTAGCTGATGATATGATTATATACCTAGGAAACCCTAAGATTCCTCCAATAAGCTTCTTGAACTGATAAAAGAATTCAGCAAACTTTCCAGATACAAAATTAATGCACACAAATCAGTAGCTTTCCTATACATCAACAGCAACCAACTTGAGAATCAAATAGAGAACTCAACTCTCATTACAGTAGCTGGAAACAAAACAAAACAAAACAAACAAAAAAAACTTAGGAACATAACTGACCAAGGAAGTGAAAGACTTCTATCAGGAAAGCTATAAAACATTTCTGAAAGAAATCATATAGGACACAAACAAACGGAAACACATCCCATGCTCATGGATGGGTAGCATCAATATTGTGAAAATGACCACACTGCCAAACGCAATCTAGAAATTCAATGCAATTCCCATCAAAATACCACCATTATTCTTCACAGAATTTTTTTAAAAATCCTAAAAATTATATGGAATCAAACAAGAGCCCGCATAGCCAAAGCAAAACTAAGCAAGAAGAACAAATCTAGAGGCATCACATTATCTGTTTTCAAACTATACTATAAGGCCATAGTCAACAAAACAGCATGGACTGGTATAAAAATAGGTACATAGACTAATGGAAGAGAATAGAGAACCCAGAAATAAACCGAAATACTTACAGCCAACTGATCTTCAACAAAGTGAACAAAAACATAAAGTAGGGAAAGGACACCCTTTTCAACAAATGGTGCTGGGATAATTGGCAAGCCACATGTAGGAGAATGCAACTGGATCCTCATCCTTATATAAAAATCAACTCAAGATGGATCAAGGACTTAAATCTAAGACCTGAAACTATAAAAATTCTAGAAGATAACATCGAAAAAACCCTTCTAGACATTGGCTTAGCCAAGGATTTCATGACCAAGTACCCAAAAGCAAATGCAATAAAAACAAAGATAAATAGCTGGGACTTAATTAAACTAAAGAGCTTTTGCACAGCAAAAGGAACAGTCAGCAGAGTAAACAACCCACAGAGTGGGAGAAAATCTTTACAATCTATACATCTGACAAAGGACTAATATCCAGAATCTATAAGGAACGTAACAAATTAGCAAGAAAAAAAGAAACAATTCCATGTAAAACTGGGCTAAGGACATGAATGGGACAATTCTCAAAAAAAGATATACAGATGGCCAACAAACATATGAAAAAATGTTCAACATCACTAATCATTAGGAACATGCAAATCAAAACCACGATGCAATACCACCTTACTCCTACAAGAATGGCCATAAAAAAAAATAATAGATGTTGGTGTGGCTATGGGGAACAGGGAACACTTCTACACTGCTGGTGGCAATGTAACTAATGCAGTCACTATGAAAAGCAGGGTGGAGATTCCTTTAAGAATTAAAAGTAGAACTACCATTTGATCCAGCCATCTCACTACTGGGTATCTACCCAGAGGAAAAGAAGTCATTATATGAAAAAGATACTTGCACACACGTGTTTATAGCAGCACAATTCACAATTGCAAAATTGTGGAACCAACCCAAATGCTCATCAATCAATGAATGGATAAAGAAACAGTGAAATATATATATATATACACACACATATATGTACATATACATGTACATATACATATATATACACACACACACATATATATACACACACACATATTAGAATACTACTCAGTCATAAAAAGGAATGAATTAATGGCATTCACAGCCACCTGGATGAGATTGGAGACTATTATTCTAAGTGAAGTAACTCAGGAATGGAAAATCAAACATTGTATGTTCTCACTAAAATGTGGGAGCTAAGCTATGAGGATGCAAAGGTATAAGAATGACACAATGAACTTTGGGGACTCAGGAGAAAGGGTGGGAAGGGGTGAGGGATAAAAGATTACAAATTGAGTACAGTGTATACTGCTCAGGTGATGATAGGTGTACCACAATCCCACAAATCACCACTAAAGAACTTACTCTTGTAACTAAACACCACCTGTTCCCCAATAACTTATGGAAATAAAAAAAAATGCACATCACATCTGCTTACACAAAGAGCCAAACAAACAAACAAAAAGAATAAAATAATTTATTAGTTGGGAACAATCAACTCCTTTGCAAAGATTAGCTAGGAATTTTCTTGTAGAAGCACTTGGGGACAAACTGTACTTTAAAGGTTTTTCTTGATTAGATGAAAACAAACACATAGAAAATAAGGGGAAAGAAGAGTCAATCCAGACAAACACAACTGAAGAGATATAAATTGTTATTGGGGTGGTAGAGACAAGGAAAGCTTTGAAAAAAATTTTCTCTAGAGTGAAAACTATAAATTCAAGCTGAACAGATTTTTCTTAAGAAACATGATAAAGGACTAGCTTTAGAAGACAAAGGATTGTGTTAGACATTATTTGTTATACAGTTGTGGGGCTGAAAGTGTCATATATTAAAGGAAGTGATGAAAGGAATCTAGAAAAGAGTGCCAACCATTTGTTGAGGGTCCTGAAGAACTGATTTATCACCATGGGAAATCTGGGAGAGGGGTGGCATGGTGCTAATATGTGGAGCTAGGAAGTTACATCTTGCAGAGTGCTCAGGACCCATCCAGGATGCTGTTCGGCAGAATCATCTGATTCCTCACCAAGATGTTGGAAGTGGGGACTAACACAAGCTATCTTGACATCCACTACCCAGACATCATTTCTAAGATTGCTACTGTCATGTCAGTTCCTATCAAGGCCTTTACCTTTCAGTCTTTCTGTAAAGCATTTGTTCAAAGGAGGTTCTTTAGTGGGGTGGCCAGGTTGTTTCAAATGGGCTTATATTTCAGAAACTAGAATATCTTTTTCATTTTCCTTGGAAGCTATGGAGAATTGCAAACATACATGAAAGTATGTATGTTAGAATACATACTTTATGTATTCTACTCATATACTCATGACCACATATACTCATGACCCAGGACCAAAACAATCTACTATGACCAATTCTATTGCATCTGCTTCTTCCTCCAAACTCTTTTTGGGTTAATTTGAATGATAGTAGACATGATATAATTTAAACATTGATAATCTCAGTATGTAACTCTGAGACATAAAAATAGTTTAGCATAACCATATATATACCCCATTATCATACTTAAAATTAATAATTTCTAAAACTAGTTTCTGAAAGGAATGTGGAGATCACCAATTCTGAAAGTTGGTACAACTTAAATTGACTTCAGGCTAAAACAGCAATTACTTTCTTTTAGCAAACCATTTTACATGAGATTGAAATGAGAAGTAACTAAAAGCTAGAAACTCCATAAATGGTGCCAAAGTGATCTGTGATGAGACTTTTGTGAAATTAGAGACAACAATCTAAATGTCATTGATGTATATATTTTTAATCAGATAGTAACTTTTAGTTTTTACCCTTCCTTAGTTTTTCAGTAACTATTTCTTAAAAAATACCTTCTGAGTCTCTAGGAACTAAGAATGGAATAGGTGAGTCCACACTTACTAAACATAGAAAAATTGAGTTCCTCCTAGAGAATGAGTGTGGTGCCCCAGTCTGGTGACCAAAAGGGATCCCCTTGGAAAGTGTTTCAGAGAAGAAGGGATACAAATGAAGCCCTCTAGTGCCTTTCTAATAAGGCTGTTTTCCTCACTAAGTGATGCTTACAGTAAATAGAGACGTCTTGGTTCCCAGGCCCATCATCCTCTGTGCAATTCATCCTGAGATGGAGGCCATTCTATTTTCAACATGAGACATAAAAGAGACAAGGATCTAGATTTAGAGAACAAAATATACTCATATACAAGGACCTCTCCCCTTAAGGACAGGAGCAAAGTATGCATATTACCTTCCCATCTCAAGTTTAAGTCATTTGGAGATAGGAAACATACAAACACATACGCATACATCAGTTGCATATGTAGTTGTATGTCTCTATATGTGTATACATATCAAGATATTATAGCATTGTGGATGGCTATTATTATGCAGTCACACAATTTTTCTACTAATGAAATATTACGATATGGCCATTATTATCCTCCATTTATAGGTGAAGGTATCAATCAATTCCTGCTACCTGCCCTCAGATGGAATCTGAAAACTCTCTTTTAGATATTCTTGCCCTTTAGATCTTCCATACAATATGATAACTGTTCATTGAACCCTTGGTTAAAAATGTTGGCATCCTGTTTGTCTTTTTAGAAGGCTCTTCTTAATACGGACCTGCCTTCTCATTCATGGATTTGGTAAACCGCCCTTTAAATCAGCTGTCCTATTCTGACCAGTCTTTACTCAACCTTTGGAATTACACCTTATTTGGAAAACATTTTTAGCTTTCACCACAAAAAAAAGAAAAAAAAATGTGATAGTTAAGCTCAGCACTTCAGTGGGGAAAGACAGACTCAGGGAGTGTGAACAGAAAAAAATTTACGTTGAGTTTCTCTTTTTCTCTACTGGGAGACTGTAATAAACAATGATGTTTAGACGGTAATAGTATCTGAAGCCAAGGTTTGGATGGGGGTAATTTAAATTACAAACAGAAGCTATTAGAATGAAAAGAACTATTGGCTAAATTACCAGCTGAAAGCACTCTTTATGGAAAACATATACAAAGTTCCTCACACAATATTGATGGACACAGAATGAACCACTACTCAGCAGGCACCAAATCCATTTCACTAATCCCCTTGGTCAGAAGAAAAGACACTAACCCAGAATGGGGCCAATCAGCACAGCCAAGGTGCACTATGCAAACTGCACACACTGGCAAATCCATAAATCTATTGTAATTGAGGTAGGCTCTTTATTTAGAGAACAAAGAACATTTTGAAATGTTCTGTTCTCTATTAAAGAACTACAGAGATTATAAGCCTAATAATCTTTCATGAATTAATTTTTTTTTGAGACAGAATCTCGCTCTGTCACTCAGGCTGGAGTGCAGTGGCACGATCTCAACTCACTGCAACTTCCACCTCCCAGGTTCAAGCGATCCTCCTGCCTCTGCCTCCTGAGTAGCTGGGACTACAGGTACATACCACCACGCTTGGCTAATTTCTTTTATTTTTAGTAGAGATAGGGTTTCACCATGTTGGCCAGGCTGGTCTTGAACTCCTGACCTCAGATAATTTGCCTACCTTAGCCTCCCAAAGTTCTGGGATTACAGGCATGAGCCACCATGCCCAGCCCCATTAATCTATTTTTAAGAAAAAAATATTTAAATTTTAAAGTTGGTGATAAAAATAATAATAAATACTAGTTACTAAGTTAATGTCCAGCATGATGTAGGTTGTATGCCATTTACGTACACATTATTTAATTTAATGATAAGGGAATGCAGTGATATGTCCAGGTTCCCACCACTGTGCTGGTAATACAGGCTCAGATGGTCTCATAATGAAGCCTTCCTTCAAAATCAGTTATGTAGAAGAAAGGAGCCAAGACCCAGGTTGATGCTTTTTTTCTTATATCTAATGCCTAGGATAATTCAGAGATCTAACTTCTGAAAGTTAATTCATGTTTTTCTGACGATCCAACTATTTTTAAAAGCATAATAATCATATCAAATAACGATGAGGCCAAGTAGTAAAACATCCAAAGAGAAAAGCCAATTATTTCAATGTTTACTGATTTATCCATTTATTCAAAAATGGACCCAACATTATAAAGCACTGGGCTGTGTAAGCAGGTTTTTTTCTAAGTGATAACATAGACTTTCTACTTATTTTTTCCACACGAAAGTAAGATATATTCACTGCAAAATCAATTCTGGTTCCCTTTACCTGAAGTGAATTATGGATATTGTGATAATATGAATAATATTCAAATTTCTAAGTGGGCCTCAATAGTGAGGACAACAGAAAGACTCAATTTTGTATAGAGGGGAAATGGACAATTAGTTCATTAACTCTTTATTAGATTGCTAATAGAAGGTTAATTGGTAATTCAATAGTTTTCACCGTAACCATGGTACTCTGTTGGCTTGGAATACAGGAAGAACATAATCATTAGCATAGAGGAACTCACAGATAAGTCAATTCTAAAAGTTAGTAGTCAAAACTAAATAAAGAAAAAACTATAGCCATTCTGTTTTGAGAGCTTCTAGCCAACAAATAAAACCCTGAACAGAATATAATGCCAACCCGCTGCCTGGAGCATGAAGTGGAGGCCCAAACAGAAATGCTGTGGAACTGAAGTTACCCCGATAGCATAGTTATAAACAAAGCAAATAGTAGAGCATTATTTTGAGTTGGAGGTGCTTTAATACCTACATTCTCTTTATTCTTTAAAAAGAGACTTGATTCTAGGGAAGACTGTTTATTTTATGAAAAGTTAAAACATTATGGCTTCAGACTAGAATGATTTTATATTTCTAGACACTCTGCTGATGGGTTAGTTCTATAAGAATGGTGCCCTATACAGGGCATAATGGCTTACACCTGTAACCCAGCTACTTGGGAGGTTGAGGTGGGAGAATTGCTTGAGGCCAGGAGTTTGAGACCAGCCTAGGCAACATAGTGAGGACTCATCATTACAAAATTAAAAAAAAAAAAATTGCCAAGCATGGTTGTGCATGCCCATGGTCCCAGCTACTTGGGAGGCTGGGGTGGGAGGATCTCCTGAGCCCAGGAGTTCAAAACTGCATTGGGCCTTGATGATGCCTCTGCACTCCATCCTGGGCAACAGAGACAGAGCAAGACCCTGTCTTTAAAAAAAGAAAAAAAAAATGTATCCTCATTTCACTCTTTTTTTTTTTTTTTTTTTTTTTTTGAGACAGAGTTTTGCTCTTGTTGCCCAGGCTGGAGTGCAATGGCATGATCTCAGCTCACTGCAACCTCCGCCTCCCAGGGTCAAGCGATTCTCCTGCCTCAGCCTCCCAAGTAGCTGGGATTACAGGCATATGCCAGCATGCCAGGCTAGTTTTGTATTTTTAGTAGAGACAGAGTTTCTCCATTTTGGTCAGGTTGTCTCGAACTCCCGACCTCAAGTGATCTGTCTACCTCAGCCTCCCAAAGTGCTGGGATTACGGGCATGAGCCATGGCACCTGGCCCTCACTTCACTTTCTTTAGGCAATTTAAGCTATAATACGATTCTGGTGGAAGCCCAGTGAGAGTCATTAGATAGCTCAGCTCTAATGTAAATATCTATAAACAGGACACTGAGCAAAAACTTGAAATATAAATGAAAATTGCATGATTCTTTCTCATTCATTACATTAGACTCTAAGACCTTTGAGAAAAAAGGGAGAAAAAATATCTTTAAAAAGATAGATTTTAACAAGGTCAGCCATACTATTCTTGACCATGTAATGAATTAATGAATCCATTCCTTCATTCATTCATGTGATATCACAAGTCCTGATCATCTAAGGTTGGCCAACAATTTGAGTTAGGCAACATGGATATAATGGTTAACACAATACAGTTCCTATCCTCAAGGAATTTAAAGTGCAGTGGAAAAAGGCACAATACCAATCATATGATTATAATTTAGTCATACACATGCCAATCAAGGGCATTTTTGAGTAGGCAAGTGATGGTACAGGAACCAGATAATATCAATTTTAATTCACACAATTGCATTTAGGGCTAAGCTGTTAGGAGTGTCGCAACTCTTTTAGAATTTATCTAGCATAATAATACATAAATTTTAGGATTTATTTATTGTAGATAAATCTAGAATTTATTTATGGTAGATAAATCTAGAATTTGTCCAGCAATTTTAACTGAATCCCCTGCCCTGCCATGGGGGGAAAAAAGATGTTGCTGGGGGTAGAAGTGGTCACCTTTTCTCATAACTATGTTCAGGGGGAAAGTACCTCTGTAATTTAGTCAATAAAAATAGAGAAGAGTGGAAGAAAATGAAGGATGAGAAGAAAAAAAGGAAGGTCTAAAGCATGACTGAAAGGTTTGCAAGGCAAACAAACAAACAAAAAAGGATATGTAAAGGGGAATGTAATATAATGGAATACAGAATCTGGATATTTCTTTCATCACCAAGGACTCGTGGACCGTGGTGACTCTTGACACAGTGTGGAAACACCTGAATATACCTGAGCCTTATCCAATGGGATGTTTTCTTACTATGGAGAAAATGACGACTGTGGAGGAGTGTGTGTGTATGTGTGTTTGTGAGATAAAAGAACTGTACAGCTAAGAGATGTAACACTCTGGAACCTAGATAAGTTTGCTGAAAGAAATTTACTTCATGGGGATACTTTTATCTGGCAGATTTGCAGCCTTCTTTTCTGAGGACTAAGGGGCAGGCAGTTTGACCAGCATCATTACTTTCAAAGGTTTTTAACTGCATATAATTTTGGTCTGAACCACATTGCCAGTGAGGATGGAAAAAAATGCACACCTTCCAGAGATGTTAAAGGGGTGGTATTAGTTATGTATTGTTGCATAACAAATTACCCTAACACTTAGCTGCTTAAATCAACAAACATTTCATATGTCACATGGTTCTGTTGTCCAGGAATCTGGAAGCAACTTAGCTGAGTGGTCTGGTTTAGGGTCTCTCAAAAGGTTGCAGTCGTGATGTTGACCAGAAATGCAGTCAATTGGAAGGCTTTAACAGGGCTGGAGGATGTGTTTCCATGGCGGCTCATACATATATCATGCTGATTGTTGGCAGGAGGCTTCAGTTCCTCACCATGTAGACCCTTCTATAAGGTTATTTGAGTGTTTCTATTAGAGTAAGTTGGCTTTCTCCAGAGCAAGTAATCCAAGGGAGCAAAAGGAAATCAGCCATGGAAGTCACAAGCCATCATGTCTGCAATATCCTCTGGGTTACTACCCTCTTTAATGTCAGAAGAGACTATACAGTGGTGTGAATATCAAGAGGCAAAATTCATTAGGGGCCACCTTGGAGCCTGGCTACAATAGAAGAAAAGTGAAACATTTGTTTGTTGGTAGATTGGATATAAGAAAGAATGGGGAAATCAGGTACAAAACTCAGGAGCCTGGCTTTTGACAGTATTATTGCTTTTGTTTAGAAGTGCTTTGCATTTGCACTTTCCTGCTATGTATTTCTGAACATGTATACATGACAACTATTATTTCTCTAGGGTAAGTCACTGGGGTGATTTGTTAGATCGCAATGAGGTTGTTAATTTGTTATCAGAAAGGTAAGGGAAAGTATCCTAGGGACTGTTACAAAACTATTTCAACAAATTAATGAAACTAGAATGTGTGTATTTTTAAGGTATATCACAAGTATAGGAACTGAAAATTGGTTAGTAGTTTTTAGCACTGGAGAACAAAGCTAATGGCTGTATGATATGAAAAATGCTGATTTTCTCTAAACCAAGGTTTCTTAAACGTGACATTATTAACATATTAGACTGCATAATTTTTTATTTTTGCTATCGGAGGACTTTCCTGTGTATTGTAGAATGTCTAACAGCATTCTTTGCCTCTATTCACAAGATGTCATTAGCACCACCTTTCCATTGTGACAGAAAAATATGACTCTAACATAGCCAAATGTTTTCTTGGAAGTGGGTAGAGGTCAGGGGCGAGGTGGACAGTAAAATCACATTTGGTCAATAACTTAGGCTGTAAACATATTTTTAATCTTTTGGTTAAGGCTTTGCAAAATTATGTTAATACAAAAATCTGGCTTTGGTGAAATCTTGTAATTAACCAAAAGTCAATGCCAGTCATAAAAATATAATTTTTCTCTAATTCAATTGAAAATACAGGGCAAGAAACTCATTCAGATAAAAATGAAAACAAAATTTTATGTCAGGCCAGCCTCCAAAAATTGAATGCCTGTGGCCTAAGCCTTCTAATAACTTGGGCGTTTTGCATTGGAAAAAAAAAAAAAAAAACCACTTTCTCACCTCCTTTACTATTGAACTGAAGTAAACATGAAATTGTGTGATGGGACAGAAAGAGACTCCGCATTTGAAAGAGTGGTAGTAGTATTAAGGAGTAGTATTAAGAAAAATGTTTATAAGAAAAGTCAAGTGTCTTTCATAAAAAGACAAGCCAAGTCATGCTATTGTTTCTATAATTATTCCATGGTTCTTCTAGGACAGACTGCAATGATTGTGGTGCTGGGCATTGTGGCTCATGTCTGCAATCCCAGAACTTTGGGAGAGAGGTGAGAGACTCTCTTGAGGCTGGCAGTTTGAGACCAGCCTGGGCAACACAGCGCAACCCTGTCTCTACAAAAAAATTTTAAAAAGTAGCTGGGCATGATGGCACTTGCCTGTGGTCCCAGTTACTAGGGAGGCTGAGGTGGGAGGATTGCTTCAGCCCAGGAATTTGAGGCTGTAGTGAGCTATGATTGTGCCAATGCACTACAGCACAAGCAACAGAGCAAGACCTTGTTTCTAAACAAACAAATGAACAAAAACCCTGAAAAAAGAAATAACGAAATGCTTGTCGTTTTACCTGAAACATCAAAAACCAGTAAGAATATATCACTGCTCTTATTTGTACAAGGCATAACAGAAACATTAGATCCTACTAGAAGGCAGATTAGATAATAGCTAGTTTATTTCTTCCAGAATGTAGTATAGCACTAAGATTATGCTGTACAAAGTATAAAATGACTTTAAGAATGGCAGAGCAAGCAGTTTTATGCACTCTCTTTCCAGGAAAAGAAGCCTAACTAGTGAAAACTATTAGAAACAACAAATACCACCATATAAAGTCTGTGAAAATTAATTGATTATAGGGCAAATGATAAAATATTTATTTAAGAAAATCTACCAAATCTTGTTAAGAAGAGCAAGTGTCTGTGGAATTTGAGTCAATTATCCCATCCTGACCCCAGCTCAGCCTCATGGAAGCCTTACCCAAGGTAAGCGCAGCCAAAAACCCAGGGTATCCTTTCCCCTTGGCTCCCAGTCTAGGACTATAAGTGCCCTGAGGGAGAACCGGGTCACCAGCATTTTTCGTCCTTCCCTGCTGTGTCTTTGCAGAATCTCCTTTTTTCAAGCAACAATGCTGAAAAGTCTGGGGCTCTCTCTATGACTCAGTGCCCATTTATACGGCATAAACTCTACTCCAAGAGTGACTGATTGAGAATACTGAGACACATATCACCCCTATCACAGCTCACCTGCCAATTGAAGATTCTGTGTCAGAAGCAAGGTGAGAACACCAGTGGCTACCAGTCCACTCAGTGCCCTACTCCTAAAGCTGGGGTGTCACTCTTGGAGAAAAAGATCACTTTTCCTTTCCATCACTATAGTACAGTGGTGGAGAAGGTTTGCCTAGGGGGGGACAGAGAAGCCATAATAACAGCTTTGACACTCTCCCCAAGAAAAGTGATTTTTTTTGAAACAATACCTGGGAAGTTCAAACCAAAGGATACCCTTAAGAATAATGGAGAGATTGGTGGTAAGCAATTAAGAGGAGACTAATAGCTTCATGAGAACAACAAGATAGGTTATAAATGAACTAGAAATGTATGAGGGAGAACCAGAAAAAGAGTCAGCTAAGAAGGTTCTCCTGGAGTTGGAGCAAACCTCGGAGACTGACCTAAGGGCTACCCCTGCAAAAGGACTGCATTTCACTGGATCAGACACTGGAGCAATTTATGCTCTGAGGCATTGTTGAAGACATTTGGCAATGAATGGAGGCTAATACCTGGGTATGATATCAACAAGAGCTGACAGCTTAATAGAGAAATCAGGGAAAGAGACAAAGGTAGTTCTGCTAAACCCACTGTCATTCTAGAGAGATATGTTCATGCCAAGGATTGGCCCTCTAAGGAGTGACATCAGAAACGATACCCTTTTGCAGAAATAAACTTCACTCAAATGGTCCACCCAAACCACTAAACAAATAAACAGGCAAATAACAACAAAAACAAGATTCTTAAAGTGTCATTCGTTTCCAGAGTTTAGACAATGTGTTTCCTGAAATGTAAGGTTTTCAACAAAAATGTTGCACATGGACAGAAATAGGAAAGTGAGTCTCATCAATGGGATGAGCAGATGGCAGAAACTGCTAATGGTAAGTCTTGACTCATAACCAAAGAAACATAAACTAAAAACTAAAGGAAACCAGTATTAAAGAAGTAAAGAAAGGTATGATGACAATACCTTATTAAACAAAGAAAATCAATAAAGTTATAGAAATTCTAAAAAGAAACTAAATGGAATTTTTACAGTTTAAAAGTATAAAAACTGAAATGAATATATCACTACAGAGGCTCAAAGCTAGATTTGAGCTGGCAGAGAAGAGAATCAGTGAACTGGATAATATATAGACAGTAATTATGCAATCTGAAGAACAAAGAGAAAAAAAGAAGAAAAATGAGCATTGTCTCGGAGAATTGTAAGGTACTGTTCCCAAATTTGGCTGCACATTCATATCACCAGGGGAGTTTTGAAAAATCCTGAGGCCTAACTTGCACTCTACATTAATTAACAGGTCTAGTAGTGGGAGCCTGACACCAGTTTTTTTTTTTTTTTTTTTTTTTTTTTTGAGATGGAGTCTTGCTCTGTTGCCCAGGCTGGAGTGCAGTGGTGCAATCTCGGCTCACTGCAACCTCTATCTCCCAGGTTCAAGCAATTCTCCCTGCCTCAGCCTCCCAAGTAGCTGACATTACAAGCACCCACCACCACACTTGGCTAATTTTTGTATTTTAGTAGAGACTGGGTTTCACCATGTTGCCCAGGCTGGTTTCAAACTCTTGACCTCAGGTGATCCCCCCGACCTTGGCCTCCCAAAGTGCTGAGATTACAGGCCTGAGCCACCGTACCTGGCCCAGACACCAGTATTTTTTTTTAATTCCCAAAGTGGTTCCAATGTGCAGCAAAGTTTGGGGATCACTAGCATATACCAAAGCTAAGATACAGAGTTAAGTGGCTTTGTTTAAATATGTCATAATGGATCTTTAAATAAAGCAAGGCTTTCTTTACACTTTCTCATGTTATTAAAAGCAGACTTTGGGGGTTGTTTAACCTTATAACAAAGATGCTAAGTAGAAATTTTATTCCACAGAGATTCTCTATAAATAGTAGATAATCTAGGTCCTTATTTTCTATTGTTCTTGCTCCACTATTAACATTTTTGTTTTTAATTTTAAGCAGGGTGCAGTGGCTCACACCTGTAATCCCAGCACTTTGGGAGGCCAAGGCAGGCAGATCACCTGAGGCCAGGAGTTCGAGACCAGCCTGCCCAACATGGTGAAATCCTGTCTGTACTAAAAATACAAAAATTAGCTGGGCATGGTGGCAGGCACTTGTAGTCTCAGCTACTCAGGGAGGCTGAGGCAGGAGACTCGCTTGAACCCAGGAGGCAGAGGTTGCAGTGAGTTGAGATGGCACCATTGTACTCCAGCCTGGGCAACAGAGCAAGACTCTCTCTCAAAAAAAAAAAAAATTGTTTTTAATTTTTAAAATCACATCAGCCACCTTCTAATTATGAGTATTACAAATCTGCCTCATGTTTTTTTTTAATCTCCTGAACCTGTTATTCTGAGAACTCATAAGTAAAATTCAGTCAAGATTTTTTAAAAATCCACATAAGTTTAATGAGAGTACCAAGTGTAAGGAGACGAGATAGAGATGGAGTGAAAAACAAAATGTTTGAAGGAATAATGATGAAAACCTTTGCAAGGTAGGCTGGCAAGATGGCTGAATAGGAATAGCTCCAGTCTGCAGCCCCCAGTGACATCAACACAGAAGGTGGGTAATTTCTGCATTTCCAACTGAGGTATCTGGCCCATCTCACTGGGACTGGTTAGACAGTGAGCGCAGCCCACGGAGGGCAAGCTGAATCAGGGTGGGGCACCGCCTCAACTGGGAAGCGCGAGGGGTTGGGGAACTTCCTCCCCTAGCCAAGGGAAGCCGTGAGGGACTGTGCCATGAGGGATGGAGCTGTTCGGCCCAGGTACTAAACTTTTCCCATGGTCTTTGCAATCTGCAGACCAGGAGATTCCCTCAGGTGTAGGCACCTGAAGGCACACCAAGGCCCTGAGTTTCAAGCACAAAACTAGGCAGCCCTTTGGGCAGACACCAAGCTAGGTGCAGGAGTTTTTTTTTTTCATACCCCAGTGGCACCTGGAACACCAGTGAGACAGAACCGTTCACTCCCCTGGAAAGGGGGCTGAAGCCAGGGAGCCACATGGTCTAACTCAGTGAATCCCACCCCCATGGAGCCCAGCAAGCTTAAATTCACTGGCTTGAAATTTTGGCTGCCAGGACAGCAGTCTGAAGTCGACCTGGGACACCTGAGCTTGGTGGGGGGAGGGGCATCCCCCATTACTGAGGCTTGAGTAGGTGGTTTTCCTCTCACACTGTAAACAAAGCTGCTGGAGAGTTCCAACTGGGCGGAGCCCACCAAAGCTCCACAGAGCAGCTGTAGCCAGACTGCCTCTCTAGATTCCTCCTCTCTGGGCAGGGCATCTCTGAAAGAAAGGAAGCAGCGACATTCAGGGGCTTATAGATAAAACTCCCATCTCCCTGGGACAGAAGGGGGAAGGGGTAGCTGTGGGCGCAGCTTCAGCACACTTAATGTTCCTGCCTGCTGGCTCTGAAGAGAGTAGTGGATCTCCCAGCACAGTGCTCAAGCTCTGTTAAGGGACAGATTGCCTCCTCAAGTGGGTCCCTGACCCCTGAGCCTCCTGACTGGGAGACACCTCCTAGCAGGGGTTGACAGACACCTCATACAGGAGAGCTCCAGCTGGCATCCAGTAGGTGCCCCTCTGGGATGTAGCTTCCAGAGGAAGGAAGAAGCAGCAATCTTTGCTGTTCTGCAGCCTCCGCTGGTGATACCCAGGCAAACAGAGTCGGAAGTGGACCTCCAGCAAACTCCAGCAGACCTGCAGCAGAGGGGCTTGACTGTTAGAAAGAAAACTAACAAACAGAAAGGAATAGCATCAACATCAACAAAAAGGATGTCCACACCAAAACGCCATCCGAAGGTCACCAACAGCAAAGACCAAAGGTAGATAAATCCATGAAGATGAGGAAAAAGCAGCACAAAAAGGCTGAAAATTCCAAAAACCAGAATGCTGCTTCTCCTCCAAAGGATCATAACTCCTTAGCAGCAAGAGAACAAAACTGGACAGAGAATGAGTTTGACGATTTGACAGAAGTAGGCTTCAGAAGGTGGGTAATAATAAACTCCTCCAAGCTAAAGGAGCATGTTATAACCCAATGCAAGAAGTTAAGAACCTTGAAAACAGGTTAGAGGAATTGCTAACTAGAATAACCAGTTTAGAGATGAACATAAATGACCTGATGGAGCTGAAAAACATGGCACGAGAACTTTGTGAAGCATATAGAAGTATCAATAGCCTAATTGATCAAGCAGAAGAAAGAATATCAGAAATTGAAGATCAACTTAATGAAATAAAGCATGAAGACAAGATTAGAGAAAGAATAATGAAAAGGAACAAACAAAGCCTCCAAGAAACATAGGACTATGTGAAAAGACCAAACCTATGTTTGAATTGGTATACCTGAAAGTGACGGGGAGAATGGAAACAAGTTGGAAAACACTCTTCAGGATATTATCCAGAAGAACTTCCCCAACCTAGAAAGAGAGGCCAACATTCAAATTCAGGAAGTACAGAGAACACCATAAAGGTACTCCTCAAGAATAGCAACCCCCAAGCCACATAATTGTCAGAATCACCAAGGTTAAAATTAAGAGAAAATGTTTATGGCAGCCAGAGAGAAAGGCTGGGTTACCTGCAAAGGGAAGCCCATCAGACTAACAGCATATCTCTCTGCAGAAACCCAACAAGCTAGACGATAGTGGGGCCAATATTTGACACTCTTAAAGAATTTTCAACCCAGAATTTCATATTCAGACAAACTAAACTTCATAAGTGAAGGAGAAATAAAACCCTTGACAGACAAGCAAATGCTGACACATTTTGTCACCACCAGGCCTATCTTACAAGAGCTCCTGAAGAAAGCACTAAATTTGGAAAGGAAAAACCAGTAGTAGCTGCTGAAAAAAACATACCAAAGTGTAAAGACCATCAACACTATAAAGAAACTGCATCAACTAACAGGCAAAATAACCAGCTAGCATCATAATGACAAGATCAAATTCACATATAACAATATTAACCTTAAATTGGCTAAATGTCCCAATTAAAATACACAGATTGGCAAATTGGATAAAGGGTCAAGACCCATTGGTGTGTTGTATTCAAGAGACCCATCTCACGTGCAAAGACACACATAGGCTCAAAATAAAGGAATAGAGGAATATTTACCAAGCAAAAGGAAAGCAAAAGAAAGCAGGAGTTGCAGTCCAAGCCTCTGATAAAACAGACTTTAAACCAACATAGATCAAAAGAGACAAAGAAGGGCATTATATAATGGTAAAGGGATCAATGCAACAAGAAGAGCTAACTATCCTAAATATATATTCACCCAATACAGGTGCACCCAGATTCATAAAGCAAGTTTTTAGAGACCTACACAGAGACTTAGACTCCCACACAATAACGGGAGACTTTAACACCCCATTGTCAATATTAGACAGATCAATGAGACAGAAAATTAACAAGGATATTCAGGAATTGAACCCAATTCTGGGCCAAGTGGACCTAATAGACATCTACAGAACTCTCCACCCCAGATCATCAGAATATACATTCTTCTCAGCACCATATCACACTTATTCTAAAATTGGTCACATAATTGGAAGTAAAACCCTTCTCAGCAAATGTAAAATAACAGAAATCATAACAGTCTCTCAGACCCCAGTGCAATCAAATTAGAACTCAGGATAAAGAAACTCACTCTAAACCACAAAACTACATGCAAACTAAACAACCTAGTCCTAAATGATTACTGGGTAAATAACAAAATGAAGGCATAAATAAAGATGTTCTTTGAAACCAATGAGAACAAAGACACAACATACCAGAATCTCTGGGACACAGCTAAAGCAGTGTTTACAGGGAAATTTATAGCACTAAATGCCCACAGGAGAAAGCAGGAAAGATCTAAAATTGACACCCTAACTTCCCAATAAAAAGAAGTAGAGAAGCAAGAGCAAACAAATTCAAAAGCTAGCAGAAGACAAGAAATAACTAAGATCAGAGCAGAACTGAAGGAAATAGAGACATGAAAAAATCTTCAAAACATCAATGAATCCAGGAGCTGGATTTTTGAAAAGATTAACAAAATAGCTAGACTGGTAGCCAGACTAATAAAGAAGAAAAAGAGAAGAATCAAATAGAAACCATAGAAAATGATAAAGGGGATATCACCACTGATCCCACAGAAATACAAACTACCATCAAAGAATACTATAAACACCTCTATGCAAATAAACTAGAAAATCTAGAACAAATGGCTAAATTCCTGGACTCATACACTCTCCCAAGACTAAACTAGGAAGAAGTCAAATCCCTGAATAGAACAATAATAAGCTCTGAAATTGAGGCAGTAATTAATAGCCTACCAACCAAAAAAAGCCCAGGACCAGACAGATTCACAGCTGAATTCTATCAGAGGTACAAAGAGGAGCTGGTACCATTCCTTCTGAAACTATTCCAAACAATAGAAAAAGAGGCACTCCTCCCTAACTCATTTTATGAGGCCAGCATCATCCTGATACCAAAACCTGCCAGAGACATAATAAAAAAAGAGAATTTCAGGCCAATATCCCTGATGAATATTGATGTGAAAATCTTCAATAAAATACTGGCAAACTGAATCCAGCAGCACCTCAAAAAGCTGATCCACCACATTCAAGCTGACTTCATCCCTGGCATGAAAGACTGGTTCAATATATGCAAATCAATAAATGTAATCCATCACACAAAAAGAATAAATGACCAAAACCATATGATTATCTCAATAGATACAGAAAAGACCTTCAATAAAATTCAACACCTCTTCATGCCAACAACTCTCAATAAAGTAGATATTGATGGAACATATCTCAAAATAATAAGAGCTATTTATCAAAAACCTACAGCCAATATTATATTGAATGGGCAAAACCTGGAAGCATTCCCTTTGAAAACCAGCACAAAACAAGGATGCCCTGTGTCACCACTCCTATTCAAAATAGTATTAGAACTTCTGGCCAGGGCAATCAGGCAAGAGAAAGAAATAAAGGGTATTCAAATAGAAAGCGAGGAAGTCAAATCTCTCTGTTTGCAGATGACATGATTGTATATTTAGAAAACTCCATCATCTCAGTCCAAAATCTACTTAAACTTTTAAGCAAAATCTCAGGACACAAAATCAATGTGGAAAAATCTTAAGTATTCCTATACACCAATAATAGACAAACAGAGAGCCACATCATGAGTGAACTCCCATTCACAAATGCTACAAAGAGAATAAAATGCCTAGGAATACAACTTACAAGGGATGTGAAGGACCTCTTCAAGGAGAATTACAAACCACTGCTCAAGGAAATAAGAGAGGACACAAACAAATGGAAAATCATTCTGTGCCCATGGATAGGAAGAATCAGTATCGTGAAAATGGCCATACTGCCCTGAGTAATTTATATATTCAATGTTATCCCCATCAAGTTACCTTTGATTTTCTTCATAGAATTAGAAAAAAATACTTTAAATTTCATATGGAACCAAAAAAGAACCCACATTCCCAAGACAATCCTAAGCCAAAAGAACAAAGGTGGAGGCATCAAAGCTACCTGACTTCAAACTATACTAAAAGGCTACAGTTACCAAAAGAGTATGGTACTTGTGCTAAAACAGATACATAGACCAATGGAACAGAACAGAGGCCTCAGAAATAACACCACACATCTACAACCATCTGATCTTTTACAAACCTGACAAAAGCAATAGGGGAAGGATTCCCTATTTAATAAAGAGTGTTGAGGAAAACTGGTTAACCATATGCATAAAACTGAAACTGGACCCCCTCCTTACACCATATACAAAAATGAACTCAAAATGGTTTAAAGACTTAAACGTAAGACCTAAAACCATTGAAACCCTAGAAGAAAATGCAGGCAATACAATTCAAGACATAGGCATGGGCAAAGACTTCATGACTGAAACACCAAAAACAATGGCAACAAAATCCAAAATAGACAAATGGTATCTAATCAAACTAAAGAGCTTCTGAAAAGTAAAAGAAACTATTATCAGAGTGAACAGGTAACCTACAGAATGGAAGAAAATTTTTGCAATCTATCCTTCTGACAAAGGGTTAATATCCAGAATCTACAAGGAACTCAAACAAATTTACAAGAAAAAAACAACCCTATCAAAAAGTGGGAGAAAGGTATGAACAGACACTTCTGAAAAGAAGACATTTATATGGCCAAAACACAGATGAAAAAAGGCTCATCATCATTGGTCATTAGAGAAATGCAAATCAAAACCACAATGAGATATCATCTCATGGCAGTTAGAAAGGCGATCATTAAAAAATCAGGAAACAACAGATGCTGGAGAGGATGTGAAGAAATAGGAATGCTTTTACACTGTTGATGGGAGTGTAAATTAGTTCAACCATTGTGGAAGACAGTGTGGCGATTCCTTAAGGATCTAGAACCAGAAATACCATTTGACTCAGCAATCCCACTACTGGGTATGTACCCCCAAAGGATTATAAATCATTTTACTATAAAGACACATGCACACATATGTTTATTACAGCACAGTTCACAACAGCAAAGACTTGGAACCAACTCAAATGCCCATCAATGATAGACTGGATAAAGAAAATGTGGCACATATACACCACAGAATACTATGCAGCCATAAAAAAGGATGAGTTCATGTCCTTTGCAGGGACATGGATGAAGCTGGAAACCATCATTCTCAGCAAGCCAACACAGGAGCAGAAAACCAAACACCTCATGTTCTCACTAATAAGTAGGAGTTGAACAATGAGAACACATGACACAGGGAGGGAAACATCACATACACAGGCCTGTCGGCGGGGGTGGGGGATGAGGGGAGGGAGAGCATTAGGACAAATAGCTAATGTAGCTGATGGCTTGATGGGTGCAGCAAACCACCATGGCACATGTATGTCTATGTAACAAACCTGCATGCTCTGCACATGTATCTCAGAACTTAAAGTATATATATATATAAAACTTGACAAATTTGATTTAAAAAACAATTATCCACATATCCACAAAGCCCCAAAATTTTGAAATAGGATAAGTTCAAAAAGATCTACACACAGACACATCAGAGTAAAAAGGTTATAAGCCAGAGACAAAGAGAAGATATTAAATCTGCAAGAGAAAAGTGATTCATATTCACGAAAATTTTAATAAGATTAACAGTGGACTTCTCATCAGAGACAATGAAGTCCAAAGGTAGTTGGATGACACATTCACAGTGCTGAAAGAGAAACACTGTCAAACAATAGTGTTAAAAGTACGGCAGGAGAAGTATCTTTCAAAAATGAAAGGGAAATAATAAAGACCCTCTTAGATGAATGAGAAGTGGGAGAATTTGTTGATAGCAGGCCTGACTTACAAAAAATACTAAAATAATTTCTTTAGAATGAAAGCAAGTGAACCCAGGCAGTAATTCAAATCCACATGAAGAAATGAAGCATGCTTGTAAAAGTAATTATGTACTTACAAAATGATAGTTTAAGTTCATGTTTGTTCTCCCTGATTTTCTCAACTGATTTATAAAGCAATTATATAAAAATTATGTGTATAATTGCATTGTTAGATTTTAACATACAGATAGGTGATACTTTTGACAGTAGCAGAAGACAAGCAGGAGCAAAGTTGTATTGAAGCAAGGAAGTGACACCAGATGAGAACTTTAATCCACCAAAATAAATTGCGGAAAGTAGATATTGTAAATGACCAAGTGAACACAACAAATTGTGTAAATATATAATTATTCTCTTTTATTCTCTCAGAATCTATGAGACATATATAGTTATAACAATGTACTATTGCTGTGGTAACAATATATAGATGCAATATGTATTTAATAATAGCAAAAAATGAAGAAGAAATAGAGTTATATAGGAGTAACATTTCTATATCTCATTAGAATTAGCTTTGTATAAATCTAACCTGCATTCTCATAAGTTAAGATGTAGCTAAGTAGATGCTGTCCTGTCCTCAAGAAAAATACTTTACATCACAGATAAAAATAGATTGAAAAAAATTGGTTGAAAGTAAAATAAGGAAAAAAATATATTATGCAAATAGCTGTTAACATGAATGCTGCAGTGGCTAGTGTACTATCAGTCAAAATAAACTTTAAAATTTAAAATGTTACAAGAGCTTGAGAAATTTTATAATGATAAATGTCTCAATTTATCGCATGATATAATTATAAACTTATACTCGCCTAAATACAGATGCAAACAGAGCCTCAGATTACATGAAGCAAAAAGTGAAAGAATTAAAGGGAATTCCCAAAATAGGGAATTCAGTAATGATAGTTGGGTACTTTAATACTTCAGTTTCAATTGTGGTGAGAACTGCTTGGCAGGAAATCAACAAGATAATATAAAACTTGAGGAACACGATAAGCCAACTGAACCTAAAAGACACCTATGGAACATTCTACACAACTGCAACAGAGTATTCTCTCAAGTCCACGTGGAAAACTCTGGGATAGACCATCTGCTACATTATAAAACAAGTCCTCCATACATTTAAAATGAGTTAAATTATGCACAATATGTTTTCAACCACATGGAACAAAATTTGAAGTCAATAACAGGAGTCAAGTTACATGTATGTTGAAAGTAAATAACATACCCCAACATAAGCAATGGGTGAAAGAAGAAATAATGAAGAAAATTAGAAAATACTTCAATATGAATGCAAATGAAGACACAACATACAGAAACTCATGGGATGCAGGTAAAGCAGTGTTTACAGAGGAATATATGGCCATAAACATCTATGTTTTTTTTTAAAAAAGAGCAACCTCAAGGATGCAATGTACTTTCTACCTTTATGACACTGGAAAAAGAAGAACATTGTTAATCTAAAGCAAATAGACAAAGGAAATAATGAAAATTAGAGTGAGATTAATGAACTAGGAAATAGAAAAACAAACAAAAATCAACAAAACTGAAAGTAGGTTCTTTGAAAAGGTCAATAAAATTGAAAAAACTTTTAACTACACTGAACAACAAGAAGAAAAATAATAGAGAGAAAAGACTCAAATTAATAAAATCAAGAATGGAATAGGGGTAAGGGGTTGGTCATCACTGCTGGGCTTCCAGAAATAAAAAGGATCATCAGGGAATAGCTCTATACCAACTAATTAGATAACTTAGAAAAACTGACACTTTCTTAGAAAGAGAAAAACTACTGAAACTGAACTGAAACAGGAATAGAAAATCTGAATAAATCTATAAAAACAAAGAGATCAAATTAGTAACTAAAAAATTCCCACAAAAAACAAAAGGGCCAAAATCCAGACAGCTTTACTGGTAAGTTGTACCAAACATTTAAGAAGAATTGAAACCAATTCTTACAAACTCTTCCAAAAAACAGAAAAATAACACTCCCTGGCTTGTTCTATGAAGTCAGTGTTAATTTTCATGTCAAAACCTGAAAAAGAAAATCACAAGAAAAATAAAACTACAGATAAATGTTGCTTATGAATATAGTTTGGAAACTCCTCCACTAACAACCAAACAAAATCTAACATATAAAAATAATTACACAAGATGACCAAGTAGAATTCATTCCACAAACTCAAGTGTGGTCTGACTTTTAAAAATCAGTTATTGTCATATGTCATATCAATAGAGTAACTCACAAAACTTACGTGATAGTCTCAATAGGTGCAGAAAAAGCATTTGGCGAAATCCAACACGCTTTCATGATAAAAAAAACGACAACTAAAAATAGAATAGAAATTCCTCAATCTCATAAAAAGCATTTATTTAAAAACCCTTAGCTAACATCCTACTTAATAGTGAAAGACTTAATGCTTTGCCCTAAGGTTAAGAAAAAGACAAGGACATTCACTTGTACCACTTGTATGCACTATTAGTTCTAGACAGGGCAATCAGGCAAAAAGAGAGAAATAAATGATATCTAGACTGGAATTGAAGACTTAAAATTATCTATGTTTACAAATGCTATGATCTTGAATATAGAAAATTCTAGGAAATCCTTTAAAAATTATTAGAAGTAATAAATAAGTTTGACAGTATACAGAATGAAAATATAAAAATCTATTTTATTTTTATACACTAGCAATGAAAATTTTCACCACCACTTTAACACAATAATTCAATTTATAATAGCATCAAAAATAATAAAATAACTACAACTAAATGTAACAAAAAAAAAGTACAAAACAGTATGGGAAGAAATTAAAAAGATATATAAATAAATTCAAAGAAATTCCATGTTTGTGGATGGGAAAACATAATATTGTTAAGATGGTTATATTCCCCAAACTGATCTACAGATTCAACACAATCCATGTGTCAAAATCCCAGCTGGCTGGCATCTTTTCCAGAAATTGTAAGGATGATCTTAACATTCTTATGGACACATAAGGAATCCAGAAGAGACAAAACAATATTGAAAAATAAGAAAATTGGAAGATTCACATTTCCCAACTTTGAAAGTTATTACAAAGCTACAGAAATCAGGACAAAGTGATGATGGAATAAGGACAGACATACAGATCAATGGAATAGAATTGAGAGTTCAGAAACAAACTGTTACATTTGCAGACAATTGCATTTCACCAAGAAAATCCAATAGGGATAGTGTTTTCAACAAATGGTCTTGTGACAACTGGATATCCCCATGCAAAAATTCATTAATATAGACTCTTTCCAGGGCCGGGCACAGTGGCTCATGCCTGTAATTCCAGCACTTTGGGAGGCCGTAGTGGGCATACCACGAAGTCAAGAGATCAAGACCATCCTGGCCAACATGGTGAAACCCGTCTCTACTAAAAATACAAAAACTAGCTGGGCGTGATGGCACGTGCCTGTAATCCCAGCTACTTGGGAGGCTGAGGCAGGGGAATCACTTGCACCTGGGAGGTGGAGATTGCAGTGAGCCGAGATTGGGCCACTGCACTCCAGCCTGGTGACAGAGCGAGACTCCATCTCAAAAAAAAAAACAAAAAAAACAAAAAAACCCCTAATTCCTCATGCCATAAGCAACTAGTTAATTCAAAATAGACCAAAGATCTGAATGTAAGTCCTAAAACTCTGTTAGAAGAAAATATAGGAATAAAGTTGCATTATCTTGGGCTAGGAAAAGCTTTCTTAAATATGACACCAAAACAAAAGTAACAAAAGAAAAAGGAGAGAAATTGCATGTCATTAAAATTAAAATCTGTGCTTCAAAGGATATGATTAAAAAAAATTGAAAACCACCTACAGAATGGGAGAAAATATTTTAAAATCATATGTCTGATAAGAGACTTCATTATAGAATATATAAAGAACTCTTATACCTTAATAGTACAAAGACAGACAACTCAATTTAAAAATGTACAAGGAGTTTGAATAGACATTTATCCAAAAGAACAAATAAAAATGACCAATAATCTCATACAAAGTTGTTCAACTAACTAGGATGGCCATAATCAAAAAGATAGAATGAAGTGTTGGTGAAGATGTGGAGAAATTGATATCTTCATAGATTGCTGGTCAGAAAGTATACTTTTGAAAACAGTCTACTAGTTCTTCAAAAAGTTAAACATATGGTAATAAACAATATGACCCAGTAATTCTACTCCTAGGATTGTATACCCAAGAGGATTGAAAATATATGTCCACATAAAAACTTGTACACAAATGTGCATAGTAGCCTTATGTATCATAGATAAAAGGTGAAAACAGGCCAATATCTGTGAACTGATGAATGAATAAACAGAATGTGGTGTTGTGTTAGTCCATTTTCACACTGCTATAAAGAAATACCCGAGACTGGGTAATTTATAAAGAAAAGAGGTTTAATTGACTCATAGTTCAGCATGGCCGGGGAGGCCTCAGGAGACTTACAATCATGGCAGAATGTGAAGCAGGCACCTTCTAGGCCTCTAGACATGTGATGGGAGGGGCTACCTTAAAGGTCTCTAACATGCCCTGGAGAAGTTTTCCCATTGTGTTGGGCTACTAACATTTGGCTTCTCATTACTTATGCAAATTTCTGCAGCCAGCTTGAATTTCTCCCCAGAAATCGGGTTGTTCTCTTCTACTTCATGGTCAGGCTGCAAATTTTCCAAATTTCTTTTTGAGACAGAGTCTCACTCTATGACCCAGGCTGGAGTGCAGTGGCATGATCTCAGCTCACTGCAACCTCTGCCTTCCGAGTTCAAGCGATTCTTGTGCCTCAGTCTCCTGAGTAGCTGGGAATACAGGTGAGCACCACCAAGTCCAACTAAAAGTTTTTGTATTTTTAGTAGAGATGGGTTCCCCCATGCTAGCCAGGCTGGTCTCCAATTCCTGACTTCCAGTGATCTGCCTGCCTGGGCCTCCCAAATAAAGTGCTAGGATTACAGCCAATTTTCTAAATTGTTATGCTCTGCTTCTCTTTTAAATGTAAGTTCCCATTTCAAGTCATCCCTTTGTGAATGCTCGTAACTGCATTTTCAGGAAAACCCAGGTCACATCTAGAATGCTTTGCTGCTTGCTTAGAAATTTCTTCTGCCAGATACCCTAAACCATCTTCCTCAAGTTTAAAGTTCCAGAGATCTCCAGGGCAGGGGCAAAATGCTGCCAATCTCTCAGCTAAAGCATAGCAAGAATGACCTTTACTCCAGTTCCCAATAAGTTCCTCATCTCCATCTGAGACCACCTCAGCCTGGATTTCACCATCTCTATCATTCTCAGCATTTTGGTCAAAATCACTCAACACGTATCTAGGAAGTTTCCAACTTTCCCACATCTTCCTGTCTTCTTCTGAGCCATTCAGACTGTTTCAACCTCTGCCTGTTACCTAGTTCCAAAGTTGCTTCCACATTTTCAGGTATGTTTATAGCAGTACCCAATTCAGCTGGTACCAATTCTCTGTATTAGTCCATTTTCACACCGCTATAAAGAATACCTGAGGCTGGGCGCAGTGGCTCACACCTGTAATCCCAGCATTTTGGGTGGCTGAGGCAGGTGGATCACTTGAGGTCAGGAGTTCGAGAGCAGCCTGGCCAACATGGTGAAACCCTGTCTCCACTAAAAATACAAAAATTAGCCAGGCGTCATGGTACATGCCTGTAATCCCAGCTACTTGGGAAACTGAGGCAGAGGAATTGCTTGAACCCAGGAGGCGAAGGTTGCAGTGAGCCGAGTTTGTGCCACTGCACTACATCCCGGGCAACCAGGGAGACTCTGTCTCAGGAAAAAATATATATATATATCTGAGTCTGAGTCTGGGTAATTTATAAAGGAAAGATGTTTCCACATCTTTCCACACAGTTCCACATGGCTGGGGAGGCCTCAGGAATCATGGCGGAAAGTGAAGTGGAAGCAAGGCACATCTCACCTGGCAGCAGGAGAGAGAGAGTGAGCAGGGGAAACTGCCACTTTTATACCATCAGATCTCATGAGAACTCTGTCACTTTCATGAGAAGAGTATGGGGGAAACTGCCCCTATGATCCAGTCACCCCCTACCTGGTCCCTTCCTCAACATGTGGGAATTATAGTTTGTGATGAGATTCGAGTGGGAGACAAACCATATCAGGTATATTTTCACAAAAGAATATTATTTTGCAAAAAAAAGGATTATAGTATCAATGCTACCACAGGGATGAATCTTGAAAATATTAGCTAAGTGAAAATAGCCAGTCACAAAAGACTACATATTATATTATTTCATTTACATAAAATGTTCATACTAGTCAAACCTATAGAGAGAGAAAGTAGATTGGTGGTTGCCTAGAGCAAGGTGGAGGAGGACTGGGGAAAATGGGGAGTAACTGACAGTAGATACAGAGTTTCTTTTGAAGGTGATGTAATATTCTAAAATTGATTGTATTATAGTTATGGTTATACAACTTGATGAATACTATAAAAACCATCAAATTGTTTTTATATAATCTTTACATCAAAATTCATTCAACATATGGGTGAATTTATGGTATATGAACTACATTTTAATAAAGTTGATTTAAAAAATAAAGTTGAAACTACTTCACTAGAGTTATTTGTTTGCTATATACATAACGTAAATTATCTTCAATGGTCAAATTGCACTAATGTCATCAGGTACAACACTTTCGAAAACTAAACTTTTAAATCAACAACCACAATCATGAAATCTAGTATTTCCTGAATGCTAACTTTGTGCTTGGTGCTATTGCAAGTTCCTTTTATCTTTCTTAATATTTTGCAACAACACTCTTGGGTAGATAATATCATTATCTCCATTCTTAAGATGAATAAAATGAGGCAAACAGAGGTTAAGTAACTTGCCCAAGGTCACAAAGAAAAGCTTGAAAAAGTTAAATTTGGTTTACTATACATTTGCATGAAGCCATTTTTTCCATTAAGGAATTTAACTAGTGTTTCTGAGGGTGAAGAAATTCTAGCTATGTGTAGAAGGCATCTTCTTTTTCTTCCTCTTAATTAATACCAAATATGCTTTGGTTTCATAAGGATTTCTGACAATTTAGGAAATGGACAATGCATCATGGCTGAATCAGTTTTCTTTTACATCTTTTCCCATACTGTTAATTTTTGGAGTGCATGGCTACTATCATATATGACTCACTTCTCGACTCCCTGGAAGTGGCATTGTAAGAGTAGGTATTTGACAGAAGTCTGAGGAATGAATTAAACCTGAAAATACCATGATGGGTAATTTTCTGTTACTAGTGTTTGTTGGAAATCTCTATTTTCTCTATAATCATCGCGTTAAGCAGAACATTCCAACAAACCATAGGCCGTTGCAACATGGGGGCTTGTGTTTCTGAATCTTCTTCAGGGCAGAATCTATATGCTGGAGTTAATAATAACTCTGCTGTTCATGGAGAATGTTTGAGTTAAATCACTCTAATAAACATGACAAAATCTCTGACATAACAGAATTTCTCGAAGAGATTTGAGTTTTAAGATTCTGAAATTTTAACATTTTCTAAAACAAGCAATTTTTATTTTTCTCAGAAATTAAATATTCATTTCAGAATTTCTAGAATAAACATTCTGATCACAGTTTTAGTCTCTCTGTGAGAAAGATGATCACTTATTGTATACAAAAGCTGAGTTTACATTCTTTTAAAAAATGTCAGAATGTGATTTCTCAAACTTGAAGTTTAAATACTATTATTTTTTCATGTAAAAATTTTGATTCAAATTGTAAATATAAACTGTCCTCTTTATGCCTTAGTCATTGTTTAAATACCTTAGGTCAAAACTGAGAATCTGTTAAACACAACTTAGTAGTGGTTGATATTGGTGCAAGGCAATTCTTTGTTGCATTTGTATATGCTTTGTGACAGGTGTTGACCCAGATTATCTTTTCAAGAATGTTTATACAGCAGAATAACTTTTTTTAAATTTAAATTTTCATTTTTTTGAGACCAAGTCTTGCTCTGTGGCCCAGGCTGGAGTGAAGTGACATGATCTCAGGTCACTGCAACCTCCACTTCTCAGGTTCAAGCAATTCTCCTGCCTTAGCCTCCCAAGTAGCTGGGATTACAGGCACCCGCCACCACGTGTGGTTTTTTTTTTTTGTATTTTTAGTAGAGACTGGGTTTCACCACATTAGCCAGACTGGTTTCAAGCTCCTGACCTCAAGTGATCTGCCTGCCTCAGCCTCCCAAAGTGCTATGATTACAGGCATGAGCCAATGAGCTGGGCCAGACTTTGGATAATAATTTCTCCCTCTGGGACAAAGGGCAGATATTTTTTTTTTCCTGAACAATATAAGAAAGATAATATCTGCCTCTGGGACAAAGACTGGGTGACTTTGCTAGCAATAACTTTAACAGATGGGGGGTTTCCTAAGGTCAATGTTTCTCAGAACAACACAGACCCACTGGATCCTGGGCCCATCACTTTATCACCCCTGTGGGACTTGGGGGTTAAGAAGTAATGCAGACATGAAGTTATGCTGCCTGCAATGTGGTGAGGAATAAAATCATGTGTCTTGACCCAGAAGTCTTATGTCTCTACCAGCATCTATGAAACTGTTGCAAGTTACCTTGTTAGTTTGAAAGTAGGGTAAAATCTCAGAACCTTCTCAGTTCTTGACAAATATAGGCTTCTAAACATAGACTCACACAATGTGGATACTTAACATAATATGCAAATATTGATAAAAATACATTGCCAAATCCACATACCTTACTCCTATGATAATTATCATAATAGACCAATGTAATCTAATATGCATTCTGGCGATGGTCACTATGTTACAAATTCATTTATAAATCAAGACATTTTCTTTTTTTTTATGAGACGGAGTCTCGCTCTGTCGCCCAGGCTGGAGTGCAGTGGCGGCATCTCTGCTCAATGAAAGCTCCGCCTCCCGGGTTCACGTCATTCTCCTGCCTCAGCCTCCCAAGTAGCTGGGACTACAGGCACCCATCAGCACGCCCGGCTAATTTTTTGTATTTTTAGTAGAGACGGGGTTTCACTGTGTTAGCCAGGATGGTCTCCATCTCCTGACCTCGTGATCCGTCCGCCTCGGCCTCCCAAAGTGCTAGGATGACAAGTGTGAGCCACCGCACTCAGCCAAATCATGACATTTTCTTACACACTTCTTATTTATTTAAAAAATGTTTAGTTTCATTATATTAAAAATTACAATTTAAATATACTCTCCCAGATTTATCACAGAAAAACTAAGCAAAAAACAATTCAAAAACAACGTCAAGGTCATAAATGCTTTACCAATGGTTTCTTGTCAGATTCGTTGGCCTCCTAAGATTTTACAATTCAAAGCTTCTCTGTTGGCTAAAAACCAAGTACAACATACTTTTGTCATCAGCTTAAGCCCTAATCCAATATACATTGCAATCTTAATAAAACCACTCATTATGCCAGGGTGGTATCAGACAAACCTTTTAATAAGTAAATTTGATTGTGCTGTATAGTACTAAGTAGCTGTGTATATGCATTTTTTTCTTTTGTCTATCTTTCTAGTTTAAATAGGATAAAGCAAAAAGGCAAGGACTATTTCCCCCTGTGCTCTGAACTACCAACAAATAGTGTCCACTATAATAAATGTTAATTGAATAAATGGACTTTATATGTAAAACCAAAACAAAACAAAACAACAACAACAATAAAAACTTCTGTGCCATGCTTTAGGTCTATTCAACTACTAAAATATGGCCTGGCTTTTCACATTCAGATGGTGAGTCCACCTGATATCGCTAGAGTATTTATTGCTGTAAAAGCTGTTTGAGAAAATGTACATAGGAAACTGGCCAGTTGTACTCAAGGTCATCTAATTAAAACATCATTGATTCAAGTCAAGTTTATCATCTGTGATTCTTGACGGTCCCTGTACTGCCAAATAAAATTTACCACAAAACAGTCAATGTTTCTAAAAGACCAAACCTTCATTAGGTGACACCTCAATAATAACCATGGACAAGACCCTGCCTATAAGGACTCAAGAGCTGAAATTGACAGGAAGGCAGGCAAAACATAAACAAGTGAATTGCAAAAGCAAATGACTCCCACCATCTGCTTAGCTGTGTCTGCTCTCACGTGGCCAGGAGCCTTTTGAGAAGACACGGAATCCTGCGGGTGCTCTCTATCATATGTTATCTCTCCTCCCATCTGTGGTGCCTTCTCGTGTGCTCAGTGACATTACTTTGGCTTTGCTCTTCCCTATTGAAATACACAAGGTAGCAAAAAGTGTAGGGGTTTCATAAGCCCACAAAAACGTTGAGCATGAGGATAGGATGTGATGCTCAGCAAGTTCCACCCGGTAGGGGGCCAAACAAGGAAAAAAAAAACAAAGTACGATTTAAATACAGTAGGCCACGGGAAAACTCATTCCTTCCCTAAGTGTTTACTAAACAGTTGATATGTGCCAGGTACTGTTGTAGACTCTGAAAATAAGGGGAAGAAAGGGACTAAGGGAGGAAAGTCCTCCTCTTTGACTTCAGGAAGTTCATAGCTTACAGGAGGTAGAAAAACAAATGTATAAAATAATTTGAATGATTGTATCTGCCGTGGAAGAGACAATCTCAAAGCTTACATTTAAAACAGGGAGTGAGAGACATTTACTGTGGGCAAGTTTGTTAAGCAGGACTTCACATGGGTGGTAACATTTAAGCTAAGACCAGAGGGGTGAGAAGAAACCCAGTAAATAATTCGTTTGAGGTAAGAATAGGGAGAAGTTTACTTGCATTAAGACCCAGGAGCAGGAGGATCTTGGTGTGTCCTAGGAGAAGAAAGAAAGCCTGTGTTCTTGGATGAATGAGCAAAGGAAATGAAGTATGAGAGATCAGTAATGGAGAGGCGAGCACACAGCATGCCAAGTCTTGGGCTATGGTGAAGAGTTTTGATTTTATTCTGCCATTGGAGGTTTTTATTTTGTTTTTGTTTTTGTTTTTTTTTTTTTTTGAGACAAAGTCTCACTGTGTCACCCAGGCTGGAGTGCAGTGGCACGATCTGGGCTCTTTGCAACCTCTGCCTCCTGGGTTCAAGTGATTCTCCTGCCTCAGCCCCCTGAACAGCTGGGACTACAGGTGCGTGCCACCACGCCTGGCTAATTTTTGTATTTTTAGTAGAGACGAGATTTCACCATCTTGGCCAGGCTGGTCTTGAACTCCTGACCTTGTGATCCACCCACCTCAGCCTCCCAAAGTGCTGGGATTACAGGCGAGAGCCACTGCGGCTGGCCACTATTGAAGATTCCTAACAGGGTAATGTAATCAAATTTACTTTTAAGAAGATAGCTTTGACTGCTGTATCCAGAGTAGACTGGAAAGAAGCCAGCCAAGTAAATTATGGGAAAAAATAACATGTAGTTGGAGTGGGATTTCAAAGAAAAATTAAAATGGTGACTGAATTCAAATAAGGAAGTAAGAATGAAAGACAGAGGTGTTACCATGGTCACCTCTGCCAATGCCGTGGTGCCTATAGTGTAGCAGGGTGGTTACGTTTGAATGGGGGATGTATTTTCTTTATGACAATATATTTATGATTCCCATGGGAAGTATTGGCTACTTGTTCTGTCTTCTAGGAATGACCTGAATTCCCCAGTTAGATTTTCATATTTATATTTCTTGACAAATATTTGCCCACTTCTAAACAGGAAACATTGAATACACCCAGAAGATCATGATAGTTGCTGGGATGACAGCTTCTGGGTCCTGATTATTTGCTATCGCTGTTTCTGATGCTATCGTCCTAAGGTTAAATATGTTGGAAGGATATTGCAGCTCTCACACAGCCACGCCGGAGTGCTACAGTCATTCCGCCTTTCGTTAAGATAACAAGTGTAGGCTCTCCTTGTTCAATGAGACCGACCACAGCATTACAAATGGCACCAGTTTAAATGCCTTGTACAACATTGCAGGGGGAAAACTACAGATTTTTCAGTGCTGAGAAGAAGCACTGTGTATTGGCTCATTATTAAAAAGGAAGAGTATGTTTCACAAAATATGGCCTTGTGGGCTAAAGCTGTCTTTCTTTGTTCCTTGGAACAGCCGAGTGTGGCTTTACATCTCAGGCCAATTATATTCCACTGGTTTTCAGAAACTGACAAAACCTATAAAATGAGCAATGATACGGAGATAGCATACCATTCTGCAGTTTACTTTGTACCCTGCATTTGCATCTGGATTTCGGTATTTCTCTTCCAAGGGTAAAATAAATAAATAAATAAAAAACATCTAACTATGGGAACAAAATGTGCTCCAATATGAAAACAACATACAAAAACATACAAAACAAATAGCTGCTAATTCCAGCTGTCTCTCATCTCTTACTGGACAGTCCTCTTAAAGAAAGGGGACTCTTCATCAATACCCTCATTTTTTCCCCCCTAAGATAACAGGATTAGCCAGGAGCAATTCTGAACATTCTGCTACCCGTAAAGAGAGCCCTTTCTTCAGCCTAGGTTTGAGGGTGTAACCTTGGTTTTTCACTAAGAGCTGTTGGAGCTTGACGTGCAAAACAGACCATCCGGGCAAGTGGAGTGATTTCATACAGAAATCACTTGCTCTCACAGAAGAGCGAAGAGTCAGAGGTAGGTATTAATCGTGACTCTCTATCAACAACACACTGTGCTCTGTTCGGGTCGATTCTTAGTCTAGACCCTGGAAGCCCCAGGAAGCCCAGAGACACTGTCCCGCAGGCTCCTTTTGGCAGTACTCCCCATGGGAGAGACAATACAGAAATGGAGTTTAAAAATCAAAATGGGACTGAATAAAGGATATGAACATTTTCTGATTTTTTTTTCACTTCCACAACACACATGAAATTCACTTAGAATATACTGTTAACAAAAAGAGAGATGATCAGAGGGATGTAGAATAGAGACTGCTAAAAACTGATTTTCAGATATTCTGTAACGCTCTGCAAGAGAAAACATTGTGTCAAATGTGAATTAAATTTGAACAACAGCCTTTCAAATGCAAATCCTTCGGAAGGGATGTCATTGATATACAACCTCAAAAACCTTTCAAAAGAAATAAAATGGATAAATGTGATAATTAAGATCTCTATATATAGGCAAATGATCAGATCACATTTGTTCTGAAATGTTTTTATACCTGCAGCATCCAGGGCACATACAAAAAGTAAGGATCGATTTTGAAATTTGCAGGTTGGAGGTGAAAATGGAATGATAGCTTGTCTGACAGAGGTGAGGATTTTCCTCTGGTATGCTAAGACCCATTATTATGCACCCATAATTGCCAAGGCCCCCCGCTGACCTCTATTCACTCTTCCCCAAGCAATCTTGGTTTCAGCTCTCCCCACAGCACCTCGCCTTTTCCCACTGAAAGGTGTTAGCTCCTCTGCTGTCTGCAGCAATATTCTGCTAAACAGTAGTATTTATGAGAAGCTGACTGAGCTCCTGAAGAATGCAAGGAGAAGCACTGTTTTGCATTGAGCTTTTTTGGAAACAGAGCAGAAGGTTTCCTTGGAGAGTGACTTTAGGAGACACTCTACAAGCAAGTAAGGAGGTCAGGAGAAGGTAGAGAGAGAAGAGCCTGAAAATGTAGTTATGAGTGAATCCAAAAGCAAAGGGTGTGTGTGTGTGCCAGGCAGTGGAATGGGGGAGGGGGAGGGGGGGAGAAGGTAGATGGCAGAAACTAGAGTGGCTCCCCAGAGTTGTCACAAATTGAGGCATGTGGGAAGGGGAGGTGTGCAGGGATTTGCATTCCTGGGTCTGTCAATCTTTGGCCACAGCTGCCCTCGGGGAGAGGACTCCAGTGAGGTGGATCTCTGAGGTTAAGGGCTTGATCCAGTGAGAGATGTAGCTGTGAGACCTCTGCAAGTGCTTAGTCCCAGCAGGACTCACAGAGGCATAGTTGGATGACTACGGGGGGATGGGTAGGAGGGTCCAGGTGGAGGATGAGAGACAGTGTCCACTCCAGTCATACACATAATGGAATTTCAGTACCCTCTCCCTCAAGGATTCCTCCTCATCAGTTTGACATATTATTTTTTCAGTTAATAAATTATTCTCACGCAAGGGCCTTTACCTGAGAAAACACGTGAGGCTATACTCTAAAATTTCACCTATGAATTGCCTGATCATATCCATTTCAACTCTAATGCTAAATTCAACTACAACTACAAGCTTATTACACGTAAATAAGGAAAAGACCCAGAATATAGAGGGTAAGAGAAATCTCTGGTTGAGGACCCCTGGGTAATCTCATCAGAGAAACAGGGAGCCAGGTGGCCAGAAGAGCAACCTATGAGGCCTCACAATGAGGGGATGCTAAGATAAGAAGAAACTCTGGCTATTTAGATTTGTCCATGGTCAGCTCTATACTTTACAGGAGAAGGAACAGAAATGTGGAAATGAAGGGATGAAAAAGAAGTAGGCTGCTAGGAAGATTTGGACTGACTCCTCTCTGGCTAATTTTTTGTCAGCATTACCCTTTCTAAGCTTTTATCCTAAAAGTGGAAAAGCCAGAAAACAAGGGAGACAAAGCATGTTTTGGGGGATGAATTGCTACGTGAAATCTTGGATGCTTTGAGGTTTTTTGTTTGTTTGTTTGTTTGTTTTGAGATAGAGTCTCATTCTGTCCCCCAGGCTGGAGTGCAATGGTGTGATCTGGGATCACTTCAACCTCTGCCTCCCAGGTTCAAGCGATTCTCCTGTCTCAGCCTCCCTAGTAGCTGGGACTACAGGCGCGTGCCACCACGCCCAGTTAATTTTTGTACTTTTAGTAGAGATGGGATTTCACCATGTTGGCCAGAATGGTCTCGATCTCTTGACCTCGTGATCCGCCTGCCTCAGCCTCCCAAAGTGCTGGGATTACAGGTGAGCCACCGCACCTGGCTTCTCTGAGGTTTTTTGCTTTGTTTTTAATCTCAATCAACTGTGACTCTGTGAGTCCTTCTAGTCTCTCACTGCCCAATCAGATCTATTTTAAATGCTATGTGCCACATTCATGCCTTCATTTCTCCTCTCATTTTCCTTAGGCAAATAGTAGCTACGATCTGGGAAAGCAGCCTCATCGGGCCCTAAAGGCACACTTTTCTTTGTCACTGGCTGGACTTGCCTAAATTGCTGATTGTATTTTTCTGGCCAGATTTTTGAGTGAAGTGGCAAAACATGCCAAGGACCGTTGTGCTCTTGAGAGATTTCTTTCAGCTGGTTCTCTACATTCATGAGGTTCAGAGGGTTTAGAAAACCATCTGAACCCTTAGGATTTTATTTGAACCAAAACCCAAACTTTGAACCTTTTATGGTTTTGCACATCAGAAGTAAATGTGTCTCCTGCCTTGATATTATTCCCTCTGGTCCCCTCCTGACTCTTTGTCCCTTGAATAAAACTGAACAGTTAGTTGGAGATCAAAACTCGATCCAAGGGTCACCTCTGATTGATGACCTTCTTTCTACAACAACCACTTTAATTAAAGGCCATGTCTATGAGAAACCACTTTTCCATGGGCCCTTGGATGTATTCTCAAGACAGATTTTGCTGTCACACAGCTGCTGCATCCCCTTGCTCTGAAGAGTAGCAAGTCCCAGCAGATCACAGATCTTAACCCCATGACAGGCCAACCTATTTATGCTGGTTACTAATAATGACTTATGTTTATAATGGCACTATTCAACCCAGAGGCTTGCTCGCAGCACTCCACTGACCACATGTATGCTCTTTATTTGGGCATGTGTCTATATACACCCACATATCACAACTGCACAAAGGTCTTGACTGCTGTGGCTTTAATCAGTCCTTTCTTCCTTTTGCTTAGCTTCGGGACCTGATCCCTGGGATTAGGGAAACCAGTGCACCCTCCTCTTTATCATTGGAAAAAACAGAACTGAACAATTGGGAGTCCAGCTCCCTATTCACTTTGTTGCTTATTAGGGTCTGTGTACATTAACTGTGATGCTGCAAAGCAAGTTGAGAGAGACCTTGTGCAATACATATTTAATAGTGGGAACTCTCCTCCCATTTTATCTCTTCCCCTTCTCTCCTTCCATTTAATGAACCAATTATTCTGACAAGGAGGAGAATGCTCCCTTCCCAGCTCCCTCTCACTTTGAGCCTTTATTCCCTGCCTCTCTAAAGTGCTGCCTAATTTGGCATAAGACCCTATTGTAGGTTATTTTTACATTCACCATGAATTGTGTAAAATTGTTTCAGCACTTTGGAAATTTTCTTTTAAAGCAGGAGACATTATTTTATCCTCATGTGAATGACAGATGAGATGTAACGGTAGGAGAATGTCCATACCTGCATACACTCAATTGCATTCATTTTATTTAACAACGTTACAGTTTGTTTTCTATAACAGATCAAACACAAAGAAAAAAATATAGACTAAATATTAATGGATTCCCACTTCTGTTTCTGTTGAAATGCTTAAAATGCAGCAAATCTATTTTTTTCATTGAAGCGTTTGTAACTATTCATTATTCATGATGAAGCACGATAGAATTTTATTAATTTGCACATTTACTTTATTTACAAGCACAAAAGTCTGCAGCAGAATTACTATAGATAACCATATGTTTTGAGTACGAATATGGAAGCAGATTTCAAAAGTACTGCTACTATTTATCTTAAGGCATTTGTTTGTTTTCCTCTAGTGGGCAGATATCTTAATTATTATTTGATCTTGGATGGTGTAATCTGAATTAGATGAAGCTCTTTGTCATATATAGTTTTAAAGTGTTTGGTTTATCTTATAAATAAACTAAACTGAGTGACACTGGTGTAATATATTTAATTAGAATACATAAGATTCTTTCAATTTGTAATCAATACTGAATGCCAGGCACTCTGATAGGTAGTAGCTTCTATAACACAAGCAAGAAACCGTCTCTGCCTTCAAGAAACTTCTGGACCCATGAAGAACAGACTTTCTGCAACCACACATGTCATGAGAAAAATATGAGGATACACCTGTTGTTTTTGCAGTCTCAACATTGCTCTTTTGGTAACAACACTCACATTTACTTTTAAAGATTCACTGGCCCCTCTAATGTCAGTCTATGTAGCCAGGAAGGAGATGACTCTACCTCCTTGTTCCAAGGGTCAGCATGTGTCCTGGAAAATTGAATCATTCCATTTTCCTGGCCTCAAGAATAGACAAATGTCACAATAACCAATCGAAGTATTTTCTGGGACTTTTTCTAGAGCCACTGAGTTTGCTAGACTGATGCAACATATATCTGAAATTCTTGTGCTCACCCACATTTGGAAATTAAGCCACCATGGAGAAAGCAGAGTTAAGAGATGGAGAGGATCCTAATGATATCGCCTGAACATTTGGTCCTAGCCATAACTAAAACTAGAAATTCTATGAACTTTTTAAGTTAGGGGAGCAAATGCATGCATGTTTGTATGTATACATGCATGTACACATGGTGTTCCTCCTGCTTCTTGTCTAAGGACTTCTCTGAACACAGAGTGGGGAACCTGTGGGAATCCACTCAGTCCTGTATGCATGTGTTTTGTTGAATGTAGTCTGAAGTGGTACACATAGATTGCAAACAAAAAATTCCAAGAATATGGGCCCAAGGAGGAGGCAGTAAAATATTTCTGGGAGAGATTCTAAATGAGATGTGCATAACTAACCAAAAGCACGAGTAGGGATGCTGATTTCATTTATGTCTCAGGACTGGAGTTAAAAAAAAAATCAGGGTGAATTTTCCCATGAATTCGTATTTAAACAAAAGATCATAGAAGGTTTTTGTTGGAAAACATATATGCAATGTTCCTGTTCTTTCACCTGCAACTTATTTGTTGAGTTCTTAGTCACGGAATAATCTTATCTATAAGTAAGAGTTTATATTCCTGCAAAAGGTAATTTGGTAGCCTTGGGCTCTTCAAACAACTTTCTGAATTTATTCTGTGGCTCCAGCAATCAGCACTGATAGCCTATCCAAGAAAGTAAGTAAAACTTTGCTCTGAAAAGTAATTGTGCCAATTGACTATATTTAAATGTCAAGATAATACAATATGTTGTGAGTTAATGCTTCAGGGCAGCATATGGACTAAACAACATTTCATATCCCTTCTATTTCTATGATCCCATGAGTCTATTAGGCTGTCTTCCTTTCCCCATGACATTTCCGACAAATCTTTCCACACAACACAACCAGTTAGTGCCGAATTTAAGTAAGCAAGTCATGCTTCAAATTGGAGGGTACCTGTTAGTTTAAAGCTGCAGATTGTCTTCCTGTTGTGTTGTATCTGCTTTTCTGTCTTTCAGGAATATAGGATGAGGAATAAAATGGAAAGGTATAATCAGCGTTCGAAATGGACCTGTCTTGTATTTCACTGTAAATCCTCTTGACCTCCTCTTGCTTCACAGTGACCAGTTCTGAGCAGGCTTTCACCAACTTTGGGCAGATGCAATGTAAAGAGACTTGCCCTGGGGTCACATTGGTGTTCCTCCTGCTTCTTGTCTTAGGACTTCTCTGAACACATTCAAGAGTGGGGAAATTGTGGGAATCCACTCAGTGCTCGTACTTGTGCAACCAGAAAATGCATAGGATACAAATGTATGTGGATAAATGCTCCCCTCTTCTCACCCCAGATGGATGGCTCTGAGAAGCATATCATATGGCTATTCAGAAGATAAAGGAGGGAGATTAAATTCTGTCTCCATAACCACTAAGCTCAGTGTCCCACTTGACAATCATCCTAGCACTTTTTTTTCTTTCTGTGTTTTACCACCCCATCCATTACTGTGTTCTTTCAAATAAAAGACCTGCACATAAACCTTTGCCTCATTTTCTGCTTTGGGAGGCAGGGAGAACCCAGGCTAAATAGCACTATTAATATTTTTTTTTTCTTTAGAAAACAAAACAAAAAATGTTCGGATATTTTGATACCTGGTTTTCAAACGACAACATTCTTATTACTATTCTGATGCTATAACCAAAAAAACCTAAACAAAAAGAGGAAACTGGAAGAGATATGTGGGCCTTTAAAACACAATTTGAAGAACAACCACAATGAAACCACTTTAATTTTAAAATTGTATTGGTAATGCACATGTGGTTCAAACTAGAAACTCTATAAGAATTATTCTCAATACTGTATCCTAGTGAAAGTCATTTCAAAAAGAACCTAAAATTTTTGCAAAACTCTTTTTTTTTTTTTTTTTTTAGACGGAGTCTTGCTCTGTCGCCCGGGCTGGTTTTTTGTATTTTTTAGTGGAGACGGGGTTTCACCACGTTAGCCAGGATGGTCTGGATCTCCTGACTTCGTGATCCGCCCGTCTCGGCCTCCCAAAGTGCTGGGATTACAGGCTTGAGCCACCGCGCCCGGCCCGCAAAACTCTTTAATAGATGACTTTCAGCTCTGTTTGAACACCTCCAGTTACCTGCTAATTAGTGCTAAGTTTTACAAGGCAAAAATATGGAAAAACAAATAAATGAGCATCTTTTACTAACATAAATTTCCTAGAGAAAGAAATCTACTTTGGAGGTCTTATAGACGATCGTATTTTCTTCATGAGATCAAAAGAGTTCTATTGTTAGTCTGCATAGGTTTGAATCTCTACTTTAACTTTTACTAGCTTTGTAAACCTGTCTCAATGTCCCTAAATTTCAGGTTTCTCTTTGGACAAATGGTTATAGCCAAACCGTTTGAGTTCAAGGGTCTTTTAAGTTAGACTATTTTGGGAAAGCACTTAAGCTATGCCTGACACACAGTAGGCAATGAGTAACTGTGAGATATTTTCCAATCTCAAAGATAGGGATCAATTTTACAGTCTAAAGAATAATGATAAACTGTATTTTTGCATGGGTAGCCTTTAACAGGTCACTTAATTTCTCCAGGGTTCAATTTCCTCTACATCAAGTCTAGTTAAAACAAAAGGGATGGGCTTGATTATCTCTAAGGACCTTCCAATTCTAAAATGTTGCAATTTTATAGTTTTAAGTTCCCTTTTGGTGGGACAGATCAAAGAATAAATAGGCTGGTAAACTTTTCTTTGCACACAACTGTGATTATGCAGCAAAATCATGTGTTGCTGACCTTGATCTTGACATAAATAAAAATTCCATCACAGAAATCACAGAAAATCAGAAGGAGTCCTGTTCACTATGATGCATGCTGTGTTTCTTTTGAAAAAGACACATGACATTTGGTTGGGTTTTCTGAAGCTGTAATAAAATCAAAACCTGTAGTAGAACTTCACTAATGAGGCTTTAGGGTTGAAAAGGGAGGAAAGAAACCAGACAAGAAAGATTTGTAATTAGCACATCAATTATTTGTATGTAAGTACAATAAGTAAGTAGATGTTCCTCAAGTGCTTTAAGGAGCTTAAAAATGAATATTCTGTTAAATACTTCAAACACTCTATTGCTTTCTGGTTTATACTTTTAATTCATACTAATATTGAAAAAGTTTACTGCTTAAAGACAATTTTTCCTTCGAACCCTTTAAAAAATTTTTTCTGTTTTTTTTTTTGGGGGGGCATCTAAATAATTTAGGTTTGGGCTATAGTACTAAAATATCATTCAATGATATATTTATAATTTTATAGAGAGCAAAACTGAAGGAAAGATCCTTGTGCTTTGGGAAAATGTCCAAAGAAACACTCTACATCTTTCCTCAAGAAACAAACAAAGAAAAACAAAGCAAAACAAAAAAAAAGACTATCTTTTCAATAAAATGAAGAGAAGTAATAAAATATGAGATGGCCTTCCCAATGTCAAAATGGCCTTTGCCATGCTGAATAGAAAAATTACTCAATAGATTTAGGCAAGTTTCCACAAATCTCTGGATCAGATTTCTAATTACTCTCTGTCTGATTTTATCCATAATAACTTTAGAAAAATTGACAAAGTAACTCATGGAATAATAATGGGAAATGAACTTGGAGGTGACAGAGGAAACACACATCACCTATTGTTTGATTAATCGGACAAACTAAACTCATGAGTTGGTGGAAAGAGAGCTTCCAAACTTTCATATCCATATCTTCAGAAGATTATTTTTAGCATCATAATGGGGACAAAAATTAACTGGCAGTTACTTAAGCCTATTTTGATAATTTAGGAGTAATGTTTCCTAATGAAATAGTTGGTTATTTTATAGTATCATGGAAAATTAAAGACAATTACAAAATAAAGTGTCAACAGTTTTGTTTTTTTTTTAATGTTACACAAAGGAAGATAGCAGCAATATGAAATACATGCTTGAAATTGATAAAGATTATTTACTTGGCCCAACTTTAGTCAGTGTTCTGAATCTTCTGCTAGGCGCATCTGTGCACTTGCTTGTAAAATCCAGCTTTAGAAAAGAACTCTGTTAAGTCAGTTTAGCAAGACCATCCCATCCTCAATATCTACTCATCTTCAATATCTGACCAGGTTCTCCATCCTCTACTATCTGCTAGGCGATGTCTGATCACATTGGCCTGTCTTCAGCAAAAATCCTCTTAGGTGGGTTTAGTCAGAATCGTCCTCACCCCTGACATTTCCTCTTAGTAATTTTCCATCCACTGACTACCACACTATTCTTTGGCTATAAATTCCCACTTGCCCATGCTGTATTGGGAGTTGAGTCCAATCTTTCCCAGAGGGCAAAGCCCCATTGCAGTAGTCCCTACACCTGTTGAGATGGTCTTGAATACAGTCTGCCTTATTGTACTTTAGCCAGTGTCATTGAACAAGTTTTCTTTAACAGTGTTACCTCTGTCAAGCCCACAGTTGGAACTCCAAATATAGTATATTATTATACAAGTGAGAATGCTTTTAAATAAAGCTAATTTAATAAGATATAACTCACAATCAGCATTTTTAAAAATAAAATGGAAATAATCACCTCAGAGGCAATGGGTTCTTAATGCAGAACCCCAAAATAGAATTTGCATTAAACCAAAAATGGGTCCATGCTTCCATCCTACAGCAATTTAACCTGAAGATAACTTTCCTACTGCTACAGCTACAAGATGTGAGTTTCAGACAATGAAAACATTTCAGCAGTACAACGTAGAGTAGATTCCACAATATAAAACTATCTCTGCCAAGTTGCAGCTTAACAAAATACGGAAATCCATGGGCTTAGCAGTGTTAGTGTAGACTCTCATCAAATGGACTGTGACAATAGAAAGTGTAAACAGGAAAAGATCTAGGAAATGTGAACATGTCTCATTTAACTTGTTGCTTCATTTCTTGCTAAATAATTTGTGGCATTACTGAGTTTAAAAGAAAAAGAGACTTAAAAATGTATCCTCATGCATGATGGTCCCATGAGGCATTTCTTTCACTCTTGGCTCATGGACCAATACTGTTTGGAATGTGTACTTGGGTGCTGGAGGAGAACAGATTGACTTTGTTAGTGGCTAGGAGAGGATATAGCCCATTGAACAGACAATTGGCTAGATGCTCCCTTTACATTTTATTAAGGAAAGTGGAATCCTGAAGGTTGAGTGAAAAATATGAAAAAGGAAAGAAATCAAGGAAGGTTCAATGAAATGAGTGCTTTTAGCAAAATCAGCATGTGCTAGAGTTTACTTTCATTTACCATTCATAATATTTAAATCAAGGACTCCACACTAGCCTCTTTGACTTCACCATGCAATAAAGAACAGGACCCGCTGTCCATAAAAATCAAAGCAGAGCCATATCTTATAAAAATAACTCCTTGTCAACTGACTCTCCCTCTGCTGCCTGGTAATGACAGCATTTGACACCACCTGACACTTTACACTCATATAAAAATTTCAAACATATCATGCAAGGGATTCACAGATCAATCCCCATCTTCATGAAACCACTGGAGTGAGGCAGAAAAGCCATTTTGAATGGGCTCAGCAGAGCAGAACACAACTAAATGTTTTCCCACCTGTACTGGAGTTGGTTCCTAATGAAGGTTAGATGATTAGCGGTAACGTTGAGGAAAATAGTTCTGACATGACACTATCACCCAGTTCATTTTTCAAACACTTACATGCAATAACAATAAAAATTATTTTTGAGTTGATCTTGATTAAAGCACTGATTTTCCTCCACAAATGCTTATACCATAATAAGGGGTTATGACTGAATGTATTCCATGGAAAACAAATTACTTATCAGATATGAAACTCAGGTGTTACCAAATTCAATTTATTGCCACTTAATTTAGGTGCAGTTCATAGAAATTTTAGGTAAATAAAGCAATATTCTTTGACAGTGGGGAATATAATTCTACAGTGAAACACAATACTTAAAGGAAATATTCGTATCTTGGGACATTATTGGAAAATACTTTGCTAGACATTCCTTTGACAGAAAGCTTGCCAATACTTTCCCGAGACATGGTTTCCGGAACCCATTAATAGGCTTAATAGTTATAACCAAATTGGTTTAAAGTAATATTTTGAATGGTTCATTGACTGGAATGGTTTGTGTATTCAAATATAGTGAGTTTAATTGGTTGCCAGAGTGTTTCTAACTGGATGATCTATTAATTACACATGCTAAGCCTGCTCTGTATAAATACAGGCAAACAAGAATGATTTCCATGTTTAAGTACTTAGAACTGCATTGGTGTTTCAGCTAGGTAAAACTGATAGGTTTTCTCTAATTCCTAGATGCAACATCTGTCTCCAAGGGAGAAGGACTTTGTTAGCATCCAAAAGCAACACTTAAAACCAAAGAGGTGGCTACTTTGCTCCAATCAGAACCTTAAACAGTTCTATTAGAGTTCATTATGGGTGTTTATTTCCTAATAGGAGTGCTCTGCTGTTGAAGGAATTCACACATCTTTACTCAATTGGAGAGTGCCTCATTTTCCTGGAGACTGGTTTTTAGTTAGATGTCATACTGTCTCAGCTATGTGCACTCTATATTTCTGTTTTTTCTAAGGTCTACCAGCGAATTGATTGGGTCTCTGTGTGGTAGGAATCTCACTTGTGTAAGAAATTTTACAACTGAACTTATGACTACTTTTAGCATAATACAATAGCTGTGAGCAAAAATTTAGGTCGGAATGTCTATATTTGAATCCTGGTTCTGAAAAAGTCTTTATGTGTAAGTCTTTGCTGTATTTATGCAACAGTTTCTCAAAAGTATATACCAAGTAGTAGCACTGTTTGGCTAAGGATATGTAAATATTCAACTTGATTAATTGAAGCTATCATACTAATTTCCCAGGTGGTGCATCAATAGATATGCCCACCATTATCAGATGCAAGTATTCATTGTCCCATATCTATTTTATTCCTTTTTTTTTTTTTTTTTTTTTTTTGAGACAAGATCTCACTCTTTCATTCAGGCTGGAGTTTGGAGTGCAGTCGCATGATCGTGGCTCACTACAGTTTTGAATTCTTGGGCACAAACAAGGCTTCTACCACAGTCTCCCGAGTAGCAGGGAATACAGGCATACACCACCATGCCTGGCTAATTTGTTCATTTTTAGTAGTGATAGAGTCTCACTATGTTGCCCAGGCTGGCCTCAAACTCCTGGACCCAAGTAATCCTCCCACCTTGGCCTCTCAAAGTGGTGGAATTACAGGTATGAGCCACCACACCCGGCCTGTCCCATATCTTTGTCAACACTTGTCATTTCCTGGATTTTTGATATATGCTCACCTAGAAGAAATCATATTTTTATGTATCTATATATATATATATACACACACACACATACATACACACACATATATATACTTTTCTTTTTTTGAAACGGAGTTTTGCTCTAGTTATCCAGGCTGGAGTACAATGGTGCAATCTTGGCTCACTGCAACCTCCACCTCCTAGGTTCAAGCGATTCTCCTGCCTCAGCCTCCTGAGTAGCTGGGATTACAGGCGCCTGCCACCATGCCTGGCTAATTTTTTTGTATTTTTAGCAGAGACAGGGTTTCACCATGTTGGCCAGGCTGGTCTCGAACTCCCGGTCTCAAGTGATCCACCCACCTTGGTCTCCCAAAGTGCTGGGATAGCAAATGTGAGCCATTGCGCCTGGCCTATGGTTTTAATATAATGTGAATAACATGGTTGAACATCTTTTCATATATTCATGACCAATTTATGCTTACTTTTTAATGTTCATTGCTACTCATTTCTTTTCCCCACTTTTATATTTGGTTGCTTTTTTTTGTCTTATTGAATCATTTGAGTTATTTACATATTGAGTCATTTACTCAAACTTCTAGAAACTCATATTCCTTGCATTACAATGAGGATAATATTGGAATTTGAATGATTGTGCCGCAATGAAGAATACATGAGTTAATAGATTTAAAATGCTTAAGATAGTGCTTTGCATAGATGAAGAGCTAGTTAATATTTTTGTTACTAAACATATGTTTGCTATGACTATTTCTACTTGGTGAGACATACTAGGTAAGAAAGCAATTAATGGTAAAGCAAAGTTGTATAAAAATTGCAATCTGCCAGCTTCATTTTTCCCTCTAGGATACAGAAAGTCACAAGAGAATGTCACTGCCACCCAAATCATAAAAATATTCTAAACTACAAAATCACAGTTTATTGAAGCCCATTGGAAAGCTGAATAAAATAAAAATTCAAAAAAATGCCAAACTCTTACTGAGAAAGAAGGAAGCCGTCTCTGCTTTTCTCCTTGACAGAGCACCTGAAGGGGGTAGAAAATTCTATAAATGCTGATAAAAAGCAACCAAATACATTTCAAAAGTGAAAGTCTGAATGCATATTGGTGTGGCAGTCTAGAATTCCAGCTTATGACAGGAGCAAAGGATATCTGCACCAACATTTTTGTCCAGAAGCCTTCACCACATGTTTTTGAGACAGACTAGAGGCAGTGCAAGATAGCTGGCTCTTACTGAGACAAAGATAAAGTATGTGGCTTCCTAATACCTGAGGGTAGGGCTTGAAATTTAGAAAAACCCTACAGGTAATCCAGTATTTGCCACAAATACCTGGAAGCTATTGGCTGTCACTGGGGAAGAAAGAAGAGAGCTGAGAGTACCCCTACATCTCCCTAGCCACCTATGAAACAGGTTCACAGAGCCTGCTGAAGTCTGAGGGTATAGACTTAGAAATTAGAGAACCTTGTGGACATGCTAAACCATGTCTGCTAATTATGAAACAGTGACTATCTATGGCTATATAGCTGGAGGTAGGGCAGGAAAGCTGAAAGAAACACTCCTGAGGCAGAAGCACCTGGGGCCTGTTGAAGTTTGAAGGCAAAATCACAAGCAAAAAGTATGAGAGAAGTTCTACAGGCTGTTAAGGTGTTTTACAGCATACCAGGTAGGATCCATCTACAAAGAGGAGAGATAGCAAGAAGAGGCACATGCCGTAGGCTTACAAATTCCATGTCAAATAATTTTAAGCTCATGGTGAAATGAATCTAACTTAAGCAACAACAACAATAAAAAAACCCAGACTCATTTCAAATACAGACTAGCCTGGAAATAGACTGACATAACCCACACATTAACAGCCAGAAAGAGGAAGCATGACGTTTTGTAGGTAATATTATTTACTTTAGTCTTTATTTATATTAGACATTCAATAAAAAATCAGAAGACATACAAAGAATAAAACACTGTGATTCATTATCAAGGGAGAAAATGGTCAGAATTAGACAATATATAACTCAGATGTTGAATTTTTATAGGGCATCTTTAAAATAACTATGATACATATGTTAAATAGTATAGTGGAAAAGGTTCACAACATTCACGAACAGATGGGAAATTTCAATGGAGATATGGAAACTATGAAGAAAGCACCTAGATGACAAAATTCAAAAGTACTGAAAATTCAAAAGGAAGAAAAACTGATAGAGATCAAACAAAATTCCTTTGATGGGTGTACTGGCAGACAGAGAATAGCATTGGATAGAATCAGTAAATGTGAAGACAGATCAATAGAAACAAAAAGATGGAAAATAAAATAGTGTGCCCATGATCTGAAGGACAACATGAATTGGTCTTACCTATGTGTAATCAGTGTGATAGAAGGAAAAGAGAAAGAAATTAGGACAGAAGAAATATTTGGAGAGGTAATTATTGTGAATTTATCTAACATTTTTGAAAGAAATTATCTAACAGATTGAAGAAATTCAGTAAACTACAAATAGGATAAATACAAAGAAAAACAAATCAAGGCATGTCATGTCAAACTGCTGAAAATGAGTAGAAAATCTTGAAAGTGGCCAAAAGAAGACACATAAAGGCAAAATGATGAGAATGGCAGCTGACTTCTCAGCAAAAACAACATGACACATATAAGAGTGGAAAAAAAGGCTGGGTGCTGTGGCTCACACCTGTAATCCCAGCACTTTGGGAGGCCAAGGCAGGGGGATTGTTTGAGTCTAGGAGTTCAAGACCAGCCTGGGCAACATAGTGAGACCCCATCTCTACAAAAAATAGTAAACTAACTGAGCATGGTGGCAGTGCCTGGGGTCCCAGCTATTCAGGAGATCGAGGTGGTGGGAGCACTTGAGCCCGGGAGTTCGACTGCAGTGAGCTGTAATGGTACGACTGCACTCATCCTAGGTGACAGAGCCAGACACTGTTTCAAAAAAAAAAAAAAAAAAAGCCACAAAGAAGAAGTAAATCTGGTATTCAATATCCAGCAAAAATATACTTCAAAACTGAAGCAAAATAAAGGCATTTCAGACAGACAGATCAGGGAAAATTTGCCTTCAATAGACAAATCCCACAAGAAATTTCTTAAAAAAATTTTTCGGCCTAAAAGAATATACTGTCAAGTAGAAATCCAATTTTGCAGAAAGGAATGAAGAACATCAGGAACAAGCATGTTAATAAATTTATCTGCACAGATAAGAGTCTCTTTAAAAGTATGCGGCTATTTAAATATAAATATGACAATGTGATATGGTATTTACAGGATATGTTAAAGTCAACATATGAAAACAAGAATGCAAAAGACAGGGAGTGATAAGTAAAAGTACACTATCATAAGGTTGTTATTTGCAAAGTACTTATTGGCAAAGTAGTACACATTTTTTTGAAGTGAGTCTTGAGACAACCTCAAGATCTACATTCTAATCTTTCAACCAGTAAAAACTAACAGAGATGCATGATTAAAAGATCGATAGAGGGGAAAAATGGAGATAGTCTATTATATTCAATAAAATAAGGAATAAAATGAGGAATAGAGGAATTAAAAGCATTTAGAACAAGGAGAACTCAAACACGAAGATGTTAGACTTAAACTCAAGCGTATCAGCAATTACATTAATGTAAATAGACTAAAAGCCCAAATTAAAAGACAGATTTTGTCAGACTCAATGAAGAACAAGTCCCAAACACACATTATATTTAGAGGAAACACATTTAAACATTAAAATACAGACATGTTGAAACTAAAAGGAAGGGAAAAGTTATGCAAAAATTATCTTTAAAAAACTGGTGTGGCTAAATTAAAAAGTCAGCTTCAGGATGAAGAGTATTACCAGATCTAAAGAGAAGCATTGCAAATTATAAAAGTCAAATCATCAAGATCATATAAAATATGATTTTTAAAATTCTGTGTATATGGTGAATCATATTCATTGATTTGCATATGTTGAACCATCCTTGCATCCCTGGAATAAAACCCAATTGGTTGTGGTGTATAGTATCTTTTTGATGTCTATGGATTTTGTTTGCTAGTATTTTGTTTAGGATTTTGCCCCAAATGTTCATCAAGGATATTTGCATCAAATGTTCATCAGGGATATTGTTGTTGTTGTTCTGTGGCTGCCTGGCTTTGGTAGAATGGTGATGCTGGCTTTGTAGAATGAGTTAGGGAGGATTTCCTCCTCCTCTACCTTTTGGGACAGTTTCAGTAGGACTGGCATTAGTTCTTCCTTGTATGGTCTGGTAGAATTCAGTTGTGAACTCCTCTGGTACTGGGCTTTTTGTTTTAATTGGGAGACTATTTTATTCCTGATTCAATTTCACTGCTTGTAATTAGGTAGATGTAGAGAAAACATTCAATAAAACCCTCAAAACACTAGGCATAGAAGGAACATACCTCAAAATAATAAAAGCCATATATGACAAACCCACAATCAACATCATACCGAATGGGGAAATGTTGAAAGCATTTCCTGTAAGAACTTGAACAAGACAAGGATGCCCACTTTCACCATTCCTATTCAACACAGGATTGGAAGTCCTAGCTAGAGCTACCAGTCAAGGGAAAGAATGAAAGGCACCCAATTTGGAAAAAAAAGATGAAGTAAAATTATCTCTGTTCATGAATAGTATTAATATAATCTTACACCAGAAACCCTTAAAGACTTCTCTGAAAGACTCCTAGATTTGGTAAATGATTCAGTAAAGTTTCAGGATGCAAAATCAATTCACGAAAATTAGCAGCATTTCTATACAGCAACAATAATCAAGCTAGGAATCAAGCCAAGAACTGAATATTACTAAAAATAACTACAAATAAAATAAGATAAAATAAAATAGAATACCGAGGGATAGATTTAATCAAGGAGGTAAAAGATATCTACAAGGAGAACCAAAACACTGATTCAAGAAATTGTAGATAATTGAAACAAGTGGAAAAACATCCCACACTCATGAATTGGAAGAGTCAATATTATTAAAACAACCATGCTTCCCAAAGCAATGTACAGACTCAATGTTATTCCTGTCAAATTACCAATGTCATATTTGACAGAATTAGAAAAAAGAATCCTAAAATTCATATGGAACCAAAAAAGAGCCTGAATAGCCAAAGCATTCCTAAGCAAAAACAAACAATAACAAAAAACCAAAGCTGAAGGCATCACGTTAGTCAGCTTCAAATTACATTACAAGGATATGGTAACCAAAACAGCAAGCTACTACGGTAAAAATAGACACATAAATTAATGGAAACAGAATAGAGAATCCAGAAATAAAACCACATAACCTGCAACCAACTGATCTTTGATAAAGTTGGCAAAAATAAACCATAGAAAGAAAACCCTGAAGAAATTGCCACTAGCAGTCAGTAGGACTTGGATAGAGCAGAGCATCAAGATTTTGAGTAGCTGAACTTTAAACATTTAAAAAATATTTTAGTTTCTATTCATTTTGCTATAGCTTGACCAATGTTTAAATAATAGAATGTCATATGTTTCAGGATGGGAAAGTGAATAAACACACACTTCTAAGAAAGAATGAATGGTAATAGAGGTGCAATATTCTGAGGTTTTTTTTTTTTAATTTTTAATTTTGAATGTTTAAATTTTAAATTTTTAACTTTTAAATATTTAAAATTTTAAATTTTTAAATATTAGGGCTTAAAGAAATGCATGCAGATTCCACTGTATAAAGGAAGCTTTTGTTTTCCCTCAATCTTTCAACCAGTAAAAATTCATAGAGATGCATGATTAAAAGATTGATAGAGGGGAAAAAAGGAGATAATCTATTTTATTCAATAAAATAAGGAAAAAAAAGAGGAATAGAGGGATTAAAAGCATTTGGAACAAAGAGAACTCAAACACTAAGATGTTAGACTGTGACTCTGTTAAAATGAACTTTTACTACTTCTGGAATACACATTCTTCACTTATCAGTGGTGTGGTTGGCTAGCTGCTACAAGGTAAGTTTGAAGACTCCCACCTTCCCTCTTCACAGAAAATATCTGTCCTTTCCTAAAGATCTGTAACATCTTCACATCTTTCCTTCAGTGTCAAATGCAAATACGACAGGAGAGGTCTCCATGTTCAGTAACTGTACTTTGATCAGAACAGTTTCTCCAGGCCACTTTTCTCTGGACCACAGAAGTGGGGAAATGTAAGTGTCTTGGGCTTGGTGTCAGGTCTGTTCCTGTACTGTAAAGCAGGGGTCCCCACATCCCAGGCCATGGGCCAATACTGGGCAGTGGCCTGTAGGAACAGGGCTGCACAACTGGAGGTGAATGGTGTGTAAGCAAGCAAAGATTCACCTGTATTTACAGCCACTCCCCAACCCTGGCATTACTGCCTCCTGTCAGATCAGTGGCAGGATTAGGTTCTCATGGGAATGCAAACTCTATGGTGAACTGTGCATGTGAGGGATCTGGGTTGCACGCTCCTTATGAGACTCTAATGCCTGATGATAGGCCACTGTCTCCCATCATCCCCATATGGGACCATCTAGTTGCAGGAAAACAAGCTCAGGGCTCCCACTGATTCGACATTATGGTGAGTTGTATAATTATTTTGTCATATATTACAATGTAATAATAACGGAAATAAAGTACACAATAAATGTAATGTGCTTGAATCATCCTGAAACCATCCCTCCTCCACCCAGTCTATGGAAAAATTGTCTTCCACCAAACTGGTACCTGGTGCCAAAAAGGTTGGGGACTGCTGCTCTGAAGAACTAGTTAACAACTCTAAAGCACCTTGTACATTCTGAGGTCTATATCACTTATTTTTAACTTTTAGGGAGCCGTGAATTCCATCAGGATTGTGATGAAAGCCACGGATTATTTTTATCAGAAGAATGCCCACATGCACACATTACCACCACAAGAAGCCACAACATTTTGCATATAATTTCAGGGCAGTTGTGGAGCTCCCAAAATTAGCTGAGGCTTCCATAGACTCTAGGTTAAGAGCTCCGGGTCTATAGCAATATTAGGGATTATTATTTTGAATTACATAGAGAAATCTTCCGAAAAGCAAACAGGAGGCAGCAACTCTCAACTTTCTTCTTTCTCAGGAGCTGATCGTATGCCAATTCTCTTTTACCTTTTTGTTATTACTTCAATTAAAATGTTATGATTTTTAAAATAAACTACTGCAGTTAAATTACTGAATTAAATGTTCAATGATCAATATTTAGCAACAGAATTTTTAAACTGATATATTAACATCCTCAAGTGGGTAACACTGATCTTTTGTTTATTTCTGTTATCATCACCAGCATTACTAAATCATCTGCATGCATTTTTATATAAACATCCAGACTTAGGGGCTTGAATTGGACAATTTAACAATGTAATACTTCAAGCTTTATTTCCCATTCTTATCTATTGTTATACTTCCGGAAATATTTTTTATCAATACTGGAAAATAAACTGGGAGTTTGAGTCTGAATTAAACAGATCACATCTTTGTTCTCACCTTGTCTTTGTTTCTGAGTATATGGCTGACATATACTCACCCTAATACCCTGCCCCGTCTTTCGAGGCACTGACTTTGAAAGCATTAATGGAATCAGACACTTCTTGTGTTGAAGGAATATATGGTTTGGTAGAGTTTTAAAATGTAATTTAAGAACTTTATTAAGAATTCTCAGTAAACATTTCCACACTTCCACTAGATTCCAGTCTAAAACAAACAACCTATGTAGCTTGGTTGCTGGCCAAGATTAAGTTTAAGATTCCTTTCATAAGCTTCTGCCACTCTTGCTACTATGCTATTTTGATTCTACTTCAAAGTTATATTCAAGGTTAAAAAGTTATAAAAATTTATTAATATTACATGTCATTGTGACTATTGGCAAAGCACTTTGAAATAAAAATAAAATTGTGACACCATCACAATAAAGCTTCCCCAGGTTGTAAATGGATTGAAAAATCTAAATGAAAAGAAAACCATGAAATATAAGCATATTGAAAATGATTTCTGAGATGGGGAGAGAGAGGATGGCCTTTCCAAACCTGAGGTGTACATTATATTGATAATTTTGAAAAGCAAGTTATATCATCTCATTAAAATAATATACATGTGTTTAAAGAGTTATAAGACAAGAGGTATGGAAAGAATGTCAAACTCCTAAGGGTGAGATGGATCTTGCATGGCTTGGGGCAGACATTTATAATGTATGTTATTCCCATATTGCTTGAATTTGTTACAATAGTATTGATGACACCTGTAATTAGAAAAAGTTGATAACAATAACAAAGGGGTAGAGGTTATTCCTTCTGTATCTTGATTACTTTTGTTCAATTTTATACAGTAATAAAAGGTTTCCAAATATATTTTTAACTTTCAATACAATGTTCCCCATGGTTTTTGTTTGTTTGTTTGTTTTTTGTTTAGAGACAGAGTTTCGCTCTTGTTGCCCAGGCTAGAGTGCAGCGGTGCAATCTCGGCTCACTCACTGAAACCTCCACATCCTGGGTTCAAGCGATTCTGCCTTAGCCTCCTGAGTAGCTGGGATTATAGGCACCTGCCACCACGCCCAGCTAATTTGTGTATTTTTGGTAGAGACAGGGCTTCACCATGTTAGCCAGGCTGGTCTCAAACTCCTGACCTCAGGTGATCCTCCCACCTCAGCCCTCCCAAAGTGCTGGGATTACAGGTGTGAGCCACCATGCCCAGCCTGTTTCCCATGTTTGTACGTGAGAATGAACAGCGTGCCTTATCATTATAAGATTATGAAATGAATTATTTCTATATTACATCTACATTTATAATTCATTTATTTTATATATATGTATAAAATTAAACCTGGTCACATATCGTTATGCTGGAAGGACAGTTACATGTTCTAGGCTGTCAAATATACACACTTGTTGACAGTATTTTCATGGGTGGTAATAACTTCATATATGCAAGAATAATTATGGACTGTATGATTAAAGAAATCTAAAGTGTCTCAAAAAGAAACAAAAGGAATTTTAGAATTGTATTAGGACTTTAAGTGCAGGAATTTAAATTGCACTGATATTATTATGTCATTGTAAGATTTTTTTCAAGGAATTAAAGATTTCTGAGTCGAGATACATGTTTTCATCTATCAAAGAGAATATTTATAAATCAAATAAAACACTGGATGTTAGAATATTCTGAAAAAGAATAAAACTTGATAAAATTATTATGGATCTGTATTATTATATTTATATTATTATTTTTGATCACTTAAAATATATTTTAAATAGTTTGATCACTAATGGCATACACTTGCTTTACTGAGAATACAGAGAATAGATTTGCTGGTAAATATTTTTATATAACTCAATCCCAAAATGTCTGTCCAACATTAAAAATGATGAACATGGCATTCAGACAAATGCAACCAGCCCTTGGGAAGAACCACATCTTGGCTTCTGCTGCAACGCTGAGAAACTGGACTATGCTATGTCCAAGTCATGAGGCTTTCAGCAGTGGCAATTTCACAAAAAAATTGGCTTGCGAAAATAATGCTAATTCTTTTCCATAGACAAATTCATGAACCAAGTAAAGCCTCAGAGTGTTCATGCCCATCAAAAATGTTTTCATACCCATCAAAAATGTTATCAATATATCTAGCTATCTAGTTAATATAAGCATTAAGATAGAGACACACCTAGGAAAACTGTCACGTGAACTGACAAAATTATATAGAACGCTTGTTTTTAAATACCCACTCTTTTAAGATTTCAGACCAGCAGCTCAGAGACTGTCATGCATTTTGGATAAACTCTAGGCAAAATATCACTCTGCCAACATACTAATCTGATATTGACAAAGAGCCACAGTTGTGGTGGTGGTAGTGGAGGAATCTGAGCAGGAATAAGATCGGACCCAACTACATGTTTGTGATACTGTTGGCTAATTGAGAGCATCGCAGACATTCCCAATATTTTGCCAGAATCAAAGGAAAAAAATATACAAAATATCTGAGAGAATTTTTGACTCAATCCCATTAATAAGTACAAAAAGACTAGGGACTGTTTGGAACTCCAGAGAAGAGGAAAAATGAGATTGAACCACTCCTTTGGGCAAGCATGGATTTTGGATGAACTGTGAATGCACTTGGTGGTCATAAAAAAATATTAGAGTCTTTCCTCATTACCTTAAGTTTGTTTGACCCTATGATTTGATGTTCTTTGACCTTGAAAGTGATTGAGATACTGAATTTACTAATAATTTACTATTAGAAATATGTTTTGGGTGGGTAACGTGTAATCTTGTTATAGATAATGTAACTAATATGTAACATGTAGTAGCTATAGACAAAGCTTTAAACTTTCAAAGCTTTGTTCTGGCTGTAAAATGTCAGTTGGACCCATTTTGGTGCTTTTTATTACTGCATCAAAACCATGCTGTGAATTTGTAGCTGCCATAAATGCTTAATGTAAGAGCTCATTGTGCAATAAAGTGTCAGAACACTGTTTTTAAACACGTTTTTAAAGCAACATTTTACAGCTTACATTTTTTTCCCACTGCGTCCTATAAAAAGTACAGATTTTCAATGTCACATTCATAAGGAGAGCATAATCATTCCTGGGAAAGCCAAGGACGGTGAAAATTACATGGTTCCTATCCAACCTTTTTATAAACCCTGATTTGTCTCTCCTGTTTGGTTAGGCCACTCTGTCTTCCTCAAAAGAGAAAATTGCAACTGTGAATGAAGATGGCATATTTAGAGATGAATTTGGGCACTTTGACCCTTGGATTGATTTAAACTTTAAACATGGGGATGAGCACGAAGAAACAGAAAGATGTGGATCTCCATTTCGTCTCAGATTATCTTGCATGTCACAAAATAACTGTATTTCATATTTACCATCCAACACATCCAAACTCTTCACTGAGAATATTTCTCTTTTAACATCATTTAAGTTGGAATTTTATTTTCATCTGGAATCTCCTCCTCCTAACCATCATACCAACTTCTCATTCTCTCAAGGTTGAAAGAATTAGCTTCTTTTACCTGAGGGTCACTTGATTGTCAGTACACCTTCAGATTTTCTTATTTTTATAATTATTTCACATCTTGAATGAACTGATAGTCCTTGAGATCAGAGTCCTCTAGCAGCCAAACTAGGTTCCACTGGGTAGAAATTTCACTGTAAGCTTCCCCTCGTCTGCTGCAAACTGGTCAATCTTAAACAAAAGTTCTCATAGGATTTACCCTGAATTTCTGTTTCCATCTGTGATTGGCAATATCCTATAACCATGAGTACAACTGCATCCTCTCTACTTTTTAGGGTCGATAGAGTAAAGAAATCGTTACTGAAAGAAAGTTTTCAGTATCTCTATGGACTGCTTCCTAACCTTCCATAGGGCTGTTACATGAGAAAACATCCTTCTTGTGGAATGTGTCCCTCTTTGCCTGAAGACTATTTGATGTGATTCTCAAAGCGTGGAGGAAGAGATTTTGTCTGTTATTTCTAACCATCACATGACCCCAGGCTGAGTACATGATGGTACTCAGTAATATCTGTTAGATATGTAAATAAATCAATATGAATGCATAAATAAAACATATTGTCCTCACAACCATTATTTTTTAATATCAAAAAAGTTTGATTTAAGATTTGCAAGTTCTCACATTAGCATGATTTTGAAGCAATGACAAGCAAATTGGTCTCAAGGTCAAGTTTAAAATAATCCTCAAAACCGACTGGACATTTGAGTCTGGAAAAATGGCTCAAATCCAGAGTTTAGGAAGATATTTCTTTGACTTGAGTCATTTCCCTTTTTCTCCCCAACTCATACACAAAGTACCGTTTTCCCCCTAACTCAAAAACACAGAAATAAGGTCTTATAAAACAGATAAGAGTTTTTTGTGGAGTGGACTGAGCAAACAATTAACTTGTTTGGTTGTAAACCTAACTGAACGAATTCACGTATTATAACATAATGACTCTCTTCAGAGACAAGCTTTGGAAGCTAATGCCATCAAGAAAAACAGCACAAACTTTGGAGCTAGTCTTGGTAAACATGAAAATAAGTTGGTGATTTATTCTTATTCAGAGGAAAGCACTTAGTTTTTTAAAAGCCCAACGAAAAGTGTCAACTCTAAAATGCCAGAGATGAAAAGGAAATGCAGATGCACACAAGAAGACTTTTACAAGGTGAGTTTTACATTCCACCACCTTTTTTTTCTTTTTATTTTTGGCCACCTGGCATGCATCTGTTTAATATGCATGAAGTTGGCAAAATATTTTTTCCTTACCAGCTACTGACAACCTAGGCATTTGGAATGCCCAGTATTTTTCTCTATTCCAAGGTATGACAATTTATTACCCATTTAATTTTTTAGAATGTTTTCTAACTGTAGAAGTTGAAGTTTTACGTAACCTTACTACCTCCAGTCACACCAATCATTGCCTGAAGTTTTTTATCTATAATTTGCTGCAAACAATGATGCCAAGGAAAACCACATTCTATTAGACTAAAAGAGAGAGACCAAGATATTTAATTTCTCATCAGCTGCTTTAGTCATAGCCTCCAATAGTTTTGATCTGACTTCTTTTAGATGAGGAGTATATGCGTGAGTGCATATTTCATTAGATCACTAATTTTAAAAATTATTTTTTGAAAGTTTAAATTATTCTACAGATTTATGACATAAGATAATAAATCCTACCTCAGGAATCAACCCCGGATTTACTTTTCTTCTGTTAAGCTAGTTTTACTCTATAATTTCATGCTCTTTGAGGAATACCTTAACATTTCTGAATTACCTTTATTTGAAGCATCTTTGTGATGATTAGTTGTTCAATCCACGAAATTCTGGTCAGAGAGTTAAGGTATTAAAAATGATCCAAAAAAAGAATATTACCTTTTAAAAATTAAATCCTCCAAATCTTCCATTTTAAAGTGCTAAACGGATAAAATTCAATTAGAGAGTGAAGATAGCTTGACAACAGTGTCCTAATTCTTATTTTCTACTTCGTTATAAATGATAGGTAATATCACAGTCTGTATAACCTCCCACTTAAAGACTCAGCAGCAGAAAAGAAAAGACAAAAGTACAAGTGTGGTGGTGAAGAGAAAGAGGTTTCTCAGGGCAGAGCTCCTGGGAAAAAACAGGCTATAGAACTTGACGCCACAATATGTATTAGAGTCAATGCAATTCCTGGTGTTCATCCATGCTGTAAGAGACCCTGGTGGATTACTCCATTATGTACCAATATTAAAAAGAGGAGGAATTAGCTTGTGTTAAACTAGTCAATGCCTTAAGTAGATAATATTTCAGATGATCACAAAGCCCCTGTCCCTATTCCTTTTTCATTTGCATTACTTACATAAATGATTACTTGCTGCTTCTTACAGAGACAAGGGATATGTTTTCCCTAGTTTCCCTAGCACAGAAACAGGGATAATTTTTTGTTTTGTTTTTTTGAGACAGGGTCTCGCTCTGTCACCCAGGCTGGAGTCCAGTGGCACTATCTCAGCTCACGGCAGCCTCTGCCTCCCAGGTTCAAGTGATCCTCCTGCCTTAGCCTCCCGAGTAGCTGGGATTACAGGCAACTGCCACCATGCCTGGCTAATTTTTGTATTTTGGGTAGAGACAGGATTTTGCCATGTTGATCAGGGTGGTCTGAATTCCTGGGCTCAGGAATCCATCCTCCTCGGCCTCGCATTATGCTGGGGTTACAGATGTGAGTCATCGCACCCAGCCGATAATTTTTTTTTTAACCTTACTGAAAGCTTTAATCATGATTTAAAAGAAATGAGCTAACATTTACACTTTGAATTTCCATGTTTTTATGCTTTCAAAATAGACAAATACAAAGATACACAGGAGGTAAAATTATAGTTCATTTGTTCACTCATCAAATGTTCACTTATTCTACAAATATTGTTAAGCACTAGGCAGTGATCTGAGTACCGGAAATATAGTAGAAGGTGAAACAGATACACCCAGACAATCAATAAACAAATAAATACCGTATATATCAGGTGGTTATAAGTAAAATAAAGAAAACTAAATAAACATTAGGTGATAGAGAAAGAGTAGTAGTCTCATTATAAAAATTTGGAGAAAGATTCAAAAATTTTAATTCAATGAGAACGATACCACAGGACTATCTGGGAGTCGAAGTTCACCAATCAGAGGGAACAATGAAGAAGTGATGTGCATTTTCAGCTACCTTAAAAGACCCACATAGCTATGAGATATGGAATGCATTACCCTTGGACACAGTTGTTTTACTTTTAGGTCCCTGATCTGGGGGAAATACTTGCATGTATTTTCACTACAGCGCTGAAACAGTGAATGTTGAAAACGACATAAATATTCATCAACATAGGGCAAAATAAATTATAATTCATCCACCCTATGAAAAACTCAACAGCAATGAAAAGAACAGAAGGGAAGGGAAGGGAAAGAAAAGGAAGGGAAGGGGAGGGGAGGAGAGGGGAGGGGAGGGAGAGAGAAAAGAAGAAGGGGAGGGAGGGAGGGAGGAAGGAAGGAAGGAGAGAAAGGAAAGGAAAGGAAAGGAGAAAGAAAAAAGAAAGAAAAGAAAAGAGAAAAGAAAAGAAAGATGATAAAAGTTATCATCTCTATGGAGAGGACTACGGTAGAGATCACTGTAGTATGGGTATTTGTCCCCTCCCAACCTGTTAAAATTTGATCCCTAATATTGGAGGTGGGGCTAAATGGGAGGTGTTGGGTCAGAGGAATTGATCCCTCATGAATAGATTAATGCCCTCCTTCGTCCCTGAGTGATTTTACACTCTATTAGTTCTTGCTAGAACTGGTTGTTTAGGAACAACCTGGCAGCTGGGCGAGGTGGCTCATGCCTGTAATCCCAGCACTTTGGAAGGCCAGGGCAGGTGGATCACCTGAAGTCAGGAGTTTGAGACCAGCCTGGCCAACATGCTGAAACCCTGTCTCTACTAAAAGTTCAAAAATTAGCTGGGCTTGGTGGTACATGACTGTAATCCCAGCTACCCAGGAGGCTCAGGCAGGAGAATCGCTGGAACCCACGAGGCAGAGGCTGCAGTGAGCTGAGATCGTGCCACTGCACTCCAGCCTGGGTGACAGAGCAAGACTCCGTCTCAAAAACAACAACAACAACAACAAACAGCCTGGCATCTTCCCCCTTCTCTCTCCCTGGCTTCTTCTCTCACCATGTGATGTCTGCACACACCAGCTCCCCTTTGCCTTATGCCATGAGAGGAAATAGCCTGAAGCTCTCACCAGATGCTCAATCCTGAACCTTCCAGCCAGCAGAACTGTCAGCTAAATAAACTTCTTTTCTTTACAGATTATCCAGCCTTAGCTATTCTTTAACAACAAGACTAAATGGACTAAGATAGAGAGCAAGGAGGATTTTGCTTTTCGTGTGTGTTTTTTTTTTTTAATTTAAAATTTACTACAAATATTTTTGTATTAATTTTCATAAAGAATCATAAAAATAGGCTAGGCAGCGGGGCTCATGTCTATAATCCCAGCATTTTGGGAAGCCGAGGCAGGAGGATCACTTGAAGCTAAGAGTTCAAGACCAGCACAGGCAACAAAGTAAGACCTTGCCTTTACAAAAAATAGGAAATTAGCCAGGGCAGGTGGTACATGCCTATAGTCCCAGCTACTCAGAAGGCTGAAGCAGGAGGGTTGTTGAGCCCAGCAGTTTGGGACTGCAGTGAGCTATGTTTGCACCAATGCACTCCAGCCTGGGTGACACAGTAAGACCCTATCTCTTAAAAAAAAAAAAAAAAAAAAAATACAATGGCCCTATGACCCTCTCTAGAAATACGTAACCAGTATCATTCTTTGTGTTGGACAGCTCAATTCAGAGAAAGGTTTTTTTTTTTTTTTTTTTTTTTTTAGTGTTTACCACATATATATTGTTACCACTTATGGGTGATTAAATAACAATAAAAACATCATCTGGGGCCGGGTGCAGTGGCTCACGCCTGTAATCCCAGCACTTTGGGAGGCCGAAGCGGATGGATCACGAGGTCAGGAGATCGAGACCATCCTGGCTAACATGGTGAAACTCCGTCTCTATTAAAAATACAAAAAAATTAGCCAGGCGTGGTGGCGGGCGCCTGTCGTCCCAGCTACTTTCGGGAGGCTGAGGCAGGAGAATAGGCGTGAACCGGGAGGGCTTGCAGTGAGCTGAGATCCCGGCCACTGCACTCCCAGCCCGGGCAACAAGCGAGACTCCGTCTCAAAAAAAAAGCCGGTTACGGTGGCTCAAGCCTGTAATCCCAGCACTTTGGGAGGCTGGGGAGACGGGCGGATCATAGGTCAGAGATCCGAGACCATCCTGGCCTAACCGCGGTGAAACAGGATTTCTACTAAAAATACAAAAACTAGCCGGGCGAGGTGGTGAGCCTGTGGTCCCCAGCTACTCGAGGAGGCTGAGGCGTAAACCTGGGAGGTGGAGCTTGCAGTGAGCTGAGATCCGGCCACTGCACTACAGCCTAGGCTGACAGAGCCAGACTCAGTCTCAAAAAAAAAAAAGAAAGAAAAAAAGAAAAACGTCATCTGCAGGTTACAATATCTTTAATGTGAAAGAGTTTGAGACTTTTAAAGGAAATGAAAATTTCACGTAAAGGGAATAATATACTTCAGAATAAACGAGTAGGAAGTTTACATACTTGATCAAAAACATTCTTTTTTAATATCTAAAAAGTTATACATTTTTATCTTCTACTATACTATTAACCATTGATATTACTGTTGGTATTGCTACATAAAGCAAAAATAGAAAGAAAAATGTAAAGCAGTTAAATCATGTAAAGCAAATACAAGCCTAGTTTAAGGCTATCTGTTGGTGCTCTTTAACTTCAGACGATAAGCACTTCTGATCAACACTTTAGTAAATTCATAATTTCATCAGAATGTCAATAGTGAGAAATCTTAATTTTAAAATAATCTTAAAATAATAAACTGTATTCACCTGGGCTTTGATTTAATAACCAAACATTCAAGAAATCCTTGAAATGTGTTTAGAAGTTGACCATTATTGGGGTCTTTAAAAATCCGCAGCTGCCAGGTTTCACCTGTCCCCATAAATCGCTTTATCCATGTGTCTTAACAGGCATGAGATACAATACCAAAAAAGCTATGATTCTTTCATAAAATGTGAGGTTTTTATTAGGCACAAGTATCACAATACCACTTCACAGTAAATAGAACAGCTAAAGTTGGTTTTGATTAAACGTTTTAGAGGGGATAGTTGCTTAGAGAACATAAACTAAATGAACGATCAGAACCTTTATGAAGCAATGTATAAATAATTTCTTTCAAGTATTCTGCCTTATTATTCTATTAGTGTAGTGTAGTTTTGCTCAGATTTGATTTGCTTTCAGCCAATCAGCATTCTCCTGTTCGGTATTCCAATCAGCTATAATTCAGCCAGCATTATGACAGTTTAAGAACCAGCTTTAGAGCTTAATACGCTGGTGTTTCAGTACCACGCAGCAGTAAAAGCTGGTGCCCTAATCTGCCGATGGACCTGCTCAAGTGAATTGCTAGACGCCAATACACCAAGCAGGTGGCTGTGCTCTTAATTAAGTGAAGAACATCCTCCCTGAGGCGCTGGGATCAATTAGATCAGCTTGTCTCTTACAACTGCAGCCACTTCTTTTTTTTTTTTTTTTTTTTTTTTTCCATTGGAGACTGATTGAGTCTCTGATTGTGGGGGAGGATGCAGTTCTAGCTTTCAGGAATTTCTGAGAAATGAGCTGTTTCCAGGGCTGTGTCTTCTGAATTCTATGTAGAAGTGTGTGTGTGTGTACACGCATGCGTGTGCACACGTGTGTCTTCTTCCTTTAAGGGAAAAATGCCAGAGGTGGGTGATGGGGCTCTCTAGAAATGTATCATGTTTTTAGCTGGCACTGCACATAGCCACCTAACAAAACAGATGTTTCTGAACACCATTTTGTGACGTGAAATTCCAGAGAGTCACAGCTTTATTCTAGAGGATCACAATAGGGCTTGTACATCAGAGGGGCTGATGTTAGAAAGTTATAAGAACTAGATTGAAATCTAAATCTAAAGCTCTACAATTCCCAACCTAGCATAGCCACTTGGGGCATTTAAGCAAGACATGGGTGTTTTGCTATAAGTTGATTTCCAAGAAACAGACAAGTTAGAAAAGATAGAAGGAAAGAGAATGAAATGAAGAGGGGGACGAGAAAGAGAAAACAGGTAAGAAAAAATACACCTAGAAGCAGCAGCAGCAGCAGGCCTAGCAAAGGCCTCCATCTGATGCTGCTCCTTCTTTCCAACTGTATTCTTCTCTTGCCTGTCTCCTGAGTTTGATTGGCAGGTTCATCAGGATGAGAAGAAGGGTTACCTGAGAAATTAAAGCACCAGTTTCCTTATCAATCATAGTGACATATAGAATTGACTATAGCTTTTGTTGGTTTGTTTGGCAAGATTTTTCTGGATCAATTTCATCTTAGTATTTGCAATTAAACCTCGAATACAATAGGATAACGAAATTGCAAGTTGGTATGTAGATGAATTGACCATCATGTCATTGTTCCTTTCCCTTTTTTTTTTTGAGACAGAGTGAAACTCTGTCACCCAGGCTAAAGTGCAGTGGCACAATCTCCGCTCACTGCAACCTTTGCCTCCTGGGTGTAAGCAGTTCTCCTGTCTCATCCTCCCGAGTAGCTGAGACTATAGGCGCCCACCACTATAACCGGCTAATTTTTGTAATTTTAGTAGAGATGGGGTTTCACTATATCAGTCAGGCTGGTCTCGAACTCCTGACCTCATGTGATCCACCCGCCTCAGCCTCTGAAAGTGCTAGGATTACAGGAGTGAGCCACCGCGCCCGGCCCCATTTTTCTACATTAGTAAATTATTTGCAAATGATCTTAAGATCATAAACTAAGAGTGTAGTGTATGCTTTGGAAATACATCAGGAAAAGGAAACATTATGTCTGTGTGTGTGTGTGTGTGTGTGTGTGTGTGCAGATACCTAAATGAAGCTTTATATAACTTTGTAAACCAAATTATATCCTAACATTTTTTTGTACAAGGTGACATGCAATCACAGGAAAGAGCTATCTCTCACTGACTAAAACTCGTATCAGCCCTGCTACGATATTTCATGTCCAGGCTGGACCTAAGCTTGGCTGGGTACAAGTAAAACGGATTTTACTGGACTAATTCACAAAAAATAAAACAGGAAACTGTCCTTTCTAGTGTCATCATAGACACAAATCTACACAAGTTAGTGGCACAACCAGGAAGGCATCAATTCAATTTTGCCTTTGCCATTCATCACGTTAGAATACTCAGGGATGTGTGCTATTTTCTTTACAGAAGTATTTCTCAGCTTTGGCATGGCCTCTTTAACATGGGCTTAGAATGTTTTTAAAAGCCACATTTCTTCCCCTCTCTCCACGTTGTAAAAGATTCTATGAATATGTTATGCAAGAACGCACTCATTGGCTATTCAATGTCCTGCCAGACACATGGATCTGGCATCTCGCAGGAATGATTGGCTGAGATGATTGGCCATCAAAACTGTAGCCTCCGTAACTGAAAATTATTTGATAAATGTGTGTTTTCTCATTTTGCTTAAAAGGAACTTATTATGTGGGCAGCTGCCTTTTGAATAATATTAATGCCAAAGCGAAGCGTTCTATTACAAAGTAAAATGAGGCCAGCTTTTAATATTAGGCTGAACAGTATTGTTATGCAGCAGAAGGAATGACCTTTGACTTCAGCAAGAAAACTGATTTATACAATAAAATGCAGAGAGACAGCCTTTAAAAATGCTAACACCATCTTTTTTCCTAGTGAAGAAAGCCGGAAAAGAATTATATGTGTAGTTATAATATAAAAAGTACCCCAAGGAGAAATGCCCTCCAAAGGGCCATCCTGGTAAACGCTTACCCTTTCCTTAAAGTTGGGTGAAAAGGCCAAATCCACAGGTGGAAAAGGCATATTCCAACAAGGAGCTCGGGACAGAACCCACCTCAATTATTTAGCTTAAGTACTTGAGAAATTCAGACAAATAGAGTAAATCAAATGGGATCATAGCACTTGGTGATTGGGTTGATTTGATAAAAACATGTGGCACATGCTTACATGCTTCTCTCCTTTAGGATGGATTGGGGCTGAGGGAGAATCCTCTTGATATCCAAAGAGTATTTTAATGCATGCGGAGGTAATAAAGAACTCAGCTGGGGGAGGGAGGAGGGTCGCCGTACAGTATGTAAGGATTTGCTCTGTTCCGATCTACCTTCCCATCAAAAATTCATCTCTGACTGCCAAATTATACGTGCAGTGGTTAGGTTTTACACAGACGTTGCTAAAGATAAAGTGCTGCTAGCTTAAGTCAGTATGTAGTTCCATCGCCCAGTCCAGAAGAGTTCTGTAGACATTTATTTGTCATGTGTAGCCCTGGTTCTATTCAATAGAGCTAGATTACCATTGTAAAAAAAAATGGGCTAAAACTAGGAAAAAATGTGAAAGAAAAGGAAATGAGAGTGATTTTTAATATTCCAAAGTAAAAAGCATAGTGATGATAATGGACTTTTAAAATGTACTGAAGTCAATTTAAATATCATGTTCCCTTAAATATACAGTAGAGCTCTCACATATACAATATTGAGAATTGTCTAAATTGAAGAAAACGTGGATAAAATGAGAGCCACTTGAATTTGCATTGCTTTTCAAACAGTGAGATAAGCACTATTGCTTTCAACATTTTATAGTAGAAAAATGTTTGTCTCTGGCTTTAGACTTGGTTTCTCTAAGACTAGCAACACATGGTGCCAAATTCCACTTTCTGTGCTTGCTTTGTACACAAGCTACAGAGAGAAGAGGAAGCCAAAGATCAAAGCTGGGAGCCTTCGAGGAATGTACTAAAATATATTATAAACTCTTGACTTGGAGGATACACAGGATGAGAGCCCAAGAACAGTGTTTCCACTCCCAGCTTTACACTGTTCTGAGTGTTCCTAGTGGCTTAGTACCAATTTGATTTTAAAACTTAAGTTTCCCCCAATTTCTGACCATTTCTACCACTGAGTTGCTAAAGTCATAACAATACCACGGGAGACCACCCAAATCCAGTTCCAGTGTATTTTGCCTTGTCATAGTGACCTATAATCTTCTAATGTCCCAATTCAGAGGACATGAGAGGGAATCAAGGCCAAAAACACTTGCTCCACAAATGCCCATTTTCTCTTGGTACTGTTCAAAATCTTTGAAGAAAGAAATGTGTGGAAAAATGGAGAAACTGGCTAGTGAGTTCAATTCTGACATACAGCCTATTATACCATTATGTCATCTTCTTGGCTTTGGGTGAACTTTGTGTTCTTAATAAGTAAGCAATATCCTTCAGGAAATGTAATTATTAAATGAGAGATCACATGTAGAATGCTAATATCTAGTAATTATTGACTTTACAGAATACACTTGCTTTTCATCACAACTCACGGGTATTCTATGCTATTTGACTTTTCCTGCATCTGGAGGTCCTGGCATGATTTTCCTCAAGGATAAAAAAAGGAAGGCATTTGAGAAAAACGCCTTCACCACTCCTGATCTAGAGAAATGAGATGTCAAGTCGTGAGAAACATTACTGAACCCAAGCCGCTAACTTCAGTTCTGAGTCAAAGTCTCTATGTGTTTCCATTTCTCATATTTTCATCTCAAATGCTTGAAAATCTCCAGAGCTTGAAAATCTGTCACTGTCTTCAGATATTCAAATGAAGCTCTCTGTTTGGGGAGCAACTTGTCACCCTTGAGAAAGTAGCATCTGACACATAACTTGTTTCTTTAATTTTGGAATTAGTCTTTTCCCACTCTTCAAGCTCTTTGATTCAAGATCCATTTTGTCTCTATATATTTTTCTTTCCCTGACACTCTTATTTATCATATTTATTTAATACATTCTCAGGGTCCAAGTAATATAAATTAATTTATATTTAAGTCTTGAAACATGTAAAAGGTAGTAACAGTGATTAATAAGTTCTTAAGGCAGAAAACAGCCATTAACATTTGAAATTGAGGCAATCCAGTAGACTGGACAATGCTCTGCGTTAGACTGAGTCGGGAGAGTTCCACTTTGGTTACTGCCATTAACTAGTGTGTGGCCTATATCCTCACCTGTAAAATGAGTCATGTGGGTGAGATATGTTTAAAGATCAAGTGCTGGGATGCCATGATCCGGAGATATGCAACCCTCTGTTTTGCACTCATAGCCGTATTTTCACATAAACATCAAAACTAAATAACTTCATAGCCAAGTGTGGTGATGCACACCTGTAATCCCAGCTACTCGGGAGGTTGAGGCAGGAAAATTGCTTGAACCCAGGAGGTGGAGGTTGCAGTGAACCCAGATTGCACCTGGGCGACAAAGCAAGATGCTGTCAAATAAATAAATAAATAAATAAATAAATAAATAAATAAATAAATATCTTCCGTGACAAAAGTTGTTTTTGCAAAAACCTATATATATATGTTTTTTGAGTAAACCAGATGTTGGTTGGTCTTACCTCCCCACAACCACACATATAGATAAGACCCAATTTCCCAAGATTCTTGCATATTCCCACTGGGCCAACATTTTCTTCAATTTCTTTGGCATCAGTTCCTGCTGCCTCTAAGTTAGTTTATGAGTCACCCCAATGCCATACCCATGTTGCCCGTATTCATGATGCTGACCCAGGCATGAAACTCAGTCATCTTCTGACCTGCCATTAAAACATTACTCCCTTTACACAAAATTATTTATATGGCAGCTTTATGGGGGGAATAAGGTGGGTAAAGAGGTTACATTGTAACAACCAACAAAAAGAACTGGAAATCATAGGTGGAACATCACTTTTTAAACGTGTCTTTGGATATATTTCTTAGCCATCTCCCTTTCCCTCTTTGCCTCTCTTAGGTCATTTATAAGGCAGAACAGTTTAGCCATCACTTTATTAATTTATCTCCCATTAACTAGTACCTGGAATAGTCTTGCCTACTACCACAGATGGCGTCTCAAGATATCATTTTGAACAAAATTTGCTCTGAAAGAGGAATTCTGCCATAAGCATGTTAAATATCTTTTCCATAATGCTAGATACATATCTGCCAGTTCCAGTGGAATCTGAAATAACCAGTAATCACTTTGTTTTCCATATCATCTTCTTTTTCGCAGGGTCGACGGCTAGTCTTTTTAGATCAGATAATTTGAATCAAAGGAGACATAGGCACCGTTGTATCTCACCACACTATTTTTTCCAGTTGTAGAACCATTTTGATGTGGTTGTTTTAAATTACTGTTTTGGTAAATAAAACACCTTCTGACTGTTGACTCACATTATTGTCTCTGAGATGATTTATCTTCAATTATGCTTGAACAACGACTGGCAAGACCTCCTGTCTTTTTTCTCCGGATCCCGTGTCCCCTCCCTTCCTGCCTTCCTGCAAAGCAGTTAAGGATCTGTCATAACATTTTAAAGGCACCAGGGGAACTAGCTACTTTAAAAAAAAAAATGAGAGGCGGTATACTTGTATTTTCACAACATGAGTTTTAGCAACTAGAATGATTCCCACTATTTAAATTTTCTGCAAAACTTAGGAAATCATAAAGATGGATATTGAACTCAAGCTTTTACTTTGCTTTTTGTGAGGAAGTGAGAAACATATACCTCCAAGTTGTATTAACAGCAGGATTCCACTATTTATAGAGAGGTTTAGGAAAACATTGAGAAGGGAAATTCTCTTGTCTTCCGAAGACTCTCCCTCAGTATTCCCAAAAAGAGCAAGGATTGTATGGAGAGACTAAGCTCTGACTAGCATGGGGGGATGGGTGCTGTGCGTTTTCAACAGTGAGGGGAGTGTTGGGAGAGAGTGCACCTGAGTCCAGGGAGAGTTGTGTTACATTATTTCCAAAGGCAACAATGGCCTACTCTTTGCTGATATTTGCAACTCCGACAACTACTTTGCATCTTTGAAAATGACAAATGTCAGAGCAGGGATGTAAAGTGAATGCTCAACATTGCCAGCTCCTCTTTTTAACTTTGAAAGTGAGCCTAGAAACTTTTCAAAGTGACCTTGCATGGATTCACTCAAGGCAACTCCATGAGCTACAGAGTCTCAAATGGTTTTTTTCCTTATTCTATTAATACTCAAGTCAATAGGGCTTACAGCTATATGACGTACTCATTTAGTCAATATTTGCCCTATATTTAGTATCTGTGCTCTCTTTACCATGTGGGAAATTCTTCCTTCTATTCTTTCTCAAGATTCTAATGTGAAACATCAACTTCAAATTAAGGAGATAAAAAAAAAAAAAGTGAATCTTGGAATCTCTTCATATCTTATTCTTTTATGGCATTTAAATTTTTTACTACTTACCACTGTCTGAATGTTTATATCCCTCCAAAGTTCCTACGTTGAAACCTTATCTCCAATGTGATAGAGTGAAGAGGGGGTGCCTTGGGAAGGTAATAAAGTTATGAGGGCACAGTCCTCAAGAATGGGATTAGTTTAAGGGGCCCCAGAGAGCTATTTCATCCGTGTTTACCATGTAAGCACGCACTGAAAAGACATCCGTCTATGAACCAGGAAGTGAGCACTCACTAAACACAGAATCTGCCAGTGCCTTGGTTTTGGACTTCTCAGCCTCCACAACAATGACAAATAATTCAGTTTTTTTTCTAAGCTACTCAATCTATGGTATTTTGTTATAGCAGCCTAAAGGGACTAAGACACTTACATATTTATGTTTCTCTCTATATTTCTCTTTCTTACAAAAATGTAGATAATTGAAAAAGAAGTTTATCGCAAAAGGAAATCAGAGAATAAGCAAAAGTATAAAGGAGATATAAAGATGATGCATTGCATATATGATTATGGCCTGTGTGTGTAACATGTGAGATTACGATGGTGTTTTATGGGTTTTTTTGGCTGCATCCTACTTTAAAACAACTTTAACAATGGACTTCTTTCCAAGTCAATAGATACGTGATCTTACAGAAATGATAATTCTGTAAGATAATCAGCGAGAATGCTTCATTCCTCACTCATTTTAGAACTATAAGAACCACAGTGAAGAGAGATGAAGCAGCTTGCCTAAAACCATGCAGGAAGTTGGAGGCAAAATTGTGACTAGAACCTGCCTCTGATCATGCCATGCCCACATCTTTCTGTCACAGACCACACTTCTTAACTAATCCGAGTCCGAGTCAGCACTCTCTGTGGCTCAATGTCTCCTTAAACCGGATCCTAGTTCCCTTGCAAATGCAAATTAATCAGCTTTTCTCTATGTGCTGATGGCTTTTTGCCATGTGCATATAATTTTTAGTACTTGTCTATAATAAACCTCACGTTGTCCTTCTTTGATACTGCGTTTGTCTTCGTTCAGGTGATTCCAATCATTTTTAGCTGTGAGTCGTGTAAACAAGTAATTCCTATATTATTGCTGGTGTTAAGTTCCATTACTTTGCTTGATGCTGCACTACTTCTCAGATAAAATGGCCTTTATTTTGTTGAGAGGGGAAGGAGTGGAGAAGTTTCTCTTTGATACTCAAATTATCTATTAGTGAAAACAAACAGGTAGACTGTAAAGAAGCCACTTTCTTGCTCATTTTGAAAGTTCACTCTTATCTGGAAATCCATTGTCAGCAGATGATGCTGTAGTTGTAATCAGTGACGGCCTTCCCACAGCCCAGGATACACACAATCCAAGGGATACAGTGTTGCCTGAACCTTAGAGATTATTTTTAAAAGACAGGCAGTTTGTGGCAAAAACTTCATGCGAATAAAGCGAAAGGGTCGTTGAGGGCATTGGCTGGTTTTATTTTTTGTGGTTGTTAACTGCTACAGTAAGTGAAGGAATTATGGACTTATGTGGGTATTACAAAGGCTTTAGCAGGGATGGCTGAACATGACTTGCGCTCTGTCTCTCTCTCTCTCTCTCTTTCTCTCTCTCTCCTTTTCCTGAAAAAGAAAATAGGATACTTGGCTCTTAGAAATGTGTGAGGACTTAAAATTTCACAGTCCTTTTGTTTCAGAGAGTTGAGAAGCTGTTGTTAACATATTACATGAGACTGATATATCAGAGTGGGTTCAGAGTATGGGCTATAAGACATATTGTTCAGTTTCAACAATAGTTGAACTAAATAGTTACCAACTGTGTGGTTTGGGCAAGGGACTTCCTCAGTAAAAATGTAAGATGATAAAATATTATAAAACATGACAGTGCCCCTAGAGATTTTTGTGAGCTAAATGAGATAATATTTGCAAAGCATGTATTAGCACAATACCTGGAACACAGCAGGGACATTCTATTCCCTATATGCAGATTCTGTTAGCAATGACTGTCCTTATTCCACTTGGCAAACTGAAATCATCCAGGATCTCTCTACAGACTGAAGATGTACAGGCTTGCACTTGTTCAAAAGAAGCACTGCCAATAGTTAAAGCAAGCACATAGTAGGGATTCTTGTGGTTCATAATAGGACATGATTGGTTCATTAAATGCATATTATTACATGCCCCTGTTTTGCCAACTTCCAGGGCCTAGAGACACATAAGAGAATAAAACAGGAAACATTTTCTTCCTTGCAGAACTTACCTTCTAACATAGGTAAGATTGATAATAAACATAAACTTTTTTAAAAACCCTAAATTGTATGGCATAGATCAGGGCAAGACAGATTGTAAGAGTCCAGGGAGGGGTAATAGCAGTGTATATTGTAAAAATAATAATAATGATAAAAATAAACAGCCAGCCCAAATGTCAAATTTCTCACCTTCCAACTGGTTCTATGGAACAATTCAGCAGGGTTGAGGAAAGAATGGGTAATCTACTATAAAAACTTTCATTTTTAATTTTTGACTGTTGCTCATTAATTATGAAAATTATATATGCTAATTTCAACATATGTAGGAATATTCATGAAAATATTTTATTTTGTGGGAACTGGAGAACACCATGTCTTGTACACAGCAAACTTTGAATGAATGATGTGTAGATGGGTAGATATCACTGCCTTGCTAGGGGAAAGTAAGTCATCTCATCCACAGTCTTTTAGGTAAGTGGCCTTTTCAGAGCTCTAGAGACAGAATAAGGAGGAATAATGTCACTAGATGTCTGGTGTATGCATAAATGGGTAGACCACAGAATCATGTATGAATCCAACAAACAAATTATAAACAACTACTTTCTATACATCTTTGGAACACATTCTGTGTCTTCTAAGGGTGATGGGCTTCCTTTCTGTTTATGTGTTTTACTGGTTTGGTGCCAGGATGCTTTTATGAGTGTGTTTTTAAAATTAATGAAGAAAAGAAGGAACTTTTTAACACTTCAATGACAATAACACCTTACTGAGAAATCTATTCAGGTGTCCAAATATCAGAACCTTGCTCAATGAAGAAACAGTAGTGGAAAAAGGAATACTATAAATGTGTGATCTAAACCAAAAGAGAAAAGTTGAACACTTGGATGTCGATTTTCCTCAATTTTGAAGGATATGTCCTCCTTTAATTACAGAGGGAATTTATTATGACTGACGTACTCTATACTCTTTGTATAGGGTATGTATTGCTCTTTGTAGCTAGAAGTAATAAAATAATTAGCTGAATGTGCTGGCCCCACTTTATGATTTTACTCCATTGTAGCCTTTGGTTCAATTCTTCTGTAACCATAGAAAGACTGCCCTTCGCACAGAAATCTCTCGTCTTGGGCATAAAACCCTTCACACAGAAATCTCTCATCTTGGGTATAAAACAGTTTTTGCCAATTTCCTTGGAAAGAATGAAGTGGCCTTCTGGATGATTTACAAGCTTAATATTATATCTTTCAGTGTACCATGTCTCCCTGTTAAGGAAGACAATAGTTAAAAACAAGACATAATTGGCCAGGCATGGTGGCTCATGCCTGTAATCCCAGCACTTTGGGGGGCAGAGGTGGGTGGATCACCTGAGGTCAGGAGTTCGAGACCATCGAGACCAGCCTTACCAATATGGCGAAACCCCATCTCTACTAAAAATACAAAAATTAGCTGGGCGTGGTGGTGGGTGCCTGTAATCCCAGCTACTCCAGAGGTTGAGGCAGGAGAATCGCTTGAACCTGGGAGGTGGAGGTTGCAGTGAGCCAAGATCGTGTCATTGCACACCAGCCTGGGCAACAGAACAATACTCCATCTCAAAGAAAAGAAAAAAAAGAAAAAAAAAAGACATAATTGTCCTGATACAACTTCTTGCTTAGAAACAACTCTTGGCTAAACTTTTCCAAGGTAGACAAGGAAGACATTCAAATTTCTCATTTGAGAACAATGTTGAGCAGCAACATGTTAAAAGATAACTGCATATTATTCCTCAAGCACCCACTGGCATATAGCTTTGTAGTAGGCACTCTTATAGGAACAAATAAGCATTTTGTTATATCACATATTTCTTCTTCCACTGAAAAGATTTCCTTCTTTCCTGAAGTCATCACTTTCATATACTCATTTGGTCAATGAAGGAGAACTCCAGGCATGTTCTGCTGATTTTCAACCATTTAAAGTATATGGAATTAAGCTAGAATTATGTAGCTTTTTGCTGCAATACTATCCATCCCTTCATAAGAAGGGTAAAGTGTGATTTTCATTTTATTTTATTTTATTTTTTGAAGCTCTCTGTTCTGTAAGGTGCTGTAACCTGAAAAGTTTTCTGAATGTATTCCGTTCTTCCAGAAATGGAATGGCAGGTTCTCAGCCTCCCACTGGCATAACTGGTGAGAAATCAGAAATTCATCCAATAGAAGAGTGGGAATTCTCCCTATCTTTTATGTTTTCAGTACTTTGAACTCTAAACTAAGTTAAATTACAGTCTTTTTATGTAAAACAGATACAAAACTTCTGTATAAAATATTAGACAATTGAAACCTACATTGTGGTTCCACTTCTAATGCCAACCAAAAGTTAACCCAGTATGAGTTAGCAAAATCTTACAATAGCCAAATTGCTCAATCTTTCTTTATTCCTCAAATATTTGAGAGGTGGGAGTTTTCAGGGATCGTGGCCATGAAGTGCAAAGATGAAAAGGCCATATAAAGAAAAATGAAGAGTGTTGGAAGAAAGGCTCTGTGTTGAAAAGGGCTGTGCCTATCTCAACTCAGAATCATGCCGTGGAGGAGCTTGGCACGACCAGGTCCAGTGAATGTGCTGAATGGTTGGGTTGACCCAGCATTGCTTGAAACATCAATGCTCTGCAAAAAACATGTTACAAATAACAGAGGCTGAAATGTGTAGCACAAGACTCTTTTAAATGATTTTCAATTTCTTTGGCTGAAAAGGTTTCTGAATGCAGTCCATTCTTCCATGCTTTTGTGGAGAATAGACTGAATATAATGGAACATTTTACTGATGAATTTGGGTCAATATTACAAATGTTACACTTGTATTACAATTAGTACAGTATTACATTGGTATTATAAATACTAATTAATCAATTCATGCCTGATTGAAGTACCCAGGTAGTGATTAATGTTAATGTGGACCACTGTGTACCACAAACATTTGCTTTTATGTTTTTATAATTAATACATCTTTTGTCTTTTTTGCCGTCAGCTATTACATCCATGTTTGTTTATTCTAATTGCCTGTTTTCCTACTTTTAATTAATAACACCAACAATTAAACAACTAAATAGTTTCATGAAATACTTCCACATTCATCTTCACATATATTTATATCAATCTTAGAAGAAAGACAAGCAACAGTTTGCATTCAATAACTTGCTTGAGGCTTTATGTTCTCCCTTCAGAGGAGAAGGACCAAACTTGAAGTTATTTGGAAGGAAACTCAGGTTGAAATAAAGAATGAATTTCTAAGAATTAGAAAATGTACAACAATGAAGTTTATCATATTCCTCTCTATTATACTACTGGAATATACTATGATGATCTTCAACAATTACATACTCAACTAAATCTGAAATTATAGAGAAACTCACCTGCTGAGAGTCAAAGTTATGCTTTCCAAAGTTCTGAAGCAACAAGCCCGGGAGAGAATTGCAAGTCCCATTCCAACCAAGCTTAGGAGTCAAGTTCTCTCTTATCAAGATGGCAGACTCCCAGTCTCCCACTGGCATGACTATAACCCAAGAAAGCCAATCTACAGATTCTGAGAGATGGTATCCCTGCCATGTTGTTATTGTTAAAATCAGGCAAAATTAGGACAGTAGGAAATAGATTGGTCATTTCCTGCCATAGATGAATGGAAAATAGATCCATAGAGAAGAAAGTGTGGTTGATATTTGCAATGAGGGCATCTTGAAGGGTGGAAAATGGGAAATTATGCAATTTCTGGTGCCTAGGTTAGGAGTCAGATTCTCTCCATCAAGATGGCAGGCCCTCAGTCTCCCGCTGCCATGACTGGTGAGAAATCAGAAATGAATCCAATAGAAGAATGGGAATTCTCCTCAACTTACTTTAACTTAATTCTCATTTTAACAAATTAATTATTACGTTAACAGATGAATGTGAATTATCCTTAGCAAAACCTTATAATAGCCAAATCCCTTAGTCTTTCCTTATTCTTTAAACTTTCAGCTGGATGGATTTAGGTAGCAGATGGAACTCTTTTTAAACTTTGTGTGTGTGTGTGTGTGTGTGTGTGTGTGTGTTTGTTTTTTGTTTTTTGGTTTTTGACAGAGTCTTGCTCTGTCACCCAGGCTACAGTGCAGTGGTGCAATCTTGGCTCACTGCAATGCTTTTTGGGTTCAAGAGATTCTCCTGCCTCAGTCTCCCGAGTAGCTGGGATTACAAGCACATGCCACCACGCCTGGCTAATTTTTTGTATTTTTATTAGAGACGGGGTTTCACCATGTTGGCCAGGCTGGTCTTGAACTCCTGACCTCAGGTGATCTCCCTGCCTCAGCCTCCCGAAGCGCTGGGATTACAGGCGTGAGCCACTGTGCCCAGCCTCAACTTTGTTGAAAGCTTTCCTTACTACCCTTTGCACTGTCAGTATTAGCCATCTTAGCATGCTCATATTCTCCCTCTGGCTTTTTATCAGGACCACACTAATTGCCAAGGTCTTGTTGTTAGTTTTCTTCCACAGTCTTTTTCAGCCTTTTTCTTGATAACCTTTCAATTCTATACAGTGAACTTTATAATATATTTATCTTCAGCACAAAACCATCTTCTTGACTCTAAATATGCTTTGCCTATTGAAAATCAACAACTGGATATGTTACCTGAAAACCAAGCTCATAATCTCTACCCTTACATTAATAATTTCTTTAGACATCCCAATTTTTATTACTGGAAGCACTGTTCCTCCTGCTTTTCTAACTCACATCTTTAGGAAGGAAAAGAAATGAAAGGAGCACTCTACAATGATTTATCTAACCTCAATCTCTTTGATTCTACAACCCTATTATTTTTACAGATTACATCCTACCTTATTATTTTGTCACTAGTAGAATGGGTAGCTGTGGTTCCCTAGGTCTACTGTCTTTGTTTTCCTCAATTCCTCCTACCCATGACTGCTGCAATAATCTTCCAAACTACATGGCTCTGATTGTCTCACTCTTCTATTCAAAACTTTCACTAGTACAAATCCGATTAATCATGAACTCCTCAGTCTGTCATTCATGGTTCTTTATACTCTAGCCCTAAGCCATCTTCTGAATCTAAATTCCCAATTATTGCACCACGAGGCAATCTCCAGACTCTGCTGATAATTTTGCTTTTCTTTGCATATGTTCTAAACTTTCGTACTTTATTCTTGCCTTCTGCTTGAGATACAAACTCGCATATATGCCTTGTGAAAGTGTTCTTGTTTTGCAAATATCCTTTCTCCAACTTATGTGACATCTGTCTACTTTGTACTCCCCCAGAACCTAGCCAAGAGCCTTATACATAGTTTTTCAATAAATATTTGTTCAATTCAACTGAATTGAGTGGAAGTTCTTTCACAAACTCATAGTTAAAAGTTAAACATGTACTGGTCTTTATTTTCCTTCTGTTCTAATAGAACATCAGCTATGTAATTGTTCTTCTTAGTATTCTTCCTCTTTACCTCCACACTTTTTTTTTTGATGTTGCAAAAGCATCAACTGCAAAGAAGTTACAAAGACACATGGGAACATCTGCTCTCAGAAGCCACTTGAAAAATAAGTATGACACAGAATGGGGAAAACATCTGCGCAGTGTTCAAGAGATTATTAGTTGTGCTGTAGAAAAGTAGCAGAGAGTGAGAGAGAGAGAAACAGATCCACACACACACGCACACACATAAACACCAAAATCAAGAAATGAGTTTTAGCAAGAGACAGTGGAGCATACATTTGGAGACCCGAGTATGACTTTATTCTCCCTTAAACTTGTTATTTAGTGTTTCTTCAGAAGGAACAAAAGAGCTATTTTGTCCTTCAGATTGTATTCCTGAATAGAAAATATTCATAGCTGTAACTTCATCTGATTAGTCCAGAGGAGAGGTAAGTTTCAAAATGTCAACATTTTATCTCAAATGATACAATTAATCTCATAATTATATGTAGATTCCAGGCAGCTGCCTGTTACTGTAACAGAAAAAGTTTAATTAGCATTAGAAGACTTGATTTCTGTACCTAGATTTACAACTAAAATTGGCTACTTTAAAGTATTTTAATTTTTATTTATTTCATTAAATTTTACTAAATTTAAATAAGTCCATGCACCTTGTATTTAATCAACATTTCCCCTAAGGAGAGCTGCAATTCAGACCTGGTCTCACTTTAACTATGATACTCCTACAGACAACATCAAACCATTAGCCTTATATAAGATAATATTAGAGGTCAGGCACAGTCACTTGAGTTTGTAATCCCAGCACTTTGGGAGGTTGAGGTGGGCGGATCACTTGAGGTCAGGAGTTTGAAACCAACCTGGCCAACATGGTTAAACCCCGTCTGTACAAAAATACAAAAATTAGCTGGGCATGGTGGTGGGCACCTGTAATCCCAGCTACTTGGGACGCTGAGGCAGGAGAATTGCTTAAGCCCGGGAGGTGGAGGTTGCAGTGAGTGGAGATTGTGCCACTGCACTCCAGCCTGGGTTACAGAGCAAGACTCCATCTCAAAATAATAACAATATTAGAAAATTAGTTTGTATATCCCCCAAAGCAAACAAACCATATAGACTGCTTTTGTTAACATAATGAAGTATGCTGTCTTGGACTAACCAAGGTAGGATCTTAGAGCCCTCACAGGTCCAAAAATCTGTTCATTCTATTTAATTCAGATTTGTTTAAAATTTCAGGAAATGTCTATAGGCAGAGTACTTCTCGTTGCTCATTTTTGGATTTGTGGGTACTTTAAGATCCTATTGTAGCTTGTCCAAGGTATTTATCTTCAAGATGTTTTAAAATTTACTTCGTATGCATGGATTAAAGCTACTACCTGTTAATACGAACAAAATAGAATTCCAAGGAGGCAGTAAACCTGGCACTTCTTTTCCTAAATAAAGGGCAAAGACATGACATGTAGAATTGCGAGACATAATAATTATCTGATCCAGTCTTCTGAGTTTACAAATACTACACAAGAAATAATTCATAAAGCAAATGTGTTCGTGGCGATAGACGGCAGTGACTGGATGTCTGATGGGTTCTCCATGCCTCATACTAAAAGACACTGAGGCTACCTGCCACTTCTCTTAAGTCTATTGTTTTTGTTTTCCTCAATTCCTCCTACCCATGACTGCTGCCATAATCTTCCAAAATACATGGCTCTTATTGCCTTACTCTTCTATTCAAAACTTTCACTAGTACAAATCCAATTAATCATGAACTATTCCTTCTGGAATAGTGTGTCCATAAATAAATTGTGTGTGATTCTTCCAAAGTGACACTTATTAGTATATTGTAATAAGTATGAGTATAAGTATATTGTATACATGGGAGACTTGGTTATTTTTTCCTAAGTTTAATTCGAAATTAAACATGGGGTGGGAGCACCCTACTTTTTCTTTCTTTTGAAATACATGATCTTGGACAATAAACAAATTAGAAGAATGATGAGGTTGCTGTCCTCAGATATGAAAATGACTATTCAAGGAATAATGTTTTTAATCTGTGTTACCTTAGAGGTCAAAACTGGGGCCAGTGGTTACATGTGAGAGGAAGTCAAGCCGTAGCAGTTCATTATAATGAGGAATGTTTAAACATTAACTTTAAGAATGCTCTGGTAATCACTATCACATCCTTTTAATGAAAAGAATGCTCATCTTTGGAGATGTCCAGTTAAAGGTAAGGGAAAGAGATGTTAGGAATATTCTAGAGAAGATCCTCATACTAAATTTGTACAAATTACCTTTTTATTAAGGAAAAGTACTTTGTTTACTCATTTGGAGTTCAAACTGACAATAGCAAATAAATTGATATAATGAATGACTTCTCCCTTTAGGGAAGAAGAGGGGCAGCCCTTCTGGAATAGTGTGTCCATAAGCACATGACAGGTATAACATGAAAGGAGCTGGAGAAGTGAGGACAAATCTCATAATCCTTTCACGCTTTACTCTGTAAAATAGAAAGGACTTTAATACATGTCTTATGGGTTGTTCGGCTCAAATGTCATATAAGCTAATAGAGTTAGTGATTTTCCTTCAAAGTCCTGCCCTCTCTAACTGTTCAAGGAAAGAGAAAGGACACCTGCATTCATTCTCATCCATATACTGAAGATCTGAATGATTTTAAACAAATACTTTCTCTTTGATTAATCTGTTTTCTCACCTCAGAAATTGATTGTTTGAAAGATATTCTACTGTCCATTTTAAATACTATGATTCTTTGGCTCTAAGCCTGCCCTCTTTCTATAGCCCAGATTGAGGCTAGTCTTGGAAAATGGCTAGCATGTATGTTCTTAGTTCAGTATCACCTCAAAACAGCCCATTAGGAGGACAGATTGTTAAGGCTAAGAGAAGTGAACCTTGAGAATTCTATAAGAAGGAGAAAATGTCTTAGCAGACTTTTCATATTTATATACTCTTGGTGTTTTTACTTAAATCCCTTGCAGACCCTGAAATGGGGCCCCAGGGACTCTACGGCTATATGATCAAAGTGACTATGTATGTTTCACTTCATCTCAGGTCCTGGAAGGAAAACTATTCTTACACAGCCTGGCACCAAGGGATAATGAAGCTATTTCTCTATGGCCTCCTGATGGGTCAGCATCCTCCTGAAAATATTCTTCCTACAGGGTGAAAAATAAATCTCCATATATGTGAAATGTCTTGAGCTCTTTAGAAGAAAAACCCAGGTTAAATTTCAACTATGATTATTATCATTATTATCCTTCACTCATTCCGTATAATCTGACACATATTTCCTTTAGCCCCATGGAACCCCTTTTCTGAATGTTGATTCATTAAAAATTCATGTATAATAAAAAATTCTGTGTGCCTAGAAATTCAGTGAACCCCATTTTTATGGAAAATCTGTTCCTTCTGATCTTAAAAACAAAATCTATTTTCTCCTGGATGTTTGCATTTATATCAGTATAGTGTTCTATCGAAAACAATCCAAGATACAGAAAAGAGGTTAGTGGAATAGAAATAAGATTGTACTACATGATCTGTTTCTATAGACCCATCTTGTGTCTCAAGATTTCTTTTAGAGGCATTAATTTTTCCATATTCTCTTTACAGATCTGAAATTGGCCTTTTTAAAAAAAAAAAAAAGGTATGAATCTTTTCAAGAGGTATCATTTAAACACTGAGAGTATCAAATTCAAAAATGAGGAATCCTTGCAAGCACTCCATAATGCCTCAGTTTCAATTCATTGCAAAGACTAAAATAAATTGTGTGTGATTCTTCCAAAGTGACACTTATTAGTATATTGTAAAAAAAGAAAACAAGCAGGAGTTTTAAAATGAGCAAGCATCTTTTCAGTATATAAGTCACTTCCTGGGAATTAGATGCTTAGGGACACCTGCTTATCACGATGGAGATTTTAACATCAGCATTGCACTACACTAGAGAATAGCTAATACTTTGGTCTCTATTTTAACAAAGGAGAGATAGAGCTTGAGTACCATCCAACCTAATCTACAGATTTATTCATTGTATCTTTAGTATGTATTTAAAGTCAGCTTCACTAGTCACATCTTCTGGTGTGAAGCTGGTTCATCCAACAAGATTTCCAGATATTTAATGGTGGTATAATTACATCCCAAGTACATTTCTAGAACTGAAGATACAGGGATGAATCAGACATATTCCCTCGTGGTCTGAAACTCACAGATTTGGGAATTTAAAAAGGCATATAAAATATGTAATCCAGATGTCAGCTGTCCCCTCATGCCATGTACAATTTTAACCCATTTCAAATTCTGTACACTGATATAATTCCCTTGCTATTTGCCCAAAAGAGCCTCTGATACCAAAAGTGTAAGTGAAGTCTCTAGTTTTCACTTAAGATGAGGTGGTAGCAATGGAGAGGGATTTACACCTCATAACTTACTCTTAAAGACATAAAGACTTCCACCAGGTATGATGTAATCCTAACCTCCTCTTTCCCCTGGGGGTGGGGGCACAGTGAAGGTAAGACCAGTAAGGTTTTCTCGGCCATTTCTCCAGGCGTAAGTCCCTCTGGCTGTTGTTTTCTCTGATCTGCTTACTCTCACTGCTTCTCAACTCTCACAATTCTTCAATAGTTGTGCAAACCAACTCATTCCTCTCACAGCTTCTACATGTAGATTCAAGCACACACACACACACCCACACACACACACACATTATCATGCTCAAAAGAAATACCCATCACCCCTTAAAACTATATGATTTATAAAAAGAAAAGACACAGATACAATTCTGACAAAAATGAAGATACAGATAAATACTATGGAGGCCAGAAGAGAATTTAATTTACTTGGCAGGGTACATTTGAATGCAAATTAGGAATCCATATCAGTAGCATTTGCAGCTTCCTTTGGCATTATTATCTGAGGTTCTGACATCCTCAGCAGGGAAGAAGGTGAGACAGGTACTATGATTCTCTCTAGATGATATTTATGGAAGCCTAGAAGAGTAAATGCAACTTCACATGCTTGTTTACGTATACCTACGTATACCTGTGTTTGCAAGGATGACCCAGAAACTGGTGGCAGAATTGAACTTTGGGGAGGAGATCCTGGGAGACAGGGGTAACAAGCCCAGCCCTAATATTTGAAGGATCTGGGTTAAGAGTACAAATGGAGGCTGCATATTATCTGTTTAAACGTCATAAACCAAGCTAATAAAACTGTTAAATAGTCTATTCTCTGCCATGAAAACCATATTGTTATAATAGCAAAATATAAAAACCCTAGAAGAAAACCTAGGCAATACCATTCAGGACATAGGCATGGGCAAGGACTTCATGACTAAAACACCAAAAGCAATGGCAACAAAAGCCAAAATTGACAAATGGGATCTAATTAAACTAAAGAGCTTCTGCACAGCAAAAGAAACTACCGTCAGAGCGAACAGGCAACCTACAGAATGGAGAAAATTTTTACAATCTACTCATCTGACAAAGGGCTAATATCCAGAATCTACAAATAACTCAAACAAATTTACAAGAAAAAAATCAAACAACCCCATCAAAAAGTGGGCAAAGGATATGAACAGACATTTCTCTAAAGAAGACATTTATGCAGCCAGGAGACACGTGAAAAAAATGCTCATCATCACTGGCCATCAGAGAAATGCAAATCAAAACCACAATGAGATACTATCTCACACCAGTTAGAATGGCAATCATTAAAAAGTCAGGAAACAACAGGTGCTGGAGAGGATGTAGAGAAATAGGAACACTTTTACGCTGTTGGTGGGACTGTAAACTAGTTCAACCATTGTGGAAGACAGTGTGGCGATTCCTCAAGGATCTAGAACTAGAGATAACATTTGACCCAGCCATTCCATTACAGGGTATATAACCAAAGGATTATAAATCATGCTGCTATAAAGACACACGCACACATGTGTTTATTGCAGCACTATTCACAATAGCAAAGACTTGGAAACAACCCAAATATCCATCAATGATAGACTGGATTAAGAAAATATGGCACATATACACCATGGAATACTATGCAGCCATAAAAAAGGATGAGTTCATGTCCTTTGTAGGGACATGGATGCAGCTGGAAACCATCATTCTGAGCAAACTATCGCAAGGACAGACAACCAAACACTGCATGTTCTCACTCATAGGTGGGAACTGACTAATGAAAACACCTGGACACAGGGTGGGGAACATCACACACTGGGGCCTGTTGTAGGGTGGGAGGAGGGGGGAGGGATAGCATTTGGGGATGAGTTAATGGGTGCAGCACACCAATATGGCACAGGTATACATATGTAACAAACCTGCACATTGTGCACATGTACCATAAAATTTAAAGTGTAATAAAAAATAAAATTAAAATAAAAGAAAAATATGGTTATATTTCTAAAAGTGGACAAAATAACAAAGATGACTGAATTTTATTAATGATACAGTTCTTGTAGTTTTGCTGAAGAGTCAACAATGTTGAGAGGAGTAACAAAGACATAATCATTATATATTTAATACATAAAATTATCATATATTGATTACATAAAATTATTCACATTATATAGGTATTACATAAAATTATTAAAAAATAAAATAATTAAAATAAAGCAAATAAAAAGTAGTAACAAAATAGATACCATATATTTATTCATAATTTAATTTTAATAAACAACAAAAATAATAATTGATAGCAGCAGCAGCCCATCCAGAGCTGTGAAGAGGCTGGCTGCAGCAGGGAAGGCATTGCAGGGGCTGCACACTCCACAGAGCTGGCAGGAGCCAAGAACAATGGGAGCCCCACCCCCCTTCCTAGTTGGCAGGGTGGGAGCCCCATCCTCCTGGGCACAGCTGCAGCTACCCAGCTGTGACTGTGGACCTGGGCATCCTTGTGCCCTTGGGGTCCAAGGAAGCCGCCTTGACCCCCACAGGTTTGGAAGTGCTTGCTCCTGCTGCCTGGCCTCTCCCTGCTCCCAGCACCTGCTCCAATTTCAGAGCAAAATTGTGGCGGAACCCCGGTGCTGTCATGACCTAGCCAAGTGTACGCACACTCAGAGAGGTGCTGACATGCCAGCTCCCTGCCACCTCGGCCCCTCAGGACTTTGGGTGCTAACAAGCATAGGAGGGAAGCCAAGGGGGTGCTGAGGGTGGCTGGTTGGCTCATTGTGGGCCTGAAGGCACCCCTTGGCACAGTCTGGGCACCATGGATGACACATAGATGGTAGCAGGAGGCAGATAGGCTCCTGGGCAGAAAGGGGCTGGTCCCCAGTGAAGCTGCACCTTCAAGCCAGGTATGGCCTGAAACACGGGGGCTGGGCTGTCAGTTCCTGGTGGAGTCCATGGCCTAGAGTGAGAACTTATGGTGCTTTTTCTGGACCCACCTATGGCTGACCATGGACTAATCAGCATGCACTTCCTCCCTTCTGAAGCCCATAAAAACCCCAGACTTAGCCAGACTCACGAAGATGTTGGGAAAACTTGCCTGTGGATTGGAGCTACCCACTCCAGGTACCCTCTCTGCTGAGGGCTGCAAACTCAATGGGATAACCTGCCTGCAGTTAGGAGCTACCCACTCCCAGTCTCCTGAGAGCTGTACTGTCACTCAATAAAGCACCTCCTTGCCTTGCTCACCTTCCACTTGTCTGCATACCTCATTCTTCCTGGATGTGGGACAAGAACTCAGGACTCACTGAATGGTGGAACTGAAAGAGCTATAACACAAACAGGGTTGAAACATGCATCCCCCACTTGCCATGTTTCAGGTAACAAGGAGAGAAGAGCTGTGGTCCTTCCAGGGCCCAGACTTAGGGGCTTAAACCCAGACTTAGGGGCTCTCTGAGCCATGGCTGTGACACTCTCCTTGAGGCTCTGTGTCTCCAAGCTTCTGAATGTCACTGCATTCCCCTTGTCCAGAGGCAGGTCCCCACCGTGGAAGCCACTTACAGTGCATCTGATCCAGCCGCAGGTTTGCATGGAGCCAGCACCTGTGCTGGCACCTGGAGTTGCCTGCCCTGCCACAGCAGTTGGCATGCCTGACTGTGCACAGAGGCCAGACCGTGTGCTCTCTCATTCATGCACTCCTCACTGCTCTGTGCCTGGCTTGCCTTTGGCAGGCATTGATATAGAGTTAAAAAGAAATCACTTAGGCAGATAGCAAGGGTATGGGAGTTTTCAGTATGGCTTTTCTTTGTAATGAAAAGCAGCCCCAGATTATTTTCCTTTCTAACAAAGAGCAGCCTATAAAATTGAGCTGCAGACATAGATAATGGCAGTTGTGCCAATAACGTTCAAGATGGCGGCTCCATCCTCCCTTGTCTTTGTCAGCCACTTTTTGCAGTAAGGAACAGACAGGATGGCACCAATCAACTTGGAAAATTGCATAATAAGATTAGGGTGGGGCCACCAGCCTTCCTCGCATACTGTATAACCTGATTGAATCAATCTGTGAGCCCTATGTAAATCAGATACCACCTCCTCAAACTGGGCTATAAAATCCAGGGCATTTGCCACCATCCGGTCCTTTCCACCCAGAGACAGCCTTCTCTATGTAGAGAGCTGTTTCTCTTTCTCTTCTCTTCTGTCTATGAAGCCTCTGCTCCTAAAATCCTCACGTGTGTCTGTGTCCTAAATTTTCCTGGTGCATGATGATGAACCCGAGGGTATATAACCCAGACAACGTAGCCACTTCAGAGCGGAATCCAGGCTGGTAGCACCAGCCAAGTGCAGCCTGCCAGGCCTAGTGGACGGAATGAGCCCAGCAGGCATGAACAAAATTCAGGCAAAAGTGCCACTGGCCACAGAGGCTTCCAGCTGGAAAAGCGACACCACAAGAATCCCATGATATAATGATTGAAACATAATGACATAGATTATTATATATTTATTCTAGCCATTTTTTATATTTTCATATACCAAATTCCCTAATTATATTTTTATGGTCAAGATTTTATTCAGACTCTGAGTTCTATTGACACAAACTTTCTTTTATTATGTTAATCATTGTTTATGTAGCATATTTTACTGTATCTTAAAGCATTATCTAAGCACTTAAGGGCACTTTTTCTGTAAAAGCCCAAAGGGTAAATAGCTTTGCAGGACATTTGGTTTCTGTGGCAACTACACAATTCTGCCATTGAAGTATAAAAGCAATCATGGGCAATACCTATACGTTTGGCCATAGTTGTATTGTACTATAATTTTGTTTACAAAATGAGGCAACAAGTTGTCTTTAGCCCTAGAGCCATAGTTTACTGACCTTTGATCTAGATCTATACAGTATTTCTAGCATTTTCTTTAGAATTCATCAGTGCTGGTATTTTATAAAGAAAATGGAAAACTGCATACATTATTTAATGTTTTTCAAATCTTTCTTCAATGGAGATTTCACATTGATCTACAACAAGAAAATAATTTCTATAGAAATTTGTATTGCTTTTTTTGGATCTTCTCCTTCAAAGTCATGCAAGTATTTTTACTTTCTTGTTAAAATGTTCTTATGTTTTATTGAGATATCACTTATGTTGCCTATTTCACAGTTTCTTTTGACTTGTAAAAAGTTTTTATTTAAAAAAACACTGTCTTAAAAAGTGATATCACCAAACTTAGATCTATTTAGCATTCTTTTTAAAGCTTTTGTTAGCATTATTCATAATCATCAAAAAGTGTGGAAGTTCTAATTTCAAAATAATTTCACTTTTTCACCAAAGGTCCTGATCTACTCTTTAAGAAGATTTCTGTTGTTTCACGTAATACTTTTACTGCATTTCATATCCTGTCTTAACTAATTCTTATTGCTTTGACAGACTTTAGTTCTCTTTCCATCAATTGTTCAGGAGTTTTAGTAAGGCTAAATTTTGATATGTGTCTCATCACCATATTCCACTTTACAGAAGATCTAGAAAATGCCATATTTACTCTTTGAATTGCTTCAGAAACTATTCACGGTTAATGCCATGTTTCCTAGTAACAAATGCAATCTATGTGCCACACATAAACACAAAGAATGGTTTTACATTTTCAGTCAAAAGTCTAGCTTACATGTCTTTTTCTTTACTAACCATGTTTTTCCCCTTATCAAAGGCATGCATTTGTCAATATTTAAATCAATCCCCAAAATTAAAAGGCATCTTTTTAGATTTTCATTTAAGTCAAAACCTATACTTCTTTAAATGAATAGGCGTAAACCCAGGGAAATAATCATTAATTTGTACTATTCTGTTTCATTCTTTCAGTAGATAATATACATCAACAATGAATACTAGGTGTTCAACATGACTTTTCTTCGTGGTAATAAAATCTCCATAAATAATATTTACTTTTCATTTTTAAAATTTTTGTATGACTTATCTCACTTTAATATCCATTAAATTTTGATTCTAATTATGATTTTACTATTCTAGATAATTATTTTATATTTTTTATCTGTCATATGTTGGTCATTCTTGCATCACATTTCTAAAATATTTCTTTTAAGCCAACAATTTTACATTATTTCCATTGTTGTCTATTTTGTGGGAAGCATCCTTCTGCTTAGCTAAATATTAGACATGTACTAGTCTTTTAAGAACCACACGAATATTTTGTATCAAAGTTTTACTTGTCTTTGCTAAATACTATTAATCATTTGCTACTTATTGAGCATTTTTTCTTCAGTTCCAATAATTGTATATGACGTATGTGTATGTATGTGCAGGTGATATTTCTGTATTACGTTATCTGAGAAACTAAATGTTTCTAGTCACAAATATGATTTTTGGCCTAAGTGGATCTTGAAGATTGGTACATACAACAGTAATACCTATGTGTTTTGTCTTTGAAATTAGAACATGAAAGCTAATCTCTAAAAGTTTTTTTATCCAACTAGAAATAATTTTGTTTTAAAATTACTTAACTGTTATGCCATGTTTAACCAAAGGAAGTTGTACTTAGAAATTTGAATTTGAAATCTGAAAACAGACTTTGTACCAGGAAACATTCCTGCACTTTCAGAACTACTGGTGGCTGTGTTCTAGAACCATCATTGAAGAAGTGTAATTTAACTCCAGTTTGTCTCATACTTCTTGTTCAATTTGATAATTGTATTAGTCAGGGTTCTCTGGAAGGACAGAACTCATAGGATAGATGTAAATATAAAGGAGTGTTTATTAAGGAGTATTGACTCACACCATCACAAGAAGAGGTCCCACAACAGGCTGTCTGCAAGCTAAGGATCAGGGAAGCCAGTCTGAGTCCCAAAGCTGGAGAACTTGGAATCTGATGTTCGAGGTCAGGAAGCATCCAGTACAGGAGAGAGATGTAGGCCAGAAGCCTAAACTAGTCTAATCTTTCTGTGTTCTTCTGCCTGCTTTTATTCTGGCCACACTGGCAGCTGATTACATGGTGCCCATCCAGATTGAGGGTGGGTCTGCCTTTCCCAGTCCACTGGCTCAAATGTTCATCTCCTTTAGCAACACCCTCATGGACACACCCAGGAACAACACTTTGCATTCTTCCGTCCAATAAAGTTGACACTCAGTATTAACCATCACAAATGATTTTTAATACAAATGATCCAATCTTCTTTAGCTTCTAATCAACAGAATGAAGATGCTATTGTTGCTTTTGAATTGTAAACCTGATGTGAATATTTCTTTTCTATTCTCATTGTATTTATAAGCATTTATGTCTTTACTTAGTAGAGCATATAAAGATGCAGATATTTATCTGACCTGTTCATTGTGGAATTGATAAGAATCATTTCCTTGCTCGTCTTCCTTGTTTCGAGCAATATTTAATATTCATTAAACAAAGAATGTGTAATATCTTTTACATGAATTCTTGGGTCACATATGATAGAAGTCCACTTGCTTTCACTCTTTTATACTTTTAAAAATTTGAGTAAACCACCTCTTTGAAGATTTGCTATTTCTTTTTTATTGTCTGCTTTTTTCCTTTGCTGAGCTTGCGTCTTTTATTTTCATTACAATCTTGACTTGTACACAGTCTCAGTTACATAAAAGTAAATGAATTCAACATTCACCAAATTTGAAAATAATTTTTATTAAAACTATAAATTTAAAAGTGAACAAAAATGAAAGCATTCTGTATATTTTCAAAATTCTTTTATTCTAAAATATTTATTAACATTAAAAACACCAAATATAAATTTGAATTTAAAATACTTGAATCTGAAACCAAACTAGTCAAATAAACGAAAATGCTTTATTTACTTTTTTGAAATTTAATTCACTATTTTAAAGTAATTTTATAAAAACACGTATTTCTAACATTTATCATCTTTCTAGTGGTTAATGTAAAAAATTGACATCATACTTCATCATACTTCAAATACATTTGTAAAGATTTGTGCAATATATCCAAATTTAAGAAGAATCTAAATTGTTAGTGATTGCGAAAGTTCTTCAGTTTTCATGTGCAACTATGGTGAGCCCCATGCTGACTCCTAAACACCCAGGAACACAAATTGGAGCAGGACGAGAACAAGACATGGATCATTCAGGAAACTATTACCTCTACGCCACCTCAGACAAAGTACTTGACAAGTTAATTAATTTGTCTTTTTCTGTTATTTAAGTGCTTCCCTGATCAAAACCTTTCTATACTCTGAAGCAGCGTCTGTCTTCGATGTCAGCTGTGACACAACTCACGAACCTTCAGAGCCTGTGAACACAGTTGCCTTTTATTTCAAGACAACAGACAAGAGACATGAAGAAGCACCTCCCTGGGGCTTGGATTGTGATATCAAGGATGATGAGCAGCCCTGTGAGCTGATGCTCTTCTGAGAGTAGAAGCATTTTGTCTTTTTAATAAACTCACATCTCTGTGTGTTTGAGACGTGCAAGACCCTCTAAATCTAAAACATGTGGAACAAGGCAAGAACTCCTCTCACTTTGTTCTTACCTAAGTGTTTTACTGCTTGGGACAAGGGTAGTAAAGAATTACTTTTCAGTTTATGCTCTTCCCTATTGATTTTTTTAACCACATGAATAGATAACCGATTCAAAAAATACATACGACTTGTGTTTTTCTAGAAGCATACCCTAAAATAAGAATTTTTATGTAGTTTAAAGTGATGTAATCTCAAGAAATCTTGATGAAGAAATAAGGAAGTAAGACAAGAAAGAAGGAATCCAATAAAATGTACATTAGCAAACAGCCATTGTGGGCAACTGAAAAATAATCCCATGGAGAATTCCAGTCTGCTGTACGCACAGGCAGAGGTGGACTGCAGACTATAGAGAGATCTCTCAGTCCAAGAATCTCCAATGCCGGCAGCTGCAAATCCAGTAGGCATGCTCCAAAATGGTTTGTTTGGGAGGACTATGAACAGGGCACTGGCAGTATGTGTTTCAATTTTTAAAATATTTCTTTATTTTTTAATTAAGAAAATAAATATTTGCATAGTGCCAAGTTAAAAAATGAAGTTACATTCTTGCACATTCCAAAGTTCATGCAAGTCAGATGTAGCTTTACTATGGTGAAGGAACATGCAATAATATTTCTAAATATTAGCAGCCCTTAGCCCTGCAGTGCCATTGGGGCTAACCCTAACATGTTTCATACAGTATAAAAATAGAATTAGTCACTGCACAATAAATATGAACACTTGCAATCTTGGCTACTGTTAATGGCTGCATTTATAAATTCAACAGTATTTTTTCAGTATTATTTCCCAACATACTCCAAGGACCTTTATAAACACTTTGTATACATTTGCTTACAAAATCCTTTAAAACCAAATCAATGCTTTATCTTTTCCATGCCTCAGGCCAGGAAAAACCCACAAATCTCTGATATTATATAGAAATACACCTATTCTCAATGGACATAAGCATCCTTTACTCTTTCCCTCTCTTTCTTTCTCTCACTCTCCTCTCTTCATTTCTCTACCCCTCTCTTTCCATGGAGTCTTTAAAGAAAAAATAAGTTAATTAATTGCTTTTCCTTTAATTTAATCAGAAGTATACCACCCACAAGATTGCTTATAGTTTTTAAAGGATTGATCTTTATAAGAAAACTAAATCATGATGTTGTGAGTCTGGACTTGATGGTCCTAAAAAATGTCAAAATGCATGAAGCAGCAATTAATTCTTATCAGTAGAGAAAGCAGGACCTATAATCCTATTTAGAATAAGGCACTCAAAACGAATAACCAATAATACTCCATTTGCTTGGTCCATTTTTTTTCCACTTCATATGTAGTCCAAATATTTCTCTTTTAATTTTTGGAGAACTGTTGTTAAATGCAAGAAATAGCTCCTATAAAGTTAAATTTTAAAGTTTCACATTATGAATTGTATTTTTTTTAAAAAAACAACAAACAAATATATCATGTGAGCAAATATAATCATTACTGATGGCCATAATCATGCTGCATATGTAGGTACAGACATAGGTTGGGAGAGTTTTCTTGGTTGATGAAAATTGCTCATATTAAGTTATATACATGTATATAAAATAACTAGCTAATTTTAAAAGACTAATTCTTTTTCTTAAAACAAAGGAAGAATACAGATATAGTCTGTAACTTCTAAGCATTTAGCCGTAGACAAAAACAATCTAGTTGTCTCCTCATACCACAGAATGTTTTCATTAGGAATTTAATTCACTGAATGTCTTGATTTCTCTACCACTTAAGAAGATTTTATGTTGTGTCTGTATAAATTTCTTCCTTGCTGTAAGATATTATTTTAAAAGGCAGAAATGTACTGTGATAGACAACATGCTGCTTTTTCCCCATGTCTACAAACACAGACTTCAATATAATTAAGGGGGGAGGAAGACAAAACAAAACATGCTTCAGTATAGAATTGTCACATATAAGAAATACACAAATACAAGAATATCTATTAATTTGTAGAAAAATCCTTCTCCCTTTCAGCCAGAGCACACAGTTTAGCAACAAACATGATACTCATGGCTATTGGAAATGTCTAGTTTCATTTTCACTTTATTGAAAGTGTTCTCATCTTGTGATTATTCTTCCATCTACCATAATAATCCTTTGTGGCATGCTACATGGTTACTATGCAGGGATGCTATCTTCATAGGAGCACAAATTCAGGAGTACATGAGAATAAGGAGCATCTGTCCAGGCTAAAATCCATTAAAATGACTAATTCCATTGTCTAAAGCCAAATGCCATAACTATTTTTAAGAAAATAAGATACTGAGATATAATCATTCCTAAGAGTTTCTGTAAGATTTCTTCCAGTTTTTCTAATTATTAAAAAGACATCTTTAGGGTCTAGGTACCCATCAAGGTGTAAGAACCCACAAGCACAGTCGCAGCTGATGCTTAGGTGTCCATGAGTCAAATTGACAGGATTGAGTCAGGAAATGAAGAGGTACATAGTTCTCAGGGCGACTGGTGATATCTAAGCAGAAAATAAGCCATAGAGAAAACACCACTGTGAGTTTCCTACTTGATCTACAAGGAATTTCTCAAGGGGTATAAAGAATTGTAAGTTTTAAACACTTCTGGAAGGTACAGACCAATGCAAAGCACCAAGCTGGATTGAGATGTTCCTCAACTCTTCCAGAGAATCATGTGTTTGCTAATAAAAAGTAGCACTTAAATATTAATATTAAATACTCCAACAGCATAATATATAAATCATGTTTCACTCCTTTCTGCACTTCAAATGCTAGCAGTACTGAAAACAGCTTTGAGTTACACTGGCTCGTCTGTCCAGTTTCAAGGTAATTGAGAAACGTATAGGTTATATTCTCCCAAGGCAAAGAGAGAGAGCTAAAAATAATCTATTCAGTCTGGATATTTTAGGTCAAAGGAAAATACTTTTCACATGGGGTAGCTGAGCTCTCTAATATCAGGGACCCCAAATCTCTACCAGGAGCATCTGAATTATCTACTTAATTGCTCTAATTACCCAACTTTGTCAACACAACCTTAATATCTTCTTAGATATCTCCCAATACTCTGAATTCTCTTGGATGCCAGTAAATCCAATTTGTTTACTTTCAATACTTTGGGAAAAATAAAACATTTACTTTATCAAAGCCCATTTAATTAAAAAAAAACTTTAAAAAATTGTTCCAAATTGCTAAAATACTTACGCTTCTGAAAAGTTTTATGACTAGGTTAAACAGTCCTAGAAGGCTCTTTTAAACACAGTCATCAAGCATGATTTAAACCATTCTAGTTCTGAGAAACCAGTCCTCGAATGTTCATCAAGATGGTATTGCTCAAAAAGGTTCAATTAGATTAAAAAAGAAACAGAAACAAATATGGGTAATTAATTTATTAATAGCTTGATTGTTACTAGGATTTTGAAAACGTGGGCTCTCTGGCAGGGAGACACGCACACACAGTTCTAATTAACACCAATCACAAACGCTAATGGTAGAACCTACTGCTTAAGTAAATGAACATCCTCACCCCTGCTGCTTTGAAGAGTCTGATAGGCATGCACTTTATTGACAAAGTAAGCTAATTTACAGAGTGATTGTCCAAGAGGGAACTGCTGTTTATTTGCAGAGTTTTTCCCACTGAACTCACAGGGCAAACATTGCACTTAAATTGTTAATTAAAATATCAACAGATAAAAATGTAAACATTGGGTTTCCTTCAGAGTAGACTGACATATACTCATTCAAAACCAAATGCCCTCCTGATCATTGATTTCTGAGGAATGAGAGTAAGTTCTCTGAAAAGGTTAGGAGGCTGAGCCTGATTTGTACCCAAAAAAGAAAACTTCTGAGGATAAAATCACAAACACTGACTCAGCTTGTCGACATAGAGTAGCCAGAAACCTAAAGAGGTCTCTACTTTTTTTTTTATTATGCCTTTAGTGACAGCCATCTGCACTTACCAGATGTGAGCATCCTAAGAAGAGCTTAAAAGTGGAGTAAAGGCAGGCTGCTGGTGGAGTGTTTTTCTTCAAAATCATCATAAAGGTCAGGAAAGAAAGAGGCCCAGTATCTACTTAGCTCCAAAACAAAGTGACTCTAGCTTGAAACAACAACAACAAAAAAAGTGTTGGGCTTTTACTGACAATGTACAAGTTAATTCTGGAAACCAAGGCTGTATTACTGTGAAACAGAAAAGTAAGTGAATAAATGCACCATAGTTTGATTTGTTTTGGTTGGTTTCTTTTTAAGGCATTCTGTCTATCCTATCTCCTTTGTCTACATACCCAAGAGAGATTCCCACTTAGTTCTTTCTTTAGAATGAAGAAGGTGCATCCTTGCTATTCTGAATCAAGACTGGGGTTAGTTCTGGAAATGTACCTGGTGATAGAGGAAATATGACCTTCTATGATATACAAATAAGTAATGTTCCTGAAATTCACTTCTCTGGGCCTAACTTTTCTTTTCAAACTGAATTTTGAAGAAACTCAGATGTTCTTCAGGAATTGCAAGGAGAGGTAGAGGGAGGAGGATTCCAGATCTCCATTGCATCCATCAGAGCAGCACATTGTTCATCTGTATTCAGTACCAGCATTCTATTCAACAGCTAATGTGAAGAAAGGGTTCCATAGCTGGGGGAAGACAGGGGTGGGGTATAAGGGATGGGGGGAAGTTAGGAGAAGAGGCTCCTTTACTAGAAGACTTCACATTTTCCCTTAGCTATATAATTAATAGTCGGTATATTTTTACATTCTTTTATTTACTAATTTTTAGAATTGGTACATTGTAATTGTACATATTTATGGGGTACAGTGTGATTTCTTGATATATATCTATGTTGTATAACGATCCAATCAGGGACCATTAGAGCATATTCTACATTTCTAAGTGACTATTTTAAATGGCAGACATCTTCAGAGGTGTGTGTGAGGGTGTGCACGCACACACATGAGAGCGAGAGGAGAGAGATTGAGAATTTGAACTGATGAGCTCACTTGTTTATATGCCTGTTCCTTATCACATGGGAAATAAGAAGGACAAAGTAACGGCCAAGTGATTGAATGTTGTGGATTGCCCATTTCCCCACTGTACTTTAAGAAGTATTAAAGCAAATACTTCACCAACCAAACAGAACAAACAAAATAACTTATACAATGCTCTTCAGTGGATTCGGGAAGTGAGCTGATGGGCCATTTGTTATGGTTTCCTCATCTGTAAAATGCTATCCTCACCAAATAGAATTATTATGAAGATGGAATAAAGCACTTATAAAATTTCAGCATTTGGAGGTACCTTAGGGCTCATCTGTTGAAGCTTTTAATCCAGTATCCAATAGAACTCTCAGGTGAAGTTACAAATGTAAGCCAGACCTGTAATTTTCAATTTTCTAGTGGCTTCATTAAATAAGTTAGAAAAAGGTGAAATTAATGTTGGCAATATATGTTATTTAGCCCAAATTTTAAAATGTTATCATTTTAACATATAACCAATATAACAATTGTTTAGATTACATGGCCTTTTTTTTTTTCTTGGAAGAAATAAAGCTAAATAAGAGATTATATTTTTTTTCACGAAGTTTTTGAAATCTGGTATGTTATTTTGCACTTCTATCTCATTGCAATTTGAACTTAATCATATTTCAATTGCCCAGTGGCAACATGTAGTTAATGCCTATGGTACTGGAGAATAGAAATCTGTTTTGAGTGATCTGCATGCAGGTAAGGTATATTAAAACAATTCATTTCATTTCTCTCAAAAAATAACTAAAAGGGAAACTAAAGTCACTACAGATATTCTAGCAATGAGAGGGCTTAATCAGGGCCAAAATTATTCTCTGTACACTTGTCAGTATCTCTACCAGCACAAGACTCTCCCAAAGCTGCTCTCCAGGCTTGGTGGGACAAGCTCAAGAGTTAGGAGATAGTGCTGAGGAAATGAAGCTGTCCAGAGCTAGAATGGTTCCAGGAAGAGTATCAGTGACATCCCTGGGCCCAGCATCCAGGTGATTTGCCTCTCCTACCAGCCTGCAGGAGGTGTGTTGAGTAGCTAAAATAATGGCAACTGAAAAAGTCCATGACAAGAAAACTTTTAGTTCATTAGTAATAGTTGAAAACCAAGTTCTTGCTAACTTTTTATCAAACTATTAATGAAACCAAAATAATACTCTTTTTCTCTGTGGGTTCCTATAGCTCTTTAGGTATTGTGCTGTGATAGCATTTACCACGATGTTCTGTAATTATTCACGTGTGTACCTAGTTTCCCTGTAAGGATGAAGAACTATGTCATGTTCATCTTTTTCCTTACACTTCCGTTCACAAGACCTGACACGAGTTAGTGCTCAATACATGTCAAATAAATAATTGACTGCTTGAAGAGGATTTATATTTTTAAAATGTCAAGGTAAAATATTAATATCAAATATTATTTCACAGCATATTTTCTTATTAAAAATGTCACAGATGCTCATTGATGAAAATATGGATTAAAAAGAAAAATTATGGGCAACCTCAATATTTCTGAAATAATTTTTAAACCTTCTGTTATTTCTTTCAACTATTTTTGTCCTTTGTGTAGGACACAAAGACACATACTGTTTTTTCACTCCAAAATCTCATATTATATCACATTTAAATTTCATTTGCCTGCTTTTTATACTAACTATATTGAGAAACTTTTTCTGTGTCAGTGCACATTAGCTTACCACATTGATTAACAAAACACACATTTGCTATGAAAAACTTTGAGCATTCCAAAATTAGAGAAAATAATATCATGAACCCAATTGCATCCAATGACCATGTTTAACAATATAAATATTTTTCCATTTTTCTTTTGTTAAGTCCCTCATATTTATGTTTCCTAGCACATCAGTTTCAATAATGGTATTCTATTCTGTTTTTCAATGGACAAAAATTATTTAACTACTGTACTATTTTTAGCATGTAGAGCATTACAAATTTCCAATGCTCTAAATAATGTGCAAACAAACAATACTAAAGCTAAAGTTTTGTTCTTGTCTATATTTGTCTTCTTCTGATAAATTCTTAAAAGTGGAACTGTTAGATCAAGGGCCTTGCAAAATTGCATTTTTCTGTTTATTGCCAAATAACCCTCCAAAATTGTTGTACCTATTTATAATCTATTTATGTTATAATTTGTTTGCCAAATTGATAAAAATCTATTTTATTACTATAATTTAAGTTTCATTACTTGTGTTTTTCATGTTCAATAAATATTTTATATGCTTTTCTTTGAGAATTACATCTTTCTGTCTATTGGCCATTTCTATTGGTATACTTGTCTCCGCTTACTGATTTATAAGATTTATTTCTATCTCAAGGATATTAACATTTTTCAACATAAATTGCAAATATTTTAATCCATTTTTTATTTGCCATTAATTTTGTCATATGAAAATTAAATTACCACATGGTTATATCTGCCAATGCTTTATTCCTTTATGGTTTCTGTTTTTTATTTCATTAAAGCAAAGTTTCTCCATTTGAATATTATATATATGTTTGTATTTGTCTAAACTTCTTCTAATACTTTTAGTTTTTAGCATGTATATCTTGGGGATACACATGCATTTTCTTTTTCAATTACAAGCGAATCATTCCAATGACATTGACTGAGGCATCTATTGTTTTTTATCGTGATCATATATTAAATACTAATATATTGGGATTGAGTTTTGAATATTATATAGTGTGGTCCTGATCTTTCTCAGGTATTGCTTTGTCAGTACTACATCATATTATTAGGTTAGTGCAAAAGTAATGGCAAAGACCGCAGTTACTGTTGGACCAACCTAATGTTATTGCTGTTGTTATTCTTCTGGTGGTGATTGTGATTTTTATGCTATAATATCTGGTTAAACAATTTCTTATCCACTAGTTCCTTTAAGATTTTCTTTGCCAGCATCTTATATTTAGAGTGCAGATAGCTTCCAGAATTATTTTCAATACTATCTCAGCTTTTTTTTCTTAAAACCTTAAATTATTTGGGGAAATATCTTGCCTCTTTCACATTGCTCCCACCTCTGTATGCTAAACCCAGGGACAGCTAACTACCTTTGTGAAGAAGATAAAACTGTTCCTAGTCATTTCCTGCCACTCATGCCTCTGTCACCTTCTGTCACCCCAGGTGCTTCACGGTCTCACCTCACTAGGATCTGACCTCTTTAGGGAGCTGACAACATAGAGTTGATTTACCAGTGTTCTAATACAGCAACCAAATGAATGAGGGAACAGACATTGTCTCAAGAGTTTACTTACACCTATGAAACAGACGTCTTCTAGAAATGTAATCACTTAACCTAGTTTTCGCTACATTTATTTCTATATCACTTTCTCTTTCCACATACAGTTATACTATTTCTTGCTTAACAATTTTAAAGTAATTCACTCTTTAAAATAACGCAAATGTCTACTTTAGCTTTGTGTGAAAGAATGTGTATGAGATAATGGGTTTGGTTTATTATAACACTTAAAAAACTTCATATAAAAATAAATATATAACTATTTAAAAATATTTTTCTACCACAGAAGCCATCTTACATACGACATGACATGCATGAATCAATTTGGGAAATACTGTCTTAATTCAAAGGCTCATACCAGTGATTCCCAAACTTATCTGCACTTTTGATCACCTAGAGATCTTTGAAAAATGTCCAACTCCAAGCCACTCCCCAGATCGATAAAATTACAATAAATGGGAGTGAGACAAGGGCATCCATATATCTAAAGTCCCCCAGGTAATTTCAATGTGCAGCCAAGTTTGAAAAGCACTGGTTCATTTTGTTTAAGTCACAGCCCTCTGTGCTGTCTATGGTGACTATGTTGGGACTCTTCCCATCCAAAGTTATCGTTGTACGAGGACACCTGGACAGTTTCAAAACTTCAAAGTTTTCTAGCTTTATAATCTTAAATTCATTTCTTCAATCTTCAGTTTCTTTACCAATAAAACAAACATAACTTATCTGAGCCTTATAACAGATTTTCTTAAAGCTTCTTTGAGATTTGCCTGCTTCACATTCACCTGCAGATATTTGTTAAGACATGGAGCACTCATCTCTCTCTCCCCCTTCCTCATCTACTGACACTAAATCTGTGGGGGAGGGACTCAGGAATATGCCCATTTACCAAGTGCCCCAAGTAATTTTCATAATGGTAAAGTCTGAGTTATTCTGAGTCCTAAGGATGTGAAGCGGATGATGTATGTGAAAGCACATTACAAACCGGTACACACCCTACTGAAACAGGCTATGATCAGAAAACCAAAAATAAAATGTTACATTCTATAAAACCTTCTTACTTTATCCATTCTTCTATCCCTTCTCCGATATTCTATTTTTTATTGAAATGCACAATTGCTTCCTTGGGCAAAGAAGGACTAGAGGGAATACTGCTTGATCTCCTGACTGGCAGCATTTGTGAGCCTTGGTGGCTGCAGACAAATAAACCTTGTGCTAGGAAGCCTTTTCAGAAGTGGGTTCCTATTCCCGACCATTTATTTCACAAGTGAGACAGGGTGGATCTATTGTAAAGATGATACTTTTATCTTAACTAGGGCCACAGAAATCTGAATTAAAAGTTTGTCCGTCTTGGCCGGGTGCGGTGGCTCACGCTTGTAATCCCAGCACTTTGGGAGGCCGAGGTGGGCGGATCACGAGGTCAGCAGATCCAGACCATGGTGAAACCCCGTCTCTACTAAAAATACAAAAAATTAGCCGGGCGTGGTGATGGGCGCCTGTGGCCCCAGCTACTCGGGAGGCTGAGGCAGGAGAACCGCGTGAACCCGGGAGGCGGAGCTTGCAGTGAGCCGAGGTCGAGATCGCGCCACTGCACTCCAGCCTGGGCTACAGAGAGAGACCCTGTCTCAAAAAAAAAAAAAAGTTTGTCCGTCCTGCACTGGAACCAAGGTCTGGATGAGAAACTCTTGCTAGATTTTGCACACTTAGGTGCAGATGCAAAAGGATGTGTTTTTGTCTTAAAGTTTATTAATCATTTTGTCACCAGTGAAACTATAGCAGCGATTAATCACACATGTAATCTACAACAGCTCTTCTGATGGACTTCTAGTCCTAGTATAAATTATCACGTCAAGGGTTAATCCATTTGATTTGCTTTAATCCTCTGTTTTCATTCTTTTTCTCTTTCCCCCCAACTGCACCCTGTTTACTCAGCTTTTGTGCAGAACGGTTTCAATTGTCTGTTTGACAATTGCAATCTGAATGATTAATAACAGTGATGGAAACTTGACCAAGAGTTCAACAAACCATGAATAAAAACATTGAGCCCAAGGTCAGCACAGGTTACATTTATGCTCTATCTTCAAAAACAAACAAACAAACAAACAAAAAACAAGAAAAAGAAAAGCAAAATAAAGTAGGGCCGAGGTGAGGGAGAAAAGTAGTTTCTTCAGGCATTAATGCCTTCTCCCTGAAGATAATCTGAATACAGCTTGTCTGGCCATTTCCCCCCAGACAGAGCCGTCTGTTATTAGACTTGCTGTGTAGGCCATGCAGCCTGGTGGAACGACCCACTTCAGCAATTTCAAATCACAGTTAAATGCTGATGTCTCCAGGGCTTTGACTACTGCAAACAAAGTGAACCGGCAAGTTGCATAAGCTTCCCTAAAGTGTGCTATAGGATCATGTAAATTTCTCCTGATGGCTATTAAGAGGCCTAAGTTTGAGTCAGAACATTTTACAATCAGTGCTACTCACGGGGCCTTTTGTTCAGGGCTGAGAGGGCGCCTATCCCAAACCAACAAGTACCGGTACACGGTATCATTAATTTGGCACCTGGTAGTTCAGATTTTCAAACTTTTATGCATCTGATGGAGGATTGCATTTAATGTGAATGATAGACTCTTACATTGCAGGAGGAATATTTTAAACAGAAGGACTAATGCAAAGCCATTGGATGCCAAACACTCAGTAAATATTAAGTAACTATAAGGACCTCAAAGAGTGGGTCCAGTAAGTGGAGAAATGAAACTCAGCCACCATATATGGCAAATCAGATACGACTGAGCATAAAATAAACATATGGCAGAATTTTCTAAAAGTTGGTCATTATGTGAAAAAGTGTACAATTTGATTATGTTCAAAAGCTTGTTTGGGCCCAAAACAAAGTTAATAAAATAGTAGGCTCATTAATTTGACAGATATTTAAGATGTGGCTTTGTGGAAAACACCAGGAGTGCCAGAGTGAAGGAAATACACAAGGTGTTTGCCCTAAAGGAGCCTATATTTGATAAGATAAACAATCAAACAGCAATAGTAATCAACTCTTCTAGTTCATTAAGAGAGCAATCCTAAATGTCACATCTACTTTTGATTCAAACACGAGGCAGGGAAATACTGGGTAGAAGAGGGTAGTTCCCCAGCAAAGGCCCCACCCTCAAGCCTGGACACCATAACCCTAAATGAGAACAGCTATCCCTGTTTTCCCAATCAAATGTTGCTTTTTCCAAAACTGCCCTGGCCTGCCACACTCCCCATCCTGTACCCATAAACACCCCAAACTCTGCTAGCAGAGCAGCAGAGAAGTGCAGCAGAAAAGGAGAGAAGAGAAGAATTGTCTGAATGTCAAGAAGAGTTTGGCTAGGGACAGATGAACTCCAGGGGAAGATTATCTTCCCACTCCATCCCCTTTCCAGCTCCCCATCCTGCTGAAAGCCACCTCCATCTCTCAATAAAATCTCTGCATTCACCATCCTTCAAGTTCCTGTGACCTGATTCTTCCTGGATGCTGGACAAGAACCCAGGGACCAAGAGGGCAGGGTGTAAAAGGCTGTCACCCTGACTCTCCACTGAGCTAGATAACACATAGTCATCTGTGGACAGCAACTGCTAAAAGAGCATTAATTGTAACACACCCCTAGATGCTGCCATGGGGCTGGAACCCAAAAGCACTTACCCTGGCCCTGGCACCCACTTGCCTGTGTGTGCCCCATCCCACAAGGGGTTTGAGCATGGTGGCGGCCAATTAAGTGAGCCACACCTCTGTCACAAGTCCTGTGAATGGGGTCAAAGGAACCCTCCTGTTTCCCTTTCACCAGGGACCAGTTGGAATGGAGAATTCGTCTTTTGAACCCCACCTTTTTAAATGTCAGTCAGCATAAAGTGAAATACCTTACTCACTTAGAGACTAAATATTTGCTGATCATGTGACAGATAACCAGTGGCATTTTGAGCTTAATAGTTAAGAAGTTGACACAATGAAAATCCAGGATATTTTGTGATCAAAATAGGCTAAGGCAGAATTTAAACAAGGTAAGAATTAAAGATAAACTGAATAAAGTATTCTAGGCAAAAACTCTCTTTTCTTTGACTTCATTGAATTACAAACACATTTCTGGGATGTTAATAATGACAAGATGTTACTTTTATTTTGTTAAATAGGGTTTTTTCAATCCATATTTAAGTTCACAGAAATACTTTAAGTGATCATTGCTAAACATGCCAAGTGCATTTTATAAAAGCTGGTATATATGTTGATAGGAGTAAATGTCTATATTTGGGATGTTTTATTTAAACATAGACATTCAGTGATTATCACAGTTGCTACTCATTTCAATTGGTGTGGGAGACTACATAAATACAAGACAAGTAATTTTATTTATAAAGAAGAAAGTATGCTTTTTAGATCACAGTTCAAGTCCATCATACAAATTCATAATATCCTTTATTTCTTTAAACAAAAAAAGATTTAAAAACATACACACATATATGTAAAGACTTATGAGTAGGGCTACCTGAAAATAGTTAATTAAAGGAGGAAATACTATAAGCATAGTTAATTAAAGGAGAGCTACTGTAGGTATAATTTAACAGAATGTTTAATCAATTCAGATATTACAAATACATTTATTAATGAATGAAAAGGTTTGACACTCAGGACCGCTAAGAAAGGAAGAGTCAGAAACTCTTTCACTGATCAAAATTATAATTGTCATTCCACTCTCTGGCAAAAAGACACTGAGTGGAAGGTAAAGACATCAATCATTCTGGATTTGTGTCCTGTAGTCAATAATTTAATAGTAACAACAGGAACAATAATAATAACAATAGTTATCAATTCTATGAGCAATATAGCAAGGACACTGATAACAACAACAGCATTGATAGCAACTCCCATTAACAGAATGTTTATTAGATGCTTGCACATGAAATCCATGTCTTACAGTTAACCCTGTAACATCTCAGCACCAGAATGGAAACACACGCTAATAACTAAAAACAAAACAGAACATTTTTAACAATGTATCATAACAAAAGTTATGTGAGTGTGATCTCTCTCTCTCTCTGTCTTTCTCTCTCAAAACATTTTGTACTACACCATGGGTAACACAAACTACAGAAAAGGGAGAAGACTGCTGTCTTCTCTGATACTCAGAGAAGTAACTTACATCGTCGCTTACATTGGTTGTTTTTGTACTCCCTATTTTGATTTCTAGGGCTGGATCTTCATTCCTATTTCCATTTGTTTCTAATAAATTACCCTAGCTTAGGTTTCAAGGGCCCTTTGAGTGATTGTCTCTCAACGACCTTTTCTACAATCTTTCCAAGAGTGGGCAAGAAAAAAATGTATAATTGTCATAGGCTATGAGAGAAGACTAAGATATTAAATAATTAGCAAGTTTCAAAAGATACTCTGAGATCTAATGCTGAATTGTATAATGCCAACAATTCCTATGGTCATATTTTGGAAGAGAGGAAGCATAGTGAGATAAATGGCCTGAGTGAAAGGAAATACGGAGTTCAGCCCCAATCACAGATGTCCTGAAATCCAGTTAGAGTCCAGATCTAAGTGTAAATCTTTAGGGGACACTGAAGGTTTAAGAGCAAGACTGAAGTAGTGTTAAAATTTGTACTGGGGCATGGAAGTGAACCTTTTCCCTCTGGCTTTCCTAATTTTAATACCTATCTGTGCTTATATAACCAATAAAATTGTGCATATCTGCCCCAACCATGCAAACCTCAAATGCTACATATAATGACATTCAGTTAGCTTACTCAAAATAAAAATTATTGTGCACATTATAATGAAAGCTTTGCCATTATCCATTCCACATGTCCATATTAACTGTTCATAAATTCTATGTGTGTGTTTTTGTGTGGATAATTACTGTATCAAAATGCATGATATCATAAGGACAAATTTCTCAGCAAATCTGTGAAAGGAATACTTAAGTACTCAGCATCTGCCATTGAGTTTGAACTTTCCAAAGCCGTGGGGTCTAAACAAATGCTTTTAAGATGAATCACAGATTACATTTACTTAACAAGAATACTAAAATCTATATGGACTTTTAGCTGTCAGGTGTCCTTAGCTACTCTTTATTATGTGATTTACTTTCTTTTGCCACTCTTAAACAGGTGCTTTTATTTTTGTAAGGGGAAAGACAAGTTTTCTGTTATTTAAAAGTCCAGACTATTTATTTTGAGCCCAAGTTCCCAAAGAACATATACATCTCACTTGAAACCACAGTTTTGAAACTAAGAGAAGTTGGACTGAAACAGATGATAGGACAGGTTCTAATCTTCTGGGAGTGCAGAGTCTAGGCTGGGGGAGTTGTGGCACTTGTTGGTCAACAGTGGGAGGAACTGGATAGGACACAATATAGGGCCAACATTTGAGTACCATCTGTATGGATGTTATGGTCTATGGAGCAGCCTTGGTACTGGCTTTCACACCATTAACACCAATGGCTTTCCATCTTCATCATTTTACCAGCTATAATACCATGAGAATGTATTGAAGAGGCACCATTTTGAACAAGTGATCATTTTCCCAGCTCCATCTCAATTTTGCTTTAAGAATGGAAACCACGTAAAGAGTAATTTAGTAGTAGTTCTCAAACTATGTTCTTTCAAGTTTATAGTGGTCTCTTTCACCACCATGAAAGAATTTGGAGTTATCTGATGAGATAGATCCCAAGAGGTAGGGTTTCAAACATTCAACCTCTTCATTAACCAGTCATTCTCCTATTTTCTGCTTTAGATATTCAGATTGAATAAATTTCATTTAAAAAAAAAAGAAAACTAAAAGGTGTGTGCTACTCTTGCCCCAAAAGAAAAAAAAGAAACTAAGACAAGAAACGCGTTTGTAACATTCGATTTTTAGGACAGTGAAACTATTTTGTATGATACTATAATGGTGGGTACCTGTCATTATACATTTGCCCAAACATAGAACTTACAATACCAAGAGCGTCAATGGCATGTCTATGTTGGTTCCTCAACTGCAACAAATGTGCCACTCTGGTGGGGAATGTTGGTAATGAGTGTGACTATGTATGTGTGAGGGCAGAAGTATGTAGGAAGTCTCTGCACAGCAGTCTTCTCCCTTTTCTGTAGTTTGTGTTACCCATGGTGCAGTACAAAATATTTTGAGAGAGAAAGAGAGAGAGAGATCACACTCACATAACTTTTGTTATGATACGTTGCTAAAAATGTTCTATTTTGTTTTTAGTTATTGTTGTTCATCTCTTACTGTGCCTAATTTATAAACCTTATCATAAGTATGTACATATTATAGGAAAAAACATAGACTGTATAAGGTTCAGTACTATCTGAGATTTCAGGCAAACACTGGGGTTCTTAGTATGTAGCCCTGAAGATAAGGGCAGACTACAACACTTTTCACTCACAACTTTGTTTACAAGTTTGTTGTGAACCTAAAACTGCTTTGAAAAATAAAGTCTATTAAAAGAAAAAAAAATAGCCACATTTTTAAAACCATTGATCTAGTCTCATGGAAGAAATTATCCCAGAGAGGATGAATGCTTTGTTGTAAGTCACCCGGCTCATAAGTGTCATCACTGATGAGTTTCCTTGGGTTGCAATTTTAATATTGTTTCAAGACACGATCACATTTTACAGGATGGCAAATGCAACGATCTTTTTGTTACATGAACTGTTTCTACATCTCAGATAAAACATGTGCATAGGAAATGAGGCTCCTTCTTCTTGGTCTACTCTTTCTTTATCACACTTTACTGCTATTTAGGCAGCCAAGCCTTAAGGCTGAAACTGCGCTTTTAGGAGGTTCTAATTAAATTGAAAATATGTTATATGAAATAAGACATTAACTCTACGGTAAATATGAGTATATGTAGAGTTGATAGGGGCAAACAGAACCAAACATGGGTGAGGGTTAGAAGAATGGTAGTAGGAACAGTTATATCTAGAGAGGGTGAGGTAGGTTCAGGAAGGGGTTTGGAGGACTGATCTACCCAGAAGATCCTAGCAGGATGAGGCTTGAACACACACACACACACACACACACGCACACTTCATCCTGTGACAGCAATCCTCAAGACATTCTTAATACAAAAAATAAATAGAAACTGGGGCTGGGTGCAGTGGCTCACACCTGTAATCCCAGCACTTTGGGAGACCAAGGCAGGTAGATCACGAGGTCAGGAGATCGAGACCATGCTGGCTAACACGGTGAAACCCCATCTCTACTAAAAATACAAAAATATTAGCCAGGCGTGGTGGCGGGCATCTGTAGTCCCAGCTACTCAGGAGGTTGAGGTAGGAGAATGACATGAACCCGGGAGGGGAGGCGGAGCTTGTAGTGGGCCAAGATCACGCCACTGCACTCCAACCTGGGTGACAGAGCAAGACTCCGTCTCAAGAAAAAATAATAATAAATAAATAAATAAATAAATAAATAAATAAATAAATAGAAACTGCTTGGGACTTTGTATCTCATACCTTGCAACCAGAGTACAAGAAAAAAAAATCAAATAGTTCTAGACTTAAAATTTAACAAGTATTTTTTGTTAAATGACAGACAGACAGTTGTAATTTTTAGCAATTGTTTGCACTCATTATTATATAGGGAAAGGTCTGGCACAAATACAGCATGTAGGAACAGGAACCCTTTCTAGAGTATGCAAGAGTTGAATTTGAAAAATAGAATGATGAAAACTATTTTTCATTGACATTTTCTTTATTTCCTTGCCAAATATGAGGCCCAGGTGCTAGCTAAAGCAAATCAATCACTGAGGACAAGTACAGATAATTAGTTCTTATATATATTTTTAAACTCTTAGATAGATTTTCATTAAATTATTATGCCTTGATTTCATGGGCCAATTTCTCATGACTTGCTAGAGTTTAAAGCCAATACATTGTATGATTGGAAAATGATGAGTTTCCTGAGATTGTGATTTTTTAATATTGTCTCAGGACACAATATCACATTTTAAAAAAAAATGATAAAAAATGATATTTTTGTTGTGCGAAATGTTTCAGAAACACACATAAAAACATGCACATACAAAAGCAGACCATGCCCATCTGCTGTTCCTGAGATTAAAGTTAGTATCACCCAATTTAATAAACATTTTCAAGGGGAAATATGACTAGAGTTTTGAGTTTTAGTTTTGGGTATTTTAAGAAGAATGTACATACAAAAATGTTAGAACAAAAACGCATTCATGTATCGTGAATACCGTGGAAGAGATGGTTGGGATTGACAGAAGGAGAGTTCTATACATTCCCTATCTAATGTAATGAGCAGCCCCAGGAGGAAAGGCCTCAGACTGAGTTTTTAATAATGATAACCATAGATTCTGGCAGATAGGAAGAAAGAGTCAGTCCTGGACATGAAAATTCCCGTGAGCAAATTCAAATGACTTCATGATGAGTAAAGGCAGAGGAAGGCAGGCAATTTAGCTTGACTATAATTGAAAGCCTGGATCTGGTGGAGGTGAGTGATTAGCAGGAAGCAAATGTGGTAAAGTGTTCTGCATTCTTGGAGCAAGGAGGCAAACGTATCCAAACAGTTAATTCTGTTGATTTCTTTGATTGAACATGATTGTTTCTTGCAAGCAGCAGATTTTTTTTTTCACCTGCAGAGCATACGGGTGTGGGGACAGGGGTGTTGTATAATTAGGACATTACAGAATGCTAGACTACATTTTTCATGAAATTAGCCTATCTTGCTTGATTACTTGAGAAGCTCCTTCAAAACCAACTCTCTGCGGTTGTGTTAATGGGAATTGGAACCTAGACCTAGTTCTGGGCAAATCAGAGCTTGCCATTCTCATACTCTTTTCTTAGGGACCTTCAGAAAAGTCCAAGATCTTTAGCCAGGTTTTCAGGCTCCCCCATCACTTGGCCCCTGCTAACTCTGCTGGATCATTTGTCCATTTCTTACCTAATTAACTTTTACTTCTCTTTATAGATGTGGCTCAGGGTTTGACTCCTCCGGGAGGCCATTTATGGTCACCCGTCACTTCTAGCAGAGTTTTGTTCTTCCCTAGTGTCCCCGTAATAAGCCGTACATATTTCCATTATTGTATTTTCTACATTATTGTGTGTTATCTGTTAATTGTTGGTTGTTCCACTAGGCTATCTTGCTCATTGTTATTTCTTTACCTTCTGAGCCCAAAGTTTTCCATATATTTAATAGTCAGTATATGCTTGAACTAAGGAAGACATTATCCATGAATACATTTGAGTTTTGTTTTAGGCATTATCCTTGTGTGGTGATAATGTCCTATTCAGTTGACTATTTACTAAACTTTCAGCCTTGCGTTTTTGAGATTCAGCTAAGATCAATTTTTATAAAACAAAATATAAAATTATCTATAAGCATTTAGAAAAGCAACCTGTGGGAAGTTTTAGAAATATTAGCTTTAGCATGTATACAGTGGAGTACTCCAGTGCAGTACTCCTTAAAGAAGTACTTTTTTTTTTTTTTTTTTTTTTTTTGAGACAGAGTCTGACTCTGTCACCCAGGCTAGAGTGCAGTGGTCCGATCTCGGCTCACTGCAAGCTCCACCTCCTGGCTTCATGCCATTCTCCTTCCTCAGTCTCCCGAGTAGCTGGGACTATAGGCACATGCCACCACGCCCGGTTAATTTTTTTTATTTTTAGTGGAGACGGGGTTTCAACGTGTTAGCCAGGATGGTCTCGATCTTCTGACCTCGTGATCTACCAGCCTCGGCCTCCCAAAGTGCTGGGATTACAGGCGTGAGCCACCGCACCCGGCCGAGGAGTACTTTTATACTGGAGATTGTCCTTTGATCTTCCTTCCATCCACATGGTTGTTTTGGGAACTGTTAGACTGGTTACAATTGTAGCCCATATTCTAACTACAGTTTACCATTCAATGTGGTCACCTAACCTGAGCTGGACTGATGATTCTCTCCTTAGGAATTCTACTACAGAACCAAAACAGAGAAAGCTTGTCAATCTCTTCTTGAAAGCCTAGGATATGAGATGTAATTCTTAGATATTGTTGGTAATCTGATTTCCTTCCACTAGGACCAGTGAATCATAGAAAATACTTCTACAGAGAGAAAGCAGATATTGACCCTGACCAGTGGAGAAATGAGGCAGGATATGAAAAGAAAGTCCTAAATATGTTTGAGTATGCTGCTTCAGTACTTCAGGTCTAGCCATATTCTTGTTCTTGGGTTTCAGGAATGACCTAAGTATCCTAATAATAAATCTATACTTTTGCTTATGTTCGTATGAGTCAGATCTTGGTCACTAGCAACAAAGATCCAAACTATTACAATATACCAGACAGGGTCAACGTTTGTCTTCAAATTACGCATTTCAATTATTTTTCTGATACATGACACGTTTTCTTAAAATATTTCAGTTGGGTAATTGCGATCTTAATTCTGGCAACTAATTAGTAGAAAAGCAAGGTCTGTGAAAAACAACCATTCCTACACTGCATGTGTAAAGAAGGAAATTAGAGGCAATTTAGAATTGCAGAAGCATAGAATGAAGGAAGTCACAACCCTTAATTCTAATGTTCTCTCTTTTAGTTCTTAAAATTCATCTAAAATATTAGACCTTTAGTGGGAACTAACATTAAAAGAAAGGGAAAACATTTGTTCTCCAATTAAAGGCAAAATATATTTGGAAATACTGGTCAAATTTTATTCTTTAAAAATTTGCCTAGGGTTTTTCTATCATCACTTTATCTCATTTGAGTGATGATTAGAAATTTTTGTAGAGTCTAATTCCAGTCATAATCATTTCTCTTTGCCACTGGAGACTCTTTCCCTCCTCAACACACATCACAAACATTTCTTGATTAAACCTTCCAACAATTCTTGGAAGGAAATTGGGTGATATTTTCCGTGACTGCATGGTCTCTGTGGAGACTATCTATTGGGATAAGCCAATTACAAGGACAGTAAGTGTATCTATCTGCAAAAGGATAGAAATCACAACATCCTGAAAGTCTTCCTGCTAGACTCATCAGACAGGAATTCAGTGCCAAATGAACATTTAGCTAATTCCCTAATGAAGGTCTGGCTGTGATTATAAGATGATAGCAATAAAGTCATACAAGTTTATCCAATAGGTTTTTTCTCCCCCATACTACTTTGTGGTTATGTGTTCAAACATTTTTTATTTCATTAAGATATTGATTTGTAAATACTTTTCTTTAGGTTGGAACCAGATACCAACCAACCTTATATAAGCAGACTGAGAGAGAGAGAGGAAGAGAGAAGGAGGAGCAGGAAGCAAGAAACATCAAGTTCATATGGTACTTATTTGTTGATTAATATATGTCAATCTAGGCTGAGTGATGAGGACAAATATACATTTTATCATCTAATAATAAAAATACATTAATATATATAGTTTATATTGTACTATTTTTCAGTATCATTTTGTTTTATTCTATCTACTTGGAGGTCAGATATGTAGAGATAGATTATGGTATGCATAAATTTTGCATCATGCATAATCAGACAATAATTTATAAATATATACACATATTTATATATACATACACACCTACACAATAGTGAGAATAATCTGATAGCGTCTTTATTTTATGGATGAAAACACTGGGCCAAATTTACTAACTCAAAATTATTCAAATATTTTTTGAACAATCTAAAAGATTTCAGGTTTTGGATTAGGTTATGGAAACTTCATATTAAACAGAAGGAAAACAAATGCACAAATAAAAATAAATGGATCTTCCATCTAGTAAGATGGGGTAAGTGAAGTGACTTACTCTATGTTGTTTTCAGATACGCTAAAATTACCTTTGCTGAGAAGAACAAGGCTTTGAGATCAAGCATTTACTAAAGGTATAATGATATGTTCAGTTAATATATTTCACATTTTTTAAGGTTGGAGTAAACAATAACTTACAAATATTTGAGGGAAATCAAAAAGTAGAAAAAGACTACAGTGGATCTTTCCCAGTCTGTACTGCAGATATGGGTATATCCGCAACCTCGAGGGCTCTCTACATGTTGTATGATCTTCCTTTATTACACTGTCCAGGCTGCTGGCAACACATGCACTTCCATATGCTTGTTGATGAAAGGTGCATGTGTAATCTCCAACAACTCTGGCTGAGTTCAACCTGCTAAGTCAACGTTCAGAAGATGTTGGTTTGACCCCAGCTTTAGAAGTGGCGGGCACACTTCACTGCTGGATCATCTGTTGCTTACGTTAAAATTCACATTTGTTTATGTCACATGAAAACGTTCATTGCTAATAGCAAAACTCAGTGTACAGGTGCATGAATTCATACTAATTCATATTAGTCCATATTTAGAAATAATAAATGAAAAATAAGGTATTGAAAAATGCAATTCAAAAAACTGTGGCACTGGGGTGGCAGCAACGTATAGTCAATCAACCCTAGGGAGCATTTCGTACAGCATTCTACAAAGATCCAAGGTGCTGAGTTTCTAGGAAAGGCACCATTTTGCAGTTTTTTTACTCAGGTCTGATTAGACAGTGCTCTGTAGGCAAATTTCTGTAGCATCATCCAATCTCGTCCTTTTTCACTGATATGTTTAGTGATAAATTGATTCATGCAATGTATTGATATACTTATTCATTGATACATTTAATGATAGATGAATTCTTTTATTTATGGATGCAAATATGATCTATTCAGTTGCTGCTAGTATATGTCAGGTACTACATCAGATATTGAGATAAAAACATGAATACAACATAATATATATCCATCATTTGTTCACAGTCTAGCACATATCCAATAGATGACTAGGTAGGTGCAGAAATACTAATGTGCTGAGACTATTTAAAAAGTTATGGAAAGGGCCTGGCTTTGAGGGGTTCAGTATGGGCCTGAAAATATGTTCTAATGTAAGAATCTCAAACCTCTCAATGCAGAAATATTTTGCAAATGTATTGTTTTCTCATTGTAAAGAAATATATTGAAAGGCTTTGAGATTTCCTGCAGACTTATGGTGAGTCTTTGGAGATTAAAAAAGTAAAATAGAGCCTAGAGTTCTAACTGCCACCTCGGACAAGACCTTCATCTCTCTAAGCCTCAGTTTCCCTATCCTTAAATTAGGGATAGTAACAATTGGCTCACTAGTGATTCTTGAAGATTATATATAACAGTGACTACAAATGCTCATATTGGTGTATGACACGCAGGTAAAGCTCAACACGCGGTCACTATTATTATTTGCAACAATTGCTGTAGCTCAAGAAAAAACTTTATGCAAGATTCTGGGCTTAACACCTTGGATAGAAAGAAAAAATGGAACACATTGTTTTCCCTATATTTATAATCCAATTTAGAGGGTAGGATACAAATATTCAAACCATAGAAAAAAGGCAGTGCAATAATTGTGTTCCAAATTACTAACTAGAAACAGTTGAGGAAACAAAGTTAAACTAATTGTGAAAGCAAGGATGAGGTGTTAGACATACAGAAGGTGGTTACGGTTTGTTCCAGACTCTATCCCTGCAATAAAACAAAACACAACTAAACAAAACCCACAAAAACCCAAAAACCTCACAACCACTTAAAATTCATAAAATCTCAAAATTGAACCTTTCACCCAAAGATTTTAAAAAGTTCACTCTGATGTAACTTTAGATGATTATTCAGTCTCTGAATAAATCACTCTAAATGTAAATGGTGTTTTGAAAGCACAACGAAATTATGGTTTAGCTGTTCTGAGAGGTTTGTATTGGGAGTAGGTAAAGAAAAATGTTTTCTGTCCAGTCCCAGTGTGTTTTTGGAACTGGGCTTTCAATCCATCCCCATGACTACTATGGGAAGAGTGAGTTACTGTAGTGGCACCTTTTCCACCCCTCTAGGACTGTAATCATGTGTCCTGGAATGAGCAAGTGATCCATCTGGACTAGTCAATCCTTTCTTTTTTTTTCTTTTTTTTTTAGATGGAGTCCTGCTTTGTCGCCCAGAATGGAGTGCAGTGGCGTGATCTCAGCTCACTGCAACCTCTGCCTCCCGGGTTCAAGTGATTCTCCTGCCTCAGCCTCCCGACTAGCTGGGATTACAGGAGTGTGCCACCATGCCTGGCTAATTTTTGTATTTTTAGTAGAGACGGGCTTTCACCATGTTGGCTAGGCTGGTCTTGAACTCCTGACCTCAAATGATCCACCCACCTCGGCCTCCCAAAGTGCTGGGATTACAGGCGTGAGCCACCATGCCCAGCCTGGACTAGCCCATCCTTATCCTGGGATTTTATTTTGAAATCAAGGTAAGTTAAGTAGGTGCTCACTGTACCCTTACCAATCTGAACTGAACTATATGCCGAGCTTTAATGTTTAGGAAAGGTGATGACTGGGTTTAACGATTAAGTATATTTTTACTAATCAGGTTGCTGCTTTGCAGTGATGAAGAAGTTGTGAATTTTAGCATGTATAATCCAATCACCTCATGTGGGAATTGGTAATAAAGTATGGCTTATATGAGATATCCAATCAGAGATAAAGACAGGGGAGAAGATTGTCTTTGGTAATTTTGTTATAAATCACAAAATGTATAATTTTCATGGTAATGTGTGAGGAAAGCTTAAGATAGATGTGTGTGCTAGATTAGGGTTAAATCTTTTTCCTAGGACACAATTTTTAAGGGGCAATGAAACATTTTTATCTGGTTCTTGCTCAAAAAAAAATGAGGGAGCGGGGACGGAGAGACCTGTCAGAAGAAAGAAAAAACATGAATATCAGAACTTGGATTTCATAGTACATATTATCCCTCAATTCAGACTATTGTGTGCAGTACTGGTTAGGCAATCTGAGAATAAGGTTAAAATTGATATTCAGCTGTGAACCAGGATGCCTCTTTCAAGGAGTTTGTTTTCCAGGAATCATAAACTGAGCTAAACTCAGGTTTATGCTTCTCAACTCCTTCTAGAGGAGGTCATCTTCTACAGGAAGAAGAACTATATCACTACCATTTATTTAGTTCTTACCATGGGCCAGAACCAATGACAAATACTTTATGTATATGATAATGCTGGTGAGGATAATGATCATGATGATGATAAAAGAAGATGACAAAAGTAAAAATAAGCAAACACAAAAAATGAAAGATAAAAGCAGACAAAGGAAGAAGAGAAAAGGTGAAGGGAAAAAGAAACAGGGAGAGACCCCAATTAATCAGACACTGCATCTTGTACTTTACATATATTAGTTCATTGATTTCTCACAAATTTAGGCCGTAGTGATTATTCCCATTTTTCACAGATGAGGAGTGATGTTCAGAGAGACAAAGAGATTCTCCCAAAAGGAATTGGACATCTGCTGTTTCTGATGCTTGGAATCAACTCCCTCATTCTCATCCTACTCCCTTCCTCACCCCACAATTAAGAGCATTCCAGTTTTCCACTGGCAAACTGTCCATCATCCACTCTTACTCTATGGGCTTAAGTTGCAGCTATGGGAAACAGCATGTGACAGAGATGTGTGCTGTCCAATCAATGCGTGCCATTCCTCTGGTTTCAGTTATTGCCCCAGGGAATGCATCTATCAGGTTTAAGACTTTTGTTCAAACTGTTGGGCCAAGAGAGCTCTCTTTTCTACTGAGCTTGAAGCTGGGAGCATTTAGGATTTGAACTGTCGGACTCGATCATGTAACTAAATACAGCATGGCAATGGGAGGAAAACAGAGTTGAGAGGTTGATAGAGGCTTGAGTCTTGATGACTTATCTAAATCTTGTCGCTAACCATTCCTCAAACTTGCATTACTCTGAAATTTTTAGTTATATGAGGAATACATTTCTGTTCATATATAGAATGTATAGTATATCATTGTATTTCAGCTTGCGTTTTTCTCTCACTGGCAACAGGAAAAAAAAAAAAAATCCTGATGATACGCAAAATAAACTGAAGGGCCAGTGGCAAAGAGAGTATTCAAACTAGAAGTCTGACTCTGCAGCTTATGCTAATTAAAAAAAAAATGCTGTACAACTCCCCCAATATAAAGGAGTATTTCTAACACGAAAAATAGGACTTTATAAGAGGACAAGTCCCAAATTTGATTTGGCTTGTTGCAGTACTAGTTTTTCCTTATTTTGTAAAAATCACGAAATAATGTTACCTGTTATTGCATTATTGTAAGTACGCAAAGAGAGAATATGTGTAAAATGCCTTGAATAATTACTGGCATGTGTTAAACAATTTATACCAGTAATTATTATTATTTATATATTTTTAGAAGTTGAACGTGTGGGAGAAAAATACACTATTTTTATAATTTATCCCTCTCTTAGATGAGAGGAGTCATTAGGATATCATTCACCTGTGTCCTTACTTTTACCAGTTCTTGTCAAATCCAACAAAAGAGAAAGAAGAGAAATGCTAAATGCAAACACTTTATCCCTTACACTTTTGTGTATAAGTCTTACCTGGAAAAGTCTTTCAAGAGAGTAGCTTTCAATAAATTAGTTGAAAACTTTGACTTTCGGTATGTACAGGGGCAAGAAAGTCACCGGAGAAACTTTTTCAGGTATCAACACATGACATGAGATTTGAGTAAGCTTTGCAACTTTGAGGGTTTATTTGGATCTATGTACACTCCTGATGCATCCCCCTGGTCTAGTAGTCATGCTGAAACTTATAGTTTTTGTTTGAAATTGAAGTGTATTACAAAATAATTGGAACTTGAGTTGTTTCAAGGGTAGAGGCAACAAGAGATAAATGCAAAGGCAGACCACTCTGGGGGAAAAAAAAATGATTGAGTTAGTCACATGTATGCCAAGCACACAAAATTAATCTGATTCCAGTTGTCCATGGGCAGAATCAAGGTACAGAGTATGAATGACAAGCTGCCCGTAACTCCCACTGGACAGGGACCGCAATACGTCAAAAGGTCCATGTACATGCAAAACTTCAAGCCCCAGAGGTATATTGAGAAACACTCCAGTAATATTTTTCAAGTCTTTCCTTGAATTATCAGTGACATTCTACCAGGAGAAGTGAGTACAAAAAAGCTCTACTTAGTATCTCCCAAAAGCCACAGGTGCAAGCTGATTTTGAGAGCCAGCCTCTGGAGACAAGCAAACATTATATTACAACGGATGTCATTAGACATACAGAAGGTAGCATAAAATGCCTAATTTATTCACAAAGTGACATTTTATTTAGTGCAAATAGGCAATTTGGGCATTTACCGGAGGCACTTTCAGTAATAAAGGGGTGTTACTAAAATAGGTTGGAACACCTGATATTGTTGTCTTTATAACACAAGTTGCTGTTTTTGGGCTGTGGCAGAAAAATCACACAATAGAAGATATCTAGTGTTTGGTAACCTTCTTAATGAACACACGCTCCTCCCTAGCCCAACATTACATGATACCTTCCCCAGCCAGAAGCTTTGGAGGTCAAGTTACTGTTAGTATTTTATTACTATGCAGCAGTGTTTTCACAGAGACTTTTGCATAGGAGTGTTTTTGGAGATCTGCATTAATTTACTACTACAGTCAAAGGTTAACTACTATAGTGAATGCTGTGCTTAGTTGAACACAGGGTCACTGTGTATCCTTGCTGCTCTCACAATTTATAGCTGTTTATGGTATCTGGCAGTATGGCTTGATAGTGAGGTCATCCTTAAACATTAGCTATTTTATATATTGCCATCAGCCCTCTAAACATTAGATAACTGCTATATAATTCGAAGAGTGAGAATTTCTTATCCACTTGCACTTTACATGCTTAAACTTATTGCTGAATGTACACAAAGCGTACTAGGAATCAAATGACATAGTTTGACAAGTGGCTCTCAAGTGCACAGCTTAACCATATGTAACCGAGTCTACATCTTGTCGAAATTGTGAGGGAAGTAAACTTTTTTCTTTGCCCTCTTCTTTCCAAGCATGGATCTGGCTCCCAACTTAGTTGCAAGATTCATCATAAACTTCCTGTCACATCCTTGAAAGAGATGTCCACCTCCAACCTTGACTTTCCAGGACTGGCAGAGTCTCTAGCACCTAAGAAGTGCTCAGAATACGTTTTTGTGAGCTAAGCTATCAGGGGAACCCACCCCTGATAATTTAACATAGGTTCTTTTCTATTTTCCCTAAGTGTCAGCCAGTCACTTATAAAGAAAGGGAATAAAGAAAGAAAGGGAAAGAGTACAAAAGAGAGAAATTTTAAAGCTGGGTGTCCAGGGGAGACATCACATGTCGGCAAGTTCCGTGATGCCCCCTGAGCTGTAAAACCAGCAAGTTTTTATTAGCAATTTTCAAAGGGGAGGGAGTGTACAAATAGGGCGTGGGTCACAGAGATCACATGCTTTAAGGGCAATAAAAGATCACAAGGCAGAAGGTCAGGGCGAGATCACAAGGTAAGGGCAAAACTAGAATCACTAATGAACTTCCATGTCCCACTGTGCACACATTGTCATTGATAAACACAGAGTTCAAGAACAGAGAACCAGTCTGACTAGAATTCACCAGGCTGGAATTTCCTAATCCTAGCAAGCCTGGGGAGGCTGCAGGAGACTAGGGCATGTTTCATCCCTATCTACATCTGCATAAGGCAGACACTCCCAGGGCGGCCATTTTAGAGGCCTCGTCCTGGGAATGCATTCTTTTCCCTGGGCTGTTAATTATTAATATTCCTTACTGGGGAAAGAATTCAGCGATATTTCTCTTACCCGTTTTCGGTAATAAGAGAAATATGGCTCTGTCCTGCCTGGCCCACAGGCAGCCAGACTTTAAGGTTATCTCCCTTGTTCCCTGAAAATCGCTGTTATCCTGTTCTTCAGGTGCCCAGATTTCATACTGTTCAAACACATGCTCTGCAAACAATTTGTGCAATTAATGCAATCATCACAGGGTCCTGAGGCAACATACATCCTCAGTTTAGGAAGATGACAGGATTAAGAGATTAAAGTAAAGACAGGCATAGGAAATCACAAGAGTGTTGATTGGGGAAGTGATAAATGTCCATGAAATCTTCACAATTTATGTTCAGAGATTGCATTAAAGATAGGCGTAAGAAATAATAAAAGTATTAATTTGGAGAACTAATAAATGTCCATGAAATCTCCACAATTTATGTTCTTCTGCCGCGGCTTCAGCCGGTCCCTCCGTTTGGGATCCCTGACTTCCCACAACACTAAGCTGTGGAAAAACTTTGTTTACCCATTTCTGGCACCTTTTTAATAAATCAATCCTGAGGGTGTAAATGCCTTCCAATACTGAAAGGAAATCTCTCATTGCAGATTTTAGATGCTGATAAGAAGAGGTATTTCAGGCAGGATATTTTGATTCAGTCCTTTTATTATATCTTGAGCCAATGCCTGCTGCTAGAGCAAGACCTGAGTGATATCTAATTTGAAAAATAAAACTAAAACCTTACCTCCCATGACTATGTAAACTACGTACATTGCACACCTTCATGCTGAGAGAAATAACGATTCTTCAGAAAAAGACTTCAAATGGTTGTGAAATATATGCTTCATAATTAGGAAGCTGGGCAAGAAATCAATGAAGCATTTCATTATTATGACTGCTGGTGTGTTTTGTTACAACTGCGGCAGATAGCTTTAGGGGCCATGCATGGCCTACCCATGCGAGCTTTTTAGGACACACCACTCCCTCTAAATAGAGCATGGTTACTGCTCTCATGCAGGTTTTCTGAACACCACCTATGAATGTGGAGCACAAGTATTCAAAGAAAAATATGAGGTGCTTCTCCACCAGAGTTGTAAGCTGCTTAGCATAATAGAGCCACCTGCCAAAGGTGAAGGCCTACTTTCCAATAAAAAGGGAGCCTACGAATGATGGCTGCCCAGGAGCTGTGTTCAGCATGAGGCTTGAGCAGGAATGGTCCGCCCAAGACACTGTCTCCTGTCATCTCCTTTCTCCTGAGTCAGCAGGGACTAGAATGCACAGAGATCCTGTATGTTCCAATTATCAAAGAGCACAGATTTGTTGATGCTACTTCCTACTGGCTCACAAGAAAAGAACTCTCAACAAGAGGGATGGGGAAAGTACATTTTGAAGCCCTTTTTTCCTAAAGGACTTTGGAACACATCCCGGCACTGTGAATAAATTCTGAGGCACTAAGGTACTAACAATAGTCTCTGTTGGATAAACTTAGGACAGCAATCAGAAAAAATATATATACTGGATCCTACCTTCCTCTGTGATTAATATGAGTTACTGCTAGTTTATTAGCAATGGCAAATAAAGGCAACTCTTTGGGAGAGAATAGAACCTTAAATTATGCAACTCTCTGAGTTTCTTTTAGTTTTCTGAAAGCAGTATTAAATTTTTACCATTTCACTCTGTTTTTGATGTTGCTTGGATGTGCACATTTCATATGCCTTCATGTCTTCCTTCAGAACTATCAGTTTAATCAGACAATCGGTAATGTTTAAGTGATCACAAGTAGAATTATGAAATAATTCCATTGCTATTATATTGAAACACTGGCATGTTAGGGAAAAATATCACTCAAGGAAGAATAGCAGTTATAGCATTGAACTTAACATTCAAATAAATATAAAATAGGAAGCTCTCCTGGAACACATTTACTCATTGAATTTTGCCTCTTCCCACTCCTTAGAAAAATCTGCTGAAAACACTTCAGGAGTCTGTGGCAATGAAACTCATTCCTTTATGATAGCATCAGTGCTGCTGATAGACTATTATGTTATAATTTTATTGGACACAAAATCTAATATGATTAGATAGACTTTAGAGTTTTTGGTAATGACAACTAGGATTATGATTGTGGCCAATTTAAATAGTATCCACTAGGGTTATATAGTAAGAAATCTTAGAACAGGTTAAAGCTATCTATGCCATTTATTATAGGGAGAGAGTATATGTACCAGCCACCACTCCTCAACAATACATGTCAACAATTTTGAATTTCAGTAAAACCAAGATTCCTTAAGGACTCCTATTACAATGAAAGCTGCTAGAAATAGCAATTACTGGCGTATGTGTGTGTATATGTCTGTATGTGTACCCGCATTCCTCCACTGACTTATAAAACCATAATTCTTTGCATTAATACTGAGGTTTTAGAGTCTCAGTAATATAGCCATTGCTAAGACACAACACAACAGGCATCTTATATGGGAGTAAAAACTGTTGAATAAAGATTAGCCTTGCTTTAAGGAGCATTACAAATATCTGATTCTGCATTTATTTTTCAATTGTTCATAGTGACTCTTTTATTCTGTACTCTGCATGAGGCTTCTATTTGACCCTAGATTGTTCATTATTACAAGAAACACAACATGAAAGCCTACCTTTCTGGGTTCTAATATCCACCAGTAAAACCCTGGAGTTTTATAGAAATAGATACAGGTATTGATTTCTCTCCATAAAGATGATAGGGAATTCATGACTTCTTGGCCACTTTTAATTAGCATAAAACATGCTTTGTTGAGTGAAATCCTGGTCTCCGAATTTTTAAAAGAACATTATTATAGTCATACCAGAAAGATAATAATCCAGAGGGTCTAGGTAAAACTTTCTTCACTCAAAATATATACTCCCAAACTCTTTATGCTGAAGTTAGGCTGCAAAATACTTTTCTTTTTCCCTCATGGTATTGCATTTAGTTTTTCTGTACATTTAAACCATGTCTACAATGGATTGAATGGTTCAAAGCAATACAATGTTATTATAAAGCTTTTGCGATTCTGTGGTGTTGTTTGTTCTGCCCTTGTACCTTCCTTGTTACCGTGGAAAATGTACCAGTATAAACACTGAGATCTTAGCAGAATAGAGAGACTGTTTCCAAATGCGTGCCTGGCACAAAGGAAAATTTCACACCAGATTTGAAACTATAAGTTCTTATTCTTGATAAGGAAGCTTTCTATTTTATGGTTGCAAAATATACCAGGACACAAGTTCTTTGCCACCCACGACCACTGCTACTTATGGAAATCACATTTAAAAAGCATCATCTTTAAGATGTTACTAAAAATTTCTCTCTGATGCACTTAATTAAAGTAGACAGACTTCCCTCAGACTTTTGACTCTATCTCTTTTAGAAATTTAATGCAGGCCTTAGTCTTAGTTGGATAGCACAGTGTTTTCTAAATGCCAGAATGCAAGATTCATTTTAGTTGTCTATAATATTTGAAACACATAACGTGCAAAAACTTCTCCTTTTGAATCTTTCGGTGCTTCTTAGTATATCAAAGAGAAAACTGTTCAGAGCTGTATGTCCTTAACACCTCTTTAGTACTTCCAATCTCTCTTTGTAACAAAGATATTTTAGGGGGACAGATAACAGTATCTAATCAGAATTTAACAAAATTGTTTTGTTTTGCTTTGTTTTTCTGACTGCAGACATATTCATCAATTGATATTCACATCAACTGATGTAATTTAGAATAAAGTTTAATTTTATAATAAATATTAAAAAACAATGAGACAATTGAAGAATACCATTTAACCATTTAAAAACAGGTAGTAATGCATGTGATATACCTCCTCCTGGAGGTTTACATATTGGAGCCCAGATATGCTCAAAGTCAACAACGTGATACATTCATGCCTGCCATTTAGAAAGGACATAGTGCAAACAGAGTCAAGCATTTGCATGCCAGATGAGTGCATTGTCTCCTTACATTGTAATGATAAATATGGACACAGATTGATTACCTTCTGTGAGTTTGCAGAGGTCAACTGAAGGCCTTCCAAAGATTGTATGGCATCTAGAGGTGAGAAGAAGGTTTAGATAAACTGGAGAGATCAGGTACTCAAGAGCAGCATTCTGTGAATTCGATGTGCATATGAATCTCCTAGGAGACCTTGTTATTAAGGAGATTTTTTTGATTCACTAGGTCTGGGATGAGACCTGAGATTCTGCATTTCTATCCACTGCTCATCCAGAGCAGCAAGGACACAGAAAGTTTAACACTAAATTCCTGGTAATTCTCACTAGAAAGCAATTGAGAAAGAATCCTTGGAAACAGGGCATTAGAGACAGGTCAGCAAGACTAACCTGATTTTATAACTATTACCTGGATTGTGCAGGCTAGACTTTTGTGTTATAATTCAAGGGAAGGGTGTTACAACATTGTAATGGAAGGGTATGCCCACCCCTAAAGAAACAGACTGCTTAGACAGGAGGCAGAGCAGGGGTGAATGTCATGAAGATCTACATTCATATGGAAGTGCCCAGACCTGAGGGCAGGAACATGCTGGAGAGCATATGGGTTAGGACAAAGGAAGAGCACAGAAGTGCTATCATTACGAGAGTACGCTGGGACACATGGAGCAAATGCGTGGTGTGTTACTAGACACAGATTGTGAAATCAGTGCAGAGAAAAGACAGAGTAGTGATGGGGATTTCAACTCTCCAGACATCTGCCGGAAGTCTCATTTGGATAACAGCAGAATGTCTAACAGGACCTTGACTTGCTTTGCTAATAGCTTCATCTCCCAGAGGAGAAAATTTCCCAGGGGAATTGCCATTCTGTGCTCATTTTTGGACAACCAGGAAGAATTAGTTGGCATTTTCAAAGTGCTAAGTAGTTTAGGAGTAAGACATATTATTTCAGAGTTCATGAGAGGGTGGGAGGAAAAATATCGTCATGTATACCATAATTTATTCAATTGGATTCCAAACAATTTAGAGATGCTTGACATGAGATCTCTGGAAAGAAAATTTTATCAGCTCTTAAAAATTCCTTTTTAGCTGTGTAATGACAAATGATCTGAAGGGGAATGAAAAATGGAAGGTACCTAGAAGTCATTGAGAGTATCTAGGGAACACTTTAATGGCCAAAGACAGACTTGCATTGTCTAAGGAGCTAATGCATTCTCCATCGCTGGATCTCTTTGTGGAGGGAATTGCACACAGCAGTGTGGCTGGATGACCTGAGCTTTGCCATTTCTGCACTGGCTGTGCTGAATTGGTTTCATACCTCCAAAGTGCCATACTCTTGCTCACCTCTAGGGCCTCCTATATGTCAATCTTCTCCAACTGTTGTTGACTCAGGGACCTTGTCTGTTCTGTCCCCACTGTATTCCCAGTATCTAACAAATGTCTGTCATATGCTAGGCACTCAATAAATATTTGTTCTATGAATGAAGGAGACTAGCACACATTATTCTAACCCCTTAAGATTAGCATTTTTATCCCCTTGGGTTTTAACAATGCTTCTTGTATATAGTATGCTATCATTTTGATTTGTTGAGTTGACTTATTCCAATCCTTCAACCCTATCCAGCGCCCACTTCTCCATTCCCCTACTTCCGTCCTCAGAGGAACTGAAGAAGATAGACGAACATATTAGTTTGTTCCTTGTCTGCTTCCTTTCATCAAAACCATTAGACTATTAAATAAAATATAAAAAGAGAAAAGTAAAAAGATGTAACCAACTCCCCAAAGATAATAAATTTGAATGCTAAAAATGGAAAACAAACAAACAAACAAAAAACCACCTCGACGTACTAACTGGGATTGACCTCTCTCATACCTGCTGGGTCTGGGTCCCAGAACAGAAAAGAAGAGGTGGTGGGTATGCATACAGTGAAGGTATTAGGGGTGAAAATTATCCCATACCTCATGGAGACGAAATCAAAGGTTTTTTGTTTGTTTGTTTGTTTTTGTTTTTGTTTTTTTGATGGAGTCTCGCTCTATTGCTCAGGTTGGAGTGACCTGATGCCATCTCTGCTCACTGCAACCTCTGCCTCCCAGGTTCAAGCAATTCTAATGCCTCAGCCTCCCTGGGACTACAGGCATGCACCACCACGCCAGCTAATTTTTTTGTATTTGTAGTAGAGACTGGGTTTCACCATGTTGGCTAGGCTGGTCTTAAACTCCTGGCTTCAAGTGAGCCACTTGCCTTGGCCTCCCAAAGTGCTGGGATTACAGGTGTAAGCCACCAGGCTTAGCTCAAAGTTATTTTAAAACTACAGGTTGGGGCACCCCTTCTTTGCCTGGGAAACAAAATGTGATGCCTGCAATTCCAGCTGCTATAAAGTGAAATGGAAAAGGTAAGAACAGTCACAGTCCCCAAGCCAAGTCTGTGCCAGGCTGCCCACTGGTTTCATGACTAGATGTGAACACCACAGGAATAGTAATCCCAAGCTACAGCTATAAGACTGTAAGGACTTGGTTTTGGACCAGGGAACTCAAGAGACCTATTAGAGGGATGAATGTTGTAGGGTTCAAGGGATGTTTCCATTGAAGATGAAATTTAAAGCCCAAATTCCAAAACTCATTTGGAAAAGTAACAACATAAAAAAATCAAAAAATGACAATTAGGTGATCAACTCACTCCAATATGGAAATGATTAAATAGTCTGCAAACAAACAACAACAACAACAACAAAACCCCACAAACTTTAAACTGAATATGTTTAGGGTATTTCAAAGATAAATGAAGAAATGATGCCCCCGAAATAAAACAAACTGTTTTTAAAAATTCATGCAAAGATGAAATAAAAACAGGTGGGAATTTAAAAAAGAACCAATTAGTATTATTGAAATGAAATGCATAGTCATTGATTTAAAAACAGAAGCAAAAACATTCTTCTAGTGGGGGAGTTGAAACAATAAACAGGTAATTATACAACTATGTTGTGAATGCACTTATGGGCTAAGCAGATGGTATGACACATGCCTTCACACAGCTGGCCCTCATCCAGCCTGGTTGTTGGAGCAAAAGGGGATCAGGAAAATAGAAGGGCTTGAATTGAGTCTTGAAGGTAAAATAGAAGTTAGCAGGTAAAGAGAATTTTTGCCAGAAGTAGAATAAGGTAGGAAACAGTGTATAGAGGAACCACAAGCACTTCAGCATTACTGGAGCAAAAATTATAAGCATAGAGCGTGACAAGTAGGGCCAGAGAGGGATCAGTTCATGAAGGACTTCCCACGCTATGTTTGGAAGCACAGACTTTATCCTGTTGGATGACAGGGCAGTCATTGGAAGTTTTAACTGTGAGGACCCACAGAGCCAGCTTTAATTTTGAGATGGGTCACTTTTTTTTTTTTTGAGACGGAGTCTTGCTCTGTCCCCAGGCTGGAGTGCAGTGGCGCAGTCTTGGCTCACTGCAGTCTCTGCCTCCCAGGTTCAAGCGATTTCCCAGCCTCAGTCTCTCAAGTAGCTGGGACTACAGGCGTGCACCACCATGCCTGGCTAATTTTCTGTATTTTAGTAGAGACGGGATTTCACCATGTTGGCCAGGATGGTCTCGATCTCCTGACCTTGTGATCCGCCCGCCTCGGCCTCCCAAAGTGCTGGGATTACAGGCCTGAGCCACTGTGCCCAGCCCAGATGGGTCATTTTTAATGACTGGGTGGAGGATAAACTGGAAAGGTCCAGGAAGATCAGAGTCATGGAAATTAGATAGAAGGCTGCTCTAATAGTCCCACTGAGAAATGATGAGCAGAACCATCTTCTCATCATCTTTGCCCTCCCATGCCTCAGCCCAGAACCTGGCACAAAGTAGGTGCTTAAATCATGCTTGAGAAGTGATTTTGTTTGGCTTGAAATCAAATGGTTTCCAAAATTAATAGAGATGATGTTACCATTTGTCATAGATCTATAGCCAGAAGCAGGGCATCTATGGACAGATCGGCGGGTTTCCCGATCAACATAACCCCCATGCACGGGTTTCAAAAAGACGGCTGGCTGATACCTTGTTCTACATGATTTATTTTAATCCCATAGTCCTGGAGATCAACTGGCCATTGGCTGAGGATTGAAATGATATTTGTCATGACATGATCTGAGCTGGGTCCAGAATTTTTTGGGGGTTGGACAAATCTCAAGCAAAAGGATCAGAGGAGCATTCCATTCTCATTATAACACTAGTGTGAGGAAACTGGTGAAAGGAAAATACACGTGGTGTAGAGGGCGGGGAAAAGCAACCCTCGAAGAGATAAATACATGTAGTGATGCAAATGCCCAGCAAGTACGGCCCACGTTTCTGCCTATGGAATTACACGGGGTTCTTTACTGCTCTTAACTGTTGGCACGCAGCAAATGTAAAATATTAGCAATAATAATCACGCTGTGCATATGCCTAATGTCTATCAATAAAGCCATGACTCTTAAATTCCCTTAAGCTTCTTTCCATTAGAAGCAGTAAATTAAATATATATATTCAAACAAATTAAACGCTGCTAACAGCTTTTCTAATTTGTAAACACTTGCATAAACATGAGCTTTATCAAATGCTTAATTAATCTGAAATGCCAACTTAAAAAGTGAAGTAATGAACAATAAGCATATTACTACCTTAGGATGTTATTCCATCTGGATGTTTTTATAGGAATTTTAAAGATATCCTTCTGTGTAAACCAGCTAAGTCATGAGAAATCAATCAGCTCTCAGGGATTAAGAATAGTTTGAAGCTGACCAAGGATGGTTAGCTTTCTGAATAAACTATTTAATGAAAAAGAAAATCTAATAAACTTTTAATAAGCAAGTAGCTTTTAGGTCAATGAAAGTGAAGCCTAAATTTTAAACATTTGAGCTTTAATTTATTGCAGTATAGTCGACCATTTTGCTATAAGTTTGATAGCAGACATAATTAATTTGTAGGATTCTAAGTATAATTTTCTAAACTTAGGGTTCTATATTAGTACTTGCTTTTAACCTATTAGCAATTATTCCATTTTAATACTCTTCTATAATTGTTCATTTTCAGGAAATTTTGATATAGATATTGTATATGATCCATAAAAGGTGAGAGTTGTTGCTTCTAACAAATTCATCCTTCGATTTTCATTATGCATATACTAGGCATTCAAAACCATTCAAATTAACTACTATGCAAGTGAATATATGTATGAATTACCTCAAACAAGGGGAAAAAGGCAACCTCTCCTGTATAATTTTTATTTGTTAAATGGAGTTTGCAAATAAGGAAAACATCCAACAACATGAGAGCCCCCAACTGTATTACCCCGGTCATGAGGAAATCTCTAAAGTAATGTTAGTTGGAAGATTATACATGCTTAAAACTAGAACGAACCTAAAAAAAAAAATCTACTCTAAACCCATCCATGTTACAAACTGCAAAACTGAGTCTGAGAGAAAGAGGAATGAAATTGCTCAAAGATACAATGATTAATGATAGAGGTAGACAAGAAACCTGTCTGTCCCCATTGCTAAGCCACTGATAGATCTTCCTATAACATGCTGTGAGCTACAATACCCTGCCATCCCTTAGAAACTCTCCTATCCTAAGACACAGATAACCATCCTTCTAGGACAGTCTTTTGGCATTTATGCTCCTTTCTAATAGTAGTATGGCTTAGACCAATCTTTCTAGCCTATGGATGAGAATGTTACGTAGAGAGAATCAGAAGCCTCAGTGAAATCGAGGTAGATTACATCTATTGCTTCTCCTTTATCTCATGGCCTGCCACTCTATCATAGAAGGAAATTAAGTTGGTCTGGCATGATTCACTCTTGACAAAACCTTGTTTGCTACTCAGAACTCTGTTCCTTTCTAGGGGATTGCAATATAATTTTGAAAATATAATTTCTTTTAGTATCTTCTAGATTGTTACCACTAAACTGACCAAACTAATTAGTTGGGTGCTTGCCTTTCAAAATACCTATTTTTAAGGCAAGGGCTAAATGTGCTGTTTTCTTTTGGAGCCTTTCTTTGCTATTAAAACATTCTAGCAATTAATTGTAGGGTGTTCTGCAAAACTATGCGCCAGTCTCTGAGTATGTAGAATGCATGACATCAGCCCCTGCTGATATTAATAGGCAATGATTTGTAAAGTATCTTCAACTATTTTCTGTCTTTCCATCCTTTAGCTTCTTCTTTTTGCTCCCGTCTTGACTTTCCGGGCAGCACTCTTCCTGATTATCTGTCCCAGATAAACTTTTACTTACAGACAGAAGCAAAAACAAAACAATAACATCTCTGAGATTTTTTTTTTTTTATTTTCCCCCCATTTGTCTGTCATCAGATTTATTTCCCTTCCTATCAGCACTTGACATTTTTCTTGATTCTGTTTTGCTTTATAGAATTGAGAAACCCTTTTCCATTATCTCTTTTACTTTTTCTTTCACTGTTGTATGTGAAGAGTGTCACTTCCTCTTACTGAAGAACAAACAATCTCAGCATGCTACTCTTTTTCCCACAGTAGTTAGTTGTTTAAGAGTCTTACCCTATTGCTCCACAGGCACAGGGATGGAGCTAAAACTTCATTCATTCATTCATTCACTCATCAACATTCATTTATTCAACAATCATCACTGAATACTAACTGGGATGTGCCAGGCACTACTGTAGCTTCAGGGAATGTTTACAACGAAAAAACCATTGCCACAATCAAGGTAATAAACATCCATCACTTATAAAGTTTCCTTCTGCCCTTTGTTTTGTCTATTTCTTTTTATTGTGATAAGAACACTTAACATGAGATCTAATCTCTTAAAAAACTTTAAGTGCACAATATAGTGTTGTTGATTATAAACAGGATACTCTACAAAAGATCTCTGGAACTTATTCCTCTTGCATAACAAAAACGTTATACCCACTGAATAGCAACTCCCCACTCCTCCCTTCCACCAAGCCCAAAGCAATCACCATTCATCATCTGATTCCTTGAGTTTGAGCATTTTAGATACTTTGTATAAATGCAATCATGTAGCTCAGCATTTGTCTTTCTATGCCTGGCATATTTCACTTAGCATAAAGTCCACCAGGTTCATCCAAGTTGTCACATGTGGCAAGATTTTCTTCTATTTTTTAAGGCTGAATAATATTCCATTGTATGTATATGCCATATTTTCTTTATCAAGTCATCCACTGAAGGACATTTAAGTTGTTTCTGTATTTTGGCTATTGTGAATAAAGCTGCAATCACTATGGGAGTGCAGATATCTCATTGAGATCTTGATTTCAATTATTTTGGATATATAGCCAGAAGTGGCACTGCTGGATCATATGGTGTTTCCGTTTATATTTTTTGAGGAAAACAAAAGAAATTCAAACTGTTTTCCATAGTGGTTGTACCATTGTACATTCCCACCAACAGTGTACAAGCATTCCAATGCCTCCACATCTTCACCAGCAACTTCTTTTCTTTCCTTTCCTTTCCTTTTCTTTCTTTCTTTTTAATAATAGTCATCCCAACAGGTGTGAGAGGTAATAGCTCGTTGTGTGGATAATTCTATTTTGTGGCAAACTCTCAACACTCAAAGCTAGATCCTATTATTCTCTTATTAGCCAAAAAGAAAATCTCACAGAATAATAACCTCAAACCAGATTACTCTGAGGCCATGATAAAATAAGACAAAGCAAGGCCATTTATAACTTCCCTCTAGATAAAATTTATTGAGATACCCAAGTCATAGAATTGTCCCCACTTTCTGACAGCATTCAATCTAGAGCAAATTCCTATTTTTTAGATCTTCCCCAAATCACTCAACTAAGATAACACCAAAGAACTTATCATCAGTTCTTTCCAACACCATCCTACAGAGTTACACCAGTGTTCTCCATGATATGTGTTCTTTCTTGTTGCAAAAAACATAATAACAACTTGTTTAACTACAGGGGTGTTCCTGGACATCTTCAGCTACAAGGGTTGACAGCAGCATCCCAGCTCCTGACCCACTGGACATTAGTAGCATCCTGACTCCAGTTATGACAACCAAAAGATATTCCTTTACATTGCCAAATTACCATATGTGGTAGGGGCAGCACCTCCTCTGATTGAAAACCACTGAGGTAGCTGGGCCAAGGTCTTCAAACTGAGGTCAGCCTTACTGTTACATATGTATAAACACTCAGTCATTGAAAATTCTGAGTTGAAGAACCCTCCTACTCTTCTGAAACTTTCATTTGATTTTCTTTTTCTTTTTATTTCCTCTTCTTTCTTCTCTCTATACTCATCATGAAATTACTCTTTGAGCCATTTATCATGTTTGAATCCTTAGTGTAGCACTTAAGGAAATTTTGTTATCATTTACTTCAGTAAACACCACATGTAAGAAAAAAAAGCCAACATTTAGTATTATTTTTTAATAAAATCAGTTTTGCATGGACTTCAAGCCCTCCAGCCACCCTAGTATTCTGTAGTTGTTTAAAAATTTTGTTTATACTCAGTGTAGAATCTCAAAAAACAGGTAGGTTTTAAGAGACTGCTGTGAAAAGTTAGTCTGTGTTTATTAATATTTTGCACACATGCCCATAGTCCATAGGGCAATGAGTTTATTTAAACAAATAGAAATAATACAAACATAACCACATTACCCTTAATTCATCTCTATGATGAATCCCCTGAATGGCAGTGCAGTTTTGTGATTCCACCGGCATGCTGTCAGAAATGTAAGAAATTCCATCCACTATCAAGGGTATTTATGACATTTTACCACAGTGATATAGAAGAAATCATTTTTATTCACCTGGAAAGCGCTTCTAATCACCCCCACTCTCCCTTGTATTCTGTTATTTCTTGTATCACTTGGATTATGTTGTTGTAAGCCAAGGAAATTGTCCCTAAGTTAAGAAAAAACGTAATTCACTGAAAAGATGAAATATAGGGAGAATAAAAAACAAGGCAAGGAAACTAACAAACAACAGTCAGTAGCTTTAGAGACTCTTGTAACGGGAACTCTATGATAGTCTCTTTCAGATTCTACCACTGAAATGGATGTTCTCAAACTTCCTCAGTGTTTGGATCATTTTCCTCGATATAAATTTATAGGATAAAGCACAATTGGCGCTGCCTGGGTTACGTGACAATTCTTGGACTAGGGAGCAGAGGACATCTTGATTGAAGTCTCTACAAGGCTGTATTCAATGGAAGAGATTTAATTATTGTGGTTTGCAGAATATGGTCCTTCAAAGGTATCCATTCTATAATACAATATATTGCATATGTATTATGTGTATATATATGTAAAACTTTGGTATAAAATGTTACATCATGGATGCATAGGAATATTTATTACCTGTGCGTGTGTGTGTGTGTGTGTATGCTTACACTGTTTTATATCCTACCTTCATCATGAATGATATACTCTGGGTATTCTTTACTTCAGTAAACATTCTTCTGTATCATTTCTGTTGACTGCGTAACAAAGTCCTATTGTTCAACACGTAAGTTGTTTCTAATTTTTAATGTAATGGGCAATAATAAAGAGACATTCTAGTATGTATCAGGATAAGTTCTTGGTGGATAGAATTCCTGGGTAAAAATACTGTTGATACAAAATGTCAAATTGCATTATACATCTGGAGCCATTAGTGTGTCATCACTAAGTGACTGGTAAATAAACTTTTTGTTGTGTCTTCTTTGCAAGCAAAAGAAACTGTATATCAGAAAGGGGACATGGCCCTGGGGATTATTGCTGGTTGTTTTAGGAAAAAAAAAAGAAAAATCAGGAGATCTTTAAGGAAATGGATGGAAAGATCTAAAAACCAACTCTACTAATGCCAGCAACTGGTTGCAGGATGCAGTTGCCAGTCCTTTAAAAGGTGACCAGATTGCCTCTTGTTTTTTACTGGGGAGACAGTCTGGGTGCATTTTGGCTTTTACACTAGCCAATTTTGAATCATTCTCCCTGGCTCCTGCTGCTTCTCTTTTTGTCCAGTCCCCTTCATATATCATACATCATGTGCTTGAACAAAATGCTAGCCAGTTTTTCAGTGGAAAAAGGCATTTAAAATCAAATCACTAATTTTTCCGCTGCTTGTCATTAATTATTAAGTGTTTAAAACATATCTCAATGAAAATGTATCTTTCAAGTCAGTTGAATAGAATATAGTGAATAAATTAAAAATATGTGTTTTATATATAGATCTTTATATAGGGACACAGGAGTAATTATTTTTTAGTTTTCTATAACAGGAAAATCCAAAGATATTTAATCTATATTCTCTATTTTTCACATGGATAAATTTGCCAATCACTAGCAAGTGCCAAATGCAAATTTATTATAATTTTAAATTGGCTCTATAATGCGCTCAGTGGCAAACATATGATTTAATATTTTTCATTATGGTATTGTTTATGTTCTATTGGAAATTTCCTTTAATGCTATTTAGCCACATTAAATTTCCCTGAGGAGTCTGATATCTATTAATGCTTTAAATAGATGTGTTGCTCTGGACTGACTAAAGAACCAAGTTTAATCTTTGACAGAGACCAGATAATGTTTGAGAATAACAGGAGGGAGAAATGTCTATCCTGTGTAATTTGATTCATAAGGCACCTTGGGATGGGAGGTAAGAAGTGAGGGATATAGATATTCCTTGACTTTAAACAAAAATCATGTTAGACTTTGAGGTACAAGGTTAAATTATTCTTAAGACATTTTTTTCTTCCCCAGCCCATATGGAGACAATAGACTTACATATTTCAGTATCTTTGTCTTCATCACAGACAATAGTGGTCTTCAATAAAGTAGGATCTATTGTCAGGTCTTATTAAACTTTGTTCTCATTACTAAGGAAGCTAAGTTTCAGGTATAAAATGCAGCAAAGTCATGAAGATTTATGTTGAACCATTATAGAGCCACCATATAAAGTCATTTCAAAAGTCGAAGTGGAAAAGTATTTAGATTTTTGAGATATTTTATTTGGTACAGCTTAAAAAAATTAGAGCAAAGAAAATCTCTCTTTTAAATCACTTATTTCTAGAACTAAACATTCAATAATTCTTCTCAAGTAGAACACATGTGCTTGGCTTTATCTTTTTTACTTCATTATTTTTCAACAAAATTCTAACAGCATTTTTATCAGTCTAGAAGATAGATCAAGAATCTAAGCGCTTGAGAATCTTGTCAATAAACCATTACAGATTTCCTATTCATGCTTCAGTTATCCATGAGGAACAAATAGCATTTATGTAAACATCACAATTTCATTAATTCATTCGGTAAACATATATTTACTGAGTATCAGAAGGTGTGGAGCCCTCAGGAGACAATAAATGTACATCATTTTTCCAAGAAAAAGAGCAGACGCCTTAATAAGGTTACCATTCTTTCCAGTTTTATTTCCCAACTTTTCTCCCTTGTTCCCTGGTTCAAAGTCCATTGACCTTTCCAGCTTCTCCAATCCACACTCCAAGATTCAAATTCCCTCTTGCCGTTGACCGTGACATCTCTATTCCCTTTGTATGGAATACTCTTACCATCTGGCCCCCCAGTTGTTAACTCCTAGTCAGGTAACTCCTCACCCAGCTGTTCAGGGAAGCTTTCTTTAATCCTCAAGTCTAGAACATATCCCTTTCTCATATGTTCTTTTTGCAAATTATGCTTATGGAATGATTATTTCACTGACATTCATCTCTCTCCCTTTGTGCCCATAAAATTCATGAAAGAAGGACCGTGCCTTTCTTTTAAAGTGTTTTATTCCTGGGGACAAGTGGGTTGCCTGGAAAATGAAAGACATGCTAAAAAGAATACTTGTAGAACTGTCAATGAATTAAAAAGAAACAATTGTCATTGAATATGCAAGATGATTGGGAGTCAAGGCTTGTCACACATACCACCCACCTTCCAAAAATAAAAAGGCAGAAAAAAAAAAGAAAAGAGAAAGCAAAGTAACAATTCAACTGAATGAGAGATGAGTGATGTAAATAATTCAGGCTTATATGACTGCAGCCAAAGATGCAGGGTGCTTTGGAACAACTGCAAGAAAGAGATGGGATTAGTGTGAAATCTTGTAAGATGTGGAGGATTTGGACAAGCAATAAAGAAAAAAAAATCTAGATTCTTCCTGGTATGTTACAAAGCTCCATCCCAATATTCAGGAGGAAGTTTCAAAGGAGAGAGACACAGGCAGCCAGGAGGTCACCTAAAGATGGGTGATAGTGGAATAGGAATGAATGTTAAGAGCTTGGACCAGGCTGCTGAGGGGTCCGAGTAGAGAAGCTAGAGGAGTAGATAATTTGAGAAATTTCACTGGGGGAAGCAGGAACAGCAATCACACCCTCACACACAGGCACAAAGTAGATTTTATGACAGATTAGATTTAGAAAAAAAATAAGTAATATCGACTCCAGTATTTTGCTTTAATATGATTGCTATTTTTCTTTTCTTTTCTTTTCTTTTTTTTTTTTTTTTGAGATGGAGTCTCGCTCTGTCGCCCAGGCTGGACTGCAGTGGCACAATCTCGGCTCACTTCAAGCTCCGCCTCCCAGGATCATGCCATTCTCCTGCCTCAGTCTCCTGAGTAGCTGGGACTACAGGCACCCGACACCGTGCCCGGCTAATTTTTTTGTATTTTTAGTAGAGACGGGGTTTCACCGTGTTAGCCAGGATGGTCTCGATCTCCTGACCTTGTGATCCGCCCGCCTCGGCCTCCCAAAGTGCTGGGATTACAGTGATTGCTATTTTTCATTAAATATACTGGGATATTAATATATATAACATATACACATATATAACTATATGTATTTATATAAATCTCATATATTGAACATTATGAAGAACTGTTAACACACATATCCCATAAATATACACACCTACTATGTACCCACAAAAATTTAAAAAAGAACTATAAACAATTATTTATAGGCATCATTTTGCTTTAGCTTCACAATAACATGAAGGAGGCATTATTTTTCCCCAGAGAGTTGAAGCAATTTCCCAGAGAACTATCAACAAGTAGTGGCTGAATCAGGACTCAGACCCAGGCTCTCTGACTTCAAAGCTCTATATGTGACTTGTTAACTGCTTCATCTCTTTTAGAGGTTGGTTTATTGTGTCATATAATATCAAACTTAACCTAATCTAATGCTACCTTCATGCTAGAAAAAAAAATAATGGTGAGACATGTCTTGATAAGATTTGCCCTAGAACAAAAATTTCAAGTAAATCAAGTTTGCTTTGGGTTTTCTCTGGGCAACTCTCCAAATGCTCACTCTCACCTAGTACCACTACAGCACCTCCTGACTACTCACCCAAGCACCTCACCCTCTAAATACTTCTCCCTTGGTCTCATATCAAATAGAGGCCATAAAGATTCTGCTATGGCTGTAGTGTTAGACAAAGAGAAAGTCTCTGGGTCTATTCATTCAAAACATTTACCTTTTGGACTAGGTTAGGGGCTAATTTAATTCAGCCTTTGCAAAAACCTGCATTTTAACATTAAACTTTAGTCCTTTCATCTAACAAGTTTCAGTATTTGTAGACATGGAAATTCCAAAATAAAAACTGGATGAAAACATTGCTACTTTGGTTAACATAATGGTAGAGGCTAGTGCTTTTAATCCTATCAGCTGAAAAAAAAATTAGTAAGACACATGGAAAAACAATTCCAGTAGTAAGTAATCCATTTAAAAATCCACTGTTGTGACCCAAGGGAATGATTAACAGGTTAGTTTTGGACATTGGTAAGTCAGGATAAATAGATGGAGGAATGGGAGAAGTTTGAGACTCCCTTAAAAAATCAAATGGCATAGACATGCGCTTACTCCCCGCAGACATGAAGATAAAGTTACATCTGACCTGAATGCATCTGAGGTATTGGTCTTCAGACATTTTAATCAAGAATTCATTGGACACAAGTTATTTGCTTGGTCTCAGACCTGGGGTAGCCTTGAATAGCCTCCTTGAATTTGGATGATCACAGGAGAAAATAGAGATTGATGTCTCCTTCTTGGAAGCGGTTGGTTTAATCACAATATGGTTGTGTTTCTTGGTGCCACCTGGACTTGAGGTGTCCCATGCTGAGCACCAATGAAAAATGGCCTTTTCTTTTCCTTTTGCTTAGGATTCTCTTTTGATTCTTAATACCTTCCGTAATTAAGGAGTAACTACCAAGGCGTGGGGCATTTCTAGGGGATTAATGGCCATCTGGGAGAGTTGATGGCCCGGAGTAGAGACTCATTAACCTCAGTGGGTCATTAATTCCTTAGGCAGTGCCTGAGGTTGGGGGCGGGGCAGTGGTAGGGTGGGTGCAACTCTTTCAATCCTATTTTCCAGGGCAGGAAAAAAAAATCCACTTTTAAATATACTGAAATGTAGTACATCTCCTTTAGCAATACAAAATCCTGAATGCTGTCTCTAGCCTTTTAATTGCATCATTGTGTCATCAGGTCCCCCCATTTCCTGGAGGGTTTTTTTTTTCTTTTTCTTTTCTTTTTTTTTTTTCTTTTTTTTTTTTAACCAAGGGTGCTAGTGTAAGAGCGAGCAGAAATAAATGAGAAAGGGCTCTGAAGTGGTGAGTGAGGTGAAGAGCCTAAAATATGCTAAATGATGAAGCTAAAAGGGTTACATTTCAGGCAAACCCAGCCTCATCCTTTCTGAAACACAGTGCTTATACAGGCAATTTGGATGACACTAGTACGTTTAATCTTGTGCTAGCCCTACCTCCCTCCCTTCTGAATATTCACAAGAAAGCAGAAGATGTTTAAAAATATTACATGCCTCTAAGGGTGTGGAAATAGGCCATTTTTTGTGTGGCTAGTAGGAGTGTAAATTGGAACAACCTATTTGAGAAGCAATTAGGTACTGGCTATTGAAATTTCAAATCTGCATGTCCTAATGCAGAATTCTACTCATCTCTATTGTTCCTAGAAAAAGTTTTGCTTATATGGATAAGAATATGATGGGCAAGGATGCTCACTGCAACATTGTATACAACAGCAAAAAATTCCAATCTGCCCAAATATTTATCAGTAGAAGAATGGCTACATGATAGCATATTCATATTAAGGAAGGCCAGGCAGTAGTTAAAAGAATGATGTAAAAACTGCATTCATGAAAAGCTCTTTAAATCACTTAGAATAGGAAAACTAGTATGAAAGAGCGATGTACAGTATCTCCTATGATACAATTTATGTGAAAATAACAGAAAACAATACTATATATTTTCTAAGGAATAGATTCATGTAAATGACTAGAAAATGGCCTGGGGGAAATAAAACACACAGAGGTACACGGGCACACATACACTCATGAACGTGCACACACTCCAGAGTCAAAACCACGATGGTCTCCAAAAGAATGGAATTGTGAAGGTGTCACCCTCATCTCTATTTTTCATTTTTTGAATTTTAATATTATCCATAGGTAACTTTCTCATTTAGGAGTTGGTTACTTAAAATTAATATTAAAAAGAAAATTACATAATTACTATACTTTGAAACCAACGAAATGGTAGGTTTTGTAGGGCTCTTAAGTGTTTTGGGCATCCTATGGTAAACAGGAGGTTGATAATCTGTCTACATTTTTGGACTGACTTCCCAGGAAGCAGCTTGGGGAATGCAAGGCCCTGTTCCCCACCAGCAGGCTAGGAGTCCCTGAAGCTGTTGGCCTTGGGATCCAGGACAGGAACAGTTCTATATGTAAATATTGCCTGCAAATAATGGTATAAAGCCATTATAGCATTGCTACTAATCCCCAGCAGAAATTGACTTAATGAGAGGAGCATCCCTGGTTATGTGATGGGGAGGTGAGGACTGATGATGATGTCTCAGATGATTGGGAGATCACTTTAGTGTTTTGGTTCTTGGGGTACAAATGAACATTAACAGCTAATACTTGTTCCGTAACAATGTCTGTCTTCAAGAATTAGATATCCTTTAAAAATATATTCATTATGGTTTGAGGACAGACACATCAGAATCTCAAAGTTCACAGAGTTAAAATGACTATGGTTTATTGACACAGCTCTGGCATTTATTAGCTATTTAACCATGGGCAAATGATTTAAATTCTCTGAGCCTCAATTTTCTCATCTGTAAAATTAGGAGAGTAATAATAATACTTGATCCATAAATTGTTATAAGAATGAAATAATTCCTATAAAATGAATGAAACAATTCCTATAAAAATATTAGTTCCTAATTAGCATTCAGTAAGTGTCATCCATTATTATTGTTATGTTTCTTACCAATACTGTTGTTATTACAACTAGTTATCACTGGGCAGAGACTGAAAGTCAGAACTGGCTTCTAATAGTGACTAAGCCATCTATTGAAAGAGCGACCTGTATATGTTGAGTTATTCTCTGGTACAAAGTTTCATTATTTGTTAAATGAGTTTAAGAATAAATTGATTTATCTCTATTTCTAGGGGAAAAAAAGAGTAAGTTCAGATCATGTATATCAAAGTTAGAAAAAAATTAATGCAAATATAAGAGTTTTAATTAATTTTATCATTATTTTACTCCAATAAACATAGATTTACACTGTATGCATGGTGTTAGAGGCAGGGCGATATGCTATTATTTGTCAGTTTTCACTCTTCCCATATTGAGGTCAAATCTCATTTTATGCTAGATTTGTGATTTTCATCCCAGTGGTAACAGAGAAGTCCACAGTAACTTACAAGCGCAACGGCCAAGAAAAACAAAAACAAAAAGCAGTTACTTTCTTTACTTTTCTGCCTAGTGAAGGTGAGAGCTGCAATCCATGGTGCTTTGTGACATGAAACGATATTCTGCAATTCCTACATCAGAAGCATACATCACATAAACAGTCTTCTAATAAAATATAGACCCCAATATTGCTGTTCTGACTACATTTTCATGTCCTAGTGAGATAGATATTCCAGGCAATGAAAATGTCTTTTGAAATACTTGCCAAATTGTCCTATGAGATGCTGGCCATTACTGCGTTAAGAATATTAGATTCGATATACTGTTCCAAACTGAGGCAATAGAGATGACCTGGGGTGAGTCTGTGAAGAAGGTATGGTTCATACTACAACCCATCTCCCAGTCCTGCTCACCATGTCAGACACTCTCTTGTCACCCTGGCTGTCTCAGGTTCTCTTGGTGACTAAAACACTGTCACTCTTGTCAGTCAACCCCAGTTTTCTTGAATTTTCCTGCTCCATCTAGCTGGTTTTTTTTCTTTTTCTGAAAGAGGGAAACAAATCATACTGGTTTCCCTACAATAGGTATAGATAGCGCATTTGACATAGCAATAAATAACAATGAATTACATCATGAGAAGTGTTCCTTTCAACAATTCTGATAAGATCAAAGAAAACATCTCTATTTGTTGCTACAATGTCTGTAATATCTCTCTAACATTTTCTCAGTCCCCTGACCCTCCTTTTTTTCTTTCTTTTTTTTTTAAACCAATAAGGCCTCAGGCACAGAGCATCCTACAGGTAACAAGAGTCTAGCTAGAATTTCATGGATTTGTTTTGTTGCAGATGTCTCTATTCATTTATTGGTTACCTTCTATTTAAAACAAGTACTGATTTCAACTTTTGGGGTCATGATACAATGACGAGCTTTAAAATACATTGAATACATTTTTAAAGTGAAGTAATTAAAAGAAAAGTGCATGGAAATAGTAGGTGGATGAGTGAAGTCTGATCCTGTACTCCCATCCTCCCAGTGCTACAATGATTTGATTCTTCTGTGGCATATTAATGTCTTGCCTTTCCCAGGATGGCAGGGTCACTTTTGTTAACTCCTGGACCTTCGCTTAGTACCTAGGCCCAGGATGTTTTGAATAAATGTATGTCGACTAAGAAAATCAAGAAAACAAAAATAAAAGGAAGACTGTAGAACCTCACAAGAATACCAGGGTGATTGGCTGGTGGTTGGTTGTTTTTCTCTAGGCAGTGGACTCTACTGTGTCTGTGTGTGTGAAGGGGTTAGAATAGTGGGATAAAGGATGGGAGAGGTTAGGACCAGCAGTGGGCATCTCTCTAGCCCATAAGGCACCCAACTTCGACCACATATCTAGAACAATGGTTCTTAAAGCATGCTTCCAGGACAAGCAGCATCTGCATTAACTTTTGCTCCTTAGAAATACAAATCCTTGAACCCCTCTCCGGACCGAATGAAGCAGAAACTCCAGGGTTAGGATCCTAAAGCCTTTTTCTTTCTAGAGCCCTCTAGGTGATTTTGATGCATGCTAAATCTTGAGAGTCACCACTGCATTGGCAATTAAACATAATCAAAGTTGTGATTCCTAAGAGGAGGAGGAGAATCATTCTCAGTTTGATGGGGTTTGGAGATAATAGGAATGAAGTACTTCTAGTGATCAAAATGGTACACAGGTTTCTAAAAAGCCGAGAGATAACTCCTTTTTGTAGCTCTATGCATTTGAGATCTACAAATAAAAACAACATAATAACTCCACCTTGACTGTTTGGAACAAATACACTCTTTCTAAAAGCACAGGAACATAAGCACATTGAGACTTTCTGAAGTTTAAGTTCTAACTTACGTCTTCTAAATTAGGAAACCTGGACTACAGATCAAAGCAGCTAAAAGTGTAAATTCCACCCAATTAACGAGACTAGTGTCTGAAATACTTCATACGGATGACCAACTTCACTCGCTTTTTAAGTTCTTTGGGATAACCTTGGTGGAGTTTTCTCCTCCGCATCCTGAGAGAGCACCGAAGGTAAAAAACAAAAACAAAAGCAAAACAAATAGGGAGCGGCTAGTCTGAATTGAGTGAAAAAGCCATTTCGAGGGCCCTTACAAGCCTATTTAAAACATTTTCTTCAAAGGAGTTCCTGCAACAATTATTACAGCTCATTTGCCTGCAAATGTGCTCTCTGTTGTTAATCAGTCAGTCATTAACCTCAGCAATATCAATGTGTTGTCACCATGCATTTCAAAGAGGTGAATGAAGATGGGCGGTCTGTAAGAGCTGCCTCAGCTCAAAGAGCCCATTACACTATTTATTCTTCCAAGGTAAACTCACACTCACAACAAAGATTTTTATCTGGGGCACTCAGCGTTCTTTCCTAGGCTTTTCCTCAGGCCCTTTATTTAGGTCTGTGCCCATCGTTTACTCTGATTGCCAAGGAAACGGTCTCAGAGACCAAATAACACATTGGGAAAAATGGGAGTAGTAGGACAGAGATGAAATTCAGTCGAAGGTCTACAGTTTAGGGGCGTGAAAGAGAAATTGCTCTTGCCTTCCTCCCCTGCAGAAAACCCAAGCCTTAGAGAAAGAAGCCAAGAGAGGCCAATGGAAACCATTAATTATCCAGAGAATAAACTCTAATGACCCCAGCCTGTAGTTTTTCTCCCAACAGTGGTCATTTAGAAATCCCTGTGAGTGCCAACCCAGTCGTGTGTCCTTGCATCAATCTCTCCTAGACCTTCGTATCCTCTACATGCTGTGTGGTCCTCCTGTGCCTGTCTTCCCCTACAATCTCATGCAATGGTCAAAGACTTTTCAGAGGCGATGCATGAATTACATGTTGTTGCTTAGAAAGCTGTGAACACCCTAAAATAGGATCCCAAATTTTATATCATTGTGAATTTTTCTAAGGAGAGATCCATAGCTTTCACGGGATTCATGATCAAAATGAAGAATCACCAGAAAAACTATCCCAAATTCTATTTTAATGACTACATACCAACTGTAAATGGTATTTCCGTTTATATCTAGCATATTAAATCACATGGAATGACTGTTTTTATAGGTCAAACGTAGCCAACCATGAAATTTCAGTTCTACCTAGTAACAACCATTTAATATAAATATATAAATAAAAATGTATTAAATAAGCTTTTTATAAATGAAAATCACATTTTAATATAACTTATACAAACAATATATTTAATAGTATAATACTTCAATATATCTGAGTAAATTTATGCTAAATGCATCTGTTTGTGGCTATGCTTTCCATAGACAGAAATAAGTATTAGAGCTTTATAATACACATACCAGATACATAGACTTTACAAGGTCATACAAGCACTTTGGAGGCATTTTTGTACACAGCTATTGGCCTGGGATGACTGGGTGAGATTGTTTTTCTTTTCCAGAATCTTATTTTTAAAGGGCATACTGTACCTTATACATAAAGGCATCAAAGTAATGTATCTCCAAATAATGAACAGGTCTCTTCCTCCTAAGACTGTGGCTGGATTAGCGTCTAAATGTGTAAGATCTTATTTCCATACACATCTCCCTGATAAAAATTAGAACCCCACGGACAGGCCTGAAAAGACACTGGGCGCGTATGATCTCTTAATAAAGTCATTATTCTACCAGGACAGACTGTCCCACTCCCTCCACCCCAGCTTGCATACTCTATTCTTCTGTTACGGCAATTTACATACATAACGCTATCAATTTAGTTAATTAGGCTTTAAAACTGCTATTTAAATAAAGAGAAAATTTTTTTCTCCGATAAAGCCACGCAAATAAATTATTGCTGTTGTCATAGATTGCCTAGCTGCTACTTCGCTAGAAAGCTTCAAAGTGTAACTTTGATGTGAAAAGAGTCTTAGGGAATATGCATATGAGAAACGATTTTAAAGAGAAGCTTTAACACAAAGTCTCAGGAAAATAGAAAAATAGAGTGAGCCAGAGCCCCACCTTTATTTGGTGGCAATTTAAGGAATTCAAAGAAGTAAGATTTCCCCTTTTGAATAAAAATGATAGCAGTAAAAATATACATTCTTTTTTTTTTTGTTCTCAAAATTTCAGATCCTCATTGTTCCCAAACATCAAAGTATAGAAAATGTTTTGAGAATTTGTGGATACTGAAAAGTCCAAATAAAGGTCTGGCACAGTGGCTCATGCTTGTAATCCTAGCACTTTGGAAGGCTGAGGTGGGAGGGTCGCTTGAGGTCAGGAGTCCCAGACCAGCCTGGGCAACATAGCAAGACTCCCATCTCTACAAACAATTTTTTTAAAAAAATAGCCAGGTATGGTGGTATGCACCTACAGTCTTAGCTACTCAGAAGGCTGAGGCAAGAGGATTGCTTGAGCCCGGGAGTAAAAGGCTATGGGTGCAATACTGCACTACAGCCTGGGCAACAGAGTGAGACAGTGTCTCTATAAAAAAAAAGCATAATTTCTTTAAGAAAAAGTGCAAATAAGGGAAAGAAGCTGAAAGAATCATTGTGGAAGATAATGTCATCTTTAAGGAGTTCAAACTGGTCTTGTGTTGTTTGCTTCTGTTGCTAATTAACCAATCAGACATGAGAATATTATTTTCGGGTTATGATTTCAAAAGAAGAAAACGTTCCTCTTCGATGGATCAAACCTGCTGGTTCTTAAACCCCAACATCTAACATGGGAAGCCGTGCTATACAACCCAGTTCTGGGAAGCTCCTAGGGGAAGGAAGAGAATTGAGTGAGCTAGGATAAAAGGTGGTCTCAGCCTCATTCCCACGCATCTGGAGCAAAAGTCCATTTGAGGATCTAATTTTTTTTTTTTTGAACCCAGTATCACAGAGCTAATATAGTAACTTAAATAAACAGTGAATGAATTGGTCTCCCTAAGACTTGATTTTATTTTGTATTCGATTCCTTTTAAAGACAATGGATAACTTAAAACGAAAAAAGAAAAAAAAATTGACTATTAACCCATTTCTTTTTTTTCTTTTACCCCTGGCAAGCTGTGAAATTAACTCATTTCTTTTCGCAGAAAGCCACTCCAACAAAGGCATTATCAGAGGAATATATTTTTCTGTCCTGTAACTGCGTCCTTTAGTCTTGATGAAGACTTACAATTTGTCATCAAGAGGCAGCCTTAGATTCCTGCTGTAAAGCAGTAGCTGATAAACAGCTTCCATGGCCAACAGGAAAGCAGAAGTAATCTTTGAAAAATAAATAAATAAGTAAATTCTAAAAAACCTCAGGATGACTTGATAAGGATAAGGCACTCTTAAATGAGAAAGCCTTCCCTGGGAACTGAAACTAAGACACCACACAGTTCCCATCAAATTAAAATGCTAATAGAGAGGGTGGCAGGCTGCTGTATCTTAGATCAAGTTTTAGTTTTCTTTGGTTTTACTTTCTGTCAGGGTTATTCTATCATAATGTATCAGGAAAAGCACTGCACTCACATCAAATCAAATTGTTAATGGAAAGGGTGGCAGCCTAAAGTACTCTTGATCAACTGCTAATTTTGTTTTATTCTTCTTCCTCTTATAGCTATTCTCTGAAATGAATAACTCTGCATTCAAAAGAGGTTTTTGAGAGAAGCTGGGCACTAAAACAGATTAAGATGAACCGAAGACACAGAAAACCATTATGTTCACAGAATAAACAGTTTTAGTCATTTAATGTTGTAATAAATGTATTCGTCTGTGACGTGCTGCTTTCACCACTAAAACATCTCCTGTTAAATATGCACCATGTCTCCACCTTGGGCCACTGATACCCACAGGACAACCTGGGGTGACAGGCTTACCACCCATCTTGAATATGTTATTCTGAAGAGCAGACAACTGCTATGAACATCCCTGTATTCAAAATGGAGAGGAAGCAAATTTAGTATTGCTGAGAAGTGTCCGATTTAATGCATTAAGGATCAAAGTAATCAATTTATCTGGAAGATCAGGGAAAGAGCAAGAGAGGTAGAATCTGCCCCATTGCTTGCCCTGCCTTTGATGGCCAGAGCTCTGTGTAACAAAGGTTTGTCAGCTTTTTGCCGTACTCAATCCTTGGGGATCTATGCTAAGACTGAAAAATCGGAGCCCTTGCTGCCCTATTGAAAAATGAGAGGGTGCATATCCAGCAGGGATGTGATAGAGATAATCAATCGGCATCCAAGCATTCATTTACTCTTTCAAATAGAAAACTCTCCTTCCAAATACAGTGTAAAGGAAAACAAGACCATCCACCTCCCCACAACCACCCCCGCAAAAAAAACTTTTTGATAAGCTGCTGACAATGTGGATTTAGGTGGTGTTTTATTTACTTTGGAGGCTTGCTTTGTAGATCTTATGACATTTGCTACGTGACAGCGTGATGTGTTAAGCATTTAGCTTCAAAAAGAAGTTCAGGAAAACAAGGCAATGAAAAGGAAAGAAACTGGAAACTATTACTAATGCTCCCCTTCCTAATGAAGAAAGTTTAATAGGCCTACCAGGACACCAGCAGCAACTTAAAAAAATCACCAGATTCCAAGACTCCTCTTGGGTTTCACAGAGAAATGTAAGGATTCACTGATGTTCCAAAAATAAAATTTTAAAGGAATTCTAGATCTCTCTCCATAATAGGTGCCTTGAAAATTATCTTCCAATGCCTCTGTTTCTCTAATTAATAATCTGGCCTTAATTATTATAAACCATTCTTCCTTTGAGAACTTGTTACTGAGTAGTCATTTCATTCTGCTGCGGGTCAGATGTTGCTTTTACATTTTTATGATTTCCAAAATAATCACAGTATTTTCAGTCTCTCGTTTGAAACAAATAAGTTTGTCTCCCATTTTCCAATCATATTAATGAGAAAATCCACCTGTTTCAATATAGTGATTGGGTCTGATAAGTCAAAATAAACAGTCAAACAAATAAAACCAAACGACCACCACAACAAAAAAGATTTAAATATACATTAATTATTTTTCCCTTTCCAAACAAGTGGAAATGGATGGAAACTGAGAATGGTAAAGTACTGTATTACCAGAGTAAATGTTTGATACCTGAAGATGGAATAATAACTGGAATACATTATTCACAATTTGGGTATGGACATATAACATATGCACAGGGGGCCAGGCACGGTGGCTCAAGCCTGTAATCCTAGCACTTTGGGAGGCCGAGACGGGCGGATCACGAGGTCAGGAAATCGAGACCATCCTGGCTAACACGGTGAAACCCCGTCTCTACTAAAAAATATAAAAAACTAGCCGGGCGAGGTGGCGGGCGCCTGTAGTCCCAGCTACTCGGGAGGCTGAGGCAGGAGAATGGCGTAAACCCGGGAGGCGGAGCTTGCAGTGAGCTGAGATCCGGCCACTGCACTACAGCCTGGGAGACAGAGCAAGACTCGTCTCAAAAAAACAAAAAACAAAAAACAAAAAAAACATATGCACAGGGGCAAAATAGAACTTTAAAGTGTGTGGACTTTGTGATGGGAAAACTAATGATCTATTAAGTTCTCAAGTGCAGGAATCCACAATTACAATGATAGGTAATGCTGCTGCTAAGTGCTGTGTGGTTCTGGGCAGAAAGATTTCTTGCGGGGAGTGAAATTGGTACCATTTCAGGAAGAGATGCAGACCTCTGTCAATATTCAAGTCCATTCACCCCAGCCGGCTCTGATCTCGCCTCCTCCCTGCAATCTGGCTCCTGGTGAGTTTGTTCTCCAGAATCTCATTGAAGCTTCAGTCTCTTTCCTTAATGAAATGCTTGTCAGCTGCTGCACAGGAGATGTCCCCCCAGAATCTTGATTAACCTTTGCAGTCAATGAGCCTCTATGATTTTTCCCCCCAGAGAGACGAGGTTCATGGTGAGTGAGCTTATATCTGGAGTTTTATTTCTGATCTGGTATATCCATCTCTCCATACATTATGTGTATCTATTTATCTAAGTTTTCCAATGAAGGACAGAAATGTCTGCCTGATTTTAAGTGTTCATGTATAAAATAACTCTAAATCACTTCTATCCAAAGCTGCTGCTTTTTTTTTTTTTTTTTCTTTTGGATGGTAGAGAAAGCTGCTTTTGAAATATAGGTTTTGATCAATTTTATATTATCCCTTTTTCAGGTCTCTAATGTCTATTTCAAGGGATGTTTTAACACTGTAAGTTTTGCAGCAGCTCATAACTGATAATGAAGACTTTCCCAGTACTAGTTCTCCTTTGACACCTGAATTCCAAACTGAGATTTAAATATATAGTAATTATGAATGATATCACAGACGAATATTAGATTAGAGCACAGAGCATATAAGACATCACAAATTCCTTTGTTAATGCTAAATTCCCAGCCAAGGGAAGCTCAAAAGGCATCAGTGGATACTAGAAATAGAGGTTCTTTTTTTAATGCTCAGTGGATTTCTCATAGACTTTCTTTAGAGGAAAACCTAAAGAGAACATGTCAGTATCAAATGAAATTGCTACTTTGTGTCCTATGGATTTAGATTATCTGGCACAGTGGCTTTGGAAAATCTGAATATTTCTAAAAAAGGATATTTACTAGAAAATAACTTTTGATAGGTATATAGTACCAAACTTTAATCATTCTAATGTTTCCATTTAAAAACAAGTTCAGGGACAACTCTGTTCTGCTCACCAAGGAAAAACACTCATGTTAAATACAAAGCATACAGGAGACCTTTTGTCTATAATCTTAGATTGGCTAGGCTGTTCATGAGATGCATAGTTGACTACCGTTTCTTTAAAGGATGGCAGGAGATCTTGCCTGCTATAATTCAAATGAAGCATTTAACATGCATCTGCTTTGTCCAAAACATTGATCTGGGCATTGTGAGATTTCAGAGAGCCTTTGCCCTTTGGAAACAGAATATTTTGATACAAAACAACAATAACAGCAACCAAAATCCCAACTCATTTGGAAGCAGACTGCAGATACAGTGAGGAAGTATCTTCAAATATAAGAGCTAGGTTCTTACTTTAACGAGGCGAGGTAAGGCAAACATCACTGATTGTCAGAATTATCCCTGAAACTTCTTTAAATCTGGAGGACCAGGGCTCTGGGCAAAAAGCTAAGAATTAACTCCAGCCCTTTGATTTCCTGTTTCCCTGAGGCTTTCCCGACCCTGAGTAGGGTAGAGGTCTGGGTCTACTTTGAAATGGGAAGGAGAGGAAAGATGAGATGAAGAGTTGGAAAGGAGGAGAGAGGGGGAGATATAAGATGGAGAATGGAGGGACTACAGAGATGCATCACTCTTCTTTTTCCAAGAAAGTGCCATTTGAACTCTCATAAGTGAGGGCATGGTGTCCCTCTGCTCTGTCTCTGGTGGTTCTGATTCTTGCGGAGGATGGAACTTAGTTATAGCTGCAGAAATCACCTTCGGTAATGTGAACCGTTTAGGTGCCGGGACGTTTGCATACGTGAAGAACCCCCCCCCCCCCCCCGCCCGAGGATGTAGTTTCTGCTACTGGTGGCCGGTTCTCAGTCTGAGGGAGTAACTCCAGGGCCACAGTATCTGCTTTTGGAGGTTAGGGGTATTAATTGGCTCTTCCCTTTGGCTCTTTGTTTCATACCCAGCCCTGACTGCTTTCCTCACCCCTCCAACATGGTTGATTTATTACCAAATAAAGCTACTCTTTGGATGTGTTGGCCAACCATATTTCATCGTCTCTACCATTCAACAGACCATACAGTTTCTGAGGATATCATTAACCCGGGCTTCGATGCACAGAACACGCAGAGAAAGCGAAATAGCAAATGTACTTGTAAGACCTCTATTCCCCTACACAGTAATGGCTTAACACTTTGGCATTAATTCCATTTGTCAAGCTGTAAGATAAATACATGTGCATCAGACACTTTCCCAGCATTTATTCAAAGGGCAGACAGTGAAGACCACTATTTAAATGGGAAATGTGTCCATTTGTTTTTGAAAACAAAGCAGAGCTTCACATTTCACAAAGTATGTCAATCCTTTTAAAGAGACAATGCAATTTTCAGAAAAACAAAACGGCTGGTGAGGCTTCCTCTCTATAAAAATAACAATACTACTACTAAAAATTCTGAAAGTCTACATCAAGGGAAATGTAACATTTTTTCTTGTAATCAAAAGTCAAAAGTCAAAAAACTTAACGCCCTTGCCAGTCATATTTGCATGTATAATTTCTGTATATTTCTATCAGGAGCGTCATCTAATAAGATTCTATCAGTTCTAACCTTGGGCAAACTGCATCAAGTCTTGCATCCAGTGAAGCTTTTTATGTGCGATGATATTCACATATGGATAAATTATCACATCTTGAAAGAGATTTCCAGATTTCTCCTTATGTCTCTTGCCTAAATTGGTCTCTATTTATACTGCAATGCCAGGTTGACTCTCTTCTTTAAAATGTTTTTTTTTTCTTTGGCCTCTCAGCTTTCCAAGTGGACTAAAGCATTAAATTCTAATGTATGGCCTCATTCAAGTACAGTCATCCATCACACAACCACATTTTGGTCAACCAGGGACCACATATACAATGATGGTGCCATAAGATTATAACACTGTATGTTTACTTTACTTTTTCTATGTTTAAGATATGTTTAGATGCACAAATACTTTCTATTATGTTATAATTGCCTATAGTATTCAGTACAGTGTTATGAGGTACAGGTTTTTAGCCTAGGAGCACTGGGCTGTACTGTATAGACTATGTGTGTAGTAGGCTGTACCATCTAGGTTTGTGTGAGTACATGTTATGATGCTTGCATAACAATAAAATCACCTACTAATGCATTTCTCAGAATGTATCCCAGTCCTTATGTGAAACATGACTGTATTTTTCCTCCAAAATATAGACTTTTAAAAGAGTCACCAAGAATGGCTGGGCATGGTGGCCCATGCCTGTAATCTCAGCACTTTGGGGGGGCCAAGGTGGGCAGATCACCTGAGGTCAGGAATTCGAGACCAGCCTGTTCAACATGGTGAAACCCTATCTGTACTAAAAATACAAAAATTAGCCAGGTGTAGTGGTGGGTACCTGGAATCCCAGCTGCTTGGGAGGCTGAGGCAGGGAGAATTGCTTGAACCCGGGAGTTGGAAGTTACAGTGAGCTGACATAGCACCACTGCTCTCCAGCCTGGGCAACAAAGCAAGACTCTGTCTCAAAAAAAAAAAAAAAAAAGAATGCTCATCAAGAATGAGTAAAAAAGTATAGAGATTTTGAAACACTATATCTATATACAACTTTTCTGTTTATAGAAATACATATGTTTTTTCCAGGAAAGAAGACCTAAACATCATTCACAGTTGTCAAAAAAAATTGCTTTTTTGTTCAAGAAAAACATATCTAGTCTAATTCTGCAGTCCCCTTTTCACTCCTCCTCAGGTCAGGAGTTTGAGGCTGTAGTGAGCTGTGATCGTACCTGTGAATAGCCTGCACTCCAGCCTGGGCAACATAGCAAGACCCTGTCTGTTAAAAAGCAAATGGAGCTACTAAGTCTTGGGTAACTAAGAATAAAAAAGTATGTTTGAAAGATGTTAATAGAAATAAAGAAGATAATAAAAGTCACCCTTTGAGACTGCATTCTGGATTTAGATTTCATGCCCTCTGCAATAATAGAAAGCCCATGAGGTCAAGGACTTTGTTCTGTTTATTTCTATTTTCCCTTAATCTAGAAGTGTTCGTGCCACACAGTATATGCTCAATAAATATCTGTTGGATTAAGCTAAAACACATATTGTTGTGCCAGCCAGGCACTGAATTAAGCAACATATCATCTCACTTATCCTTACAAAAGTCCATCAGGGAACTCCTACTATTATTTCCGTTTTATGAATGAGAAACTCAAATTAGGCTCAGAGAGTTTAAAACGTATGCTATGAAGAACTCCTAAACCTTCTCTCCCCTTACCAATTTCATCTTCTATTTGTCAAACTGTAAGATCAAGAAAGAAAATTTCCCGATTTGCTATATACAATTTCAAAAGGATTGTTAATTTACTCTTATTATCTCATGTGAAATGTAGAAGCAATTGTGTAAGAGATACAGGTACCCTGCTACACGGTTACAAACTAGAAAATAATCTGATGATAAGATTTCTTACTTCGATGCCTGAGGGTCAGCCATCAGTCTGCTTTTCATTTTCCATTTAAATATTTGAACACAGTCTAGAGATTACACCCTAAGCAATATTGTTACACACCAAAACAACTAAAAAATAAACTGCCAGGACTAAAACAATCTAATATATTTAAAGCATTATGCTGTCAGCTCTAAATCAGAATTTATTTCTCGAGTTGCAATACAAAATCAATATTGGAAGAAACATCTAAATTGAATGTTAGAGGCTTCTAAGTGTACATATTCTACAAGGAATTTTTATTTTAATCTATGCTACATATTTATATCTGATAAAATTCTCAATTGAAACTCTCAAATTCATAGCTATATATCACACACATAAAATGCAATGGTTAACAGACATAAATTATAGTATATTATAACAACACAAAGTGAAACAATAAAATATATGAACCAATGAATATCACCATTTTAAATACAATTATTAATATTTTGAACCCTGCCTTTGCTTCTGCAGATAGTATAAAATCATGTCTCATGTCACAATAACATTAATGATATTATCTTCTCTCCTGCTAAACTCTAAAGCATTGCAATTGTTATGAAATGTATTATTTTATACCTTAATTTGGCCTCACATGCATGTGCATTTAAAACACCCTGCCGAATTGTGACTGGATTATTATGTATTTCTCAGACACCATGCATTGTGCAGAGTAGATGCTCAATAAATATTTTTTTGAACTAAAGAAAGAAAACAAACAGGAAATACCTAATATGAACATTAAAAATAAGCAAAGTGTGCAATGCACATATGTCGTGACAAGAATTACACAAAGGTGGCTGGATGCTAGTCAACTCCGTGGATGAATTCAAACCTTCCACTGGTTCCTAACTGCAAACCACATGAGGTTCAACTAGACGGCCAAAACCCTCCAAGATTTCAATGGAAGTAGCTTGATGGGATAACCACGTACCAGTCAAATGAAGCTAAATACGCACACTGTTTTCTGAAAGTGGGATTTTGGACCACCTGCATCAGAGTAACCCAGGATGTTTGTAAAAAAACAAAACGACCAAAACAACAACAACAACAACGAAAAAACAGATTCCCAGGCTCCAGACCTGCAGAATCAGAATCCCTCTTGTGAAACAAAGAAAGTATCCAAAGGGAATTTTAGGCCCTGTGAAGCTCGCTCTTCTAGCCATCGTCTTCAACGGAGGTGCTACCATACCTTTGAGAAAGTAAGAAAAAAACATTCTCCTACCAGGCTCTTCCTTGGTGTAGAGGATTAGAAAAACATGGCTTTTGAGGGTAGGCATAACCATGCTAGAAGGTGTTGAGTTTAGAGGCATGAAGGCATGTGAATTCAGCTCCAATGCCACCAGTCTACTTGCTTCTTTTGTGCAGAGCACAAACTGCATAACTACGTGTGGTGGCTTTAGGTAAGGACCAAAATATATAGTTACCATGTTCCAAAGTGGAGAACATATCTAAAGACTCACTATGTGACCCAAGCTTTCAATCTTAAAGCAGCCTTCCATTTCTCACTAGAATTCTAGGGAAAAAAATCCAGCAGATTTCAGATACATATGCAAAAGCATTTCTTGATGGAGAGGTTATGAAACGCCACAGTAGGCAGGTAATAATGCCTAAATGCCTGGAATGGGGTAAATGATCTCCTCACCAAAAACCATACTGGGGCGTTTGGGACAGGATAATGTCTCAAATTCCCTTGTAGCCACAGGAGTTCACAATTTTATTACCTAAGGATGCAAAAACATTTTGGCACATGCTGGGTTTAGGCAATTTCACTAGAGCCTAAATGGCCTTTCAGAAGCAGAGATCTTTTTAAAATCCTACTCTAGGAACATTTAATATTTGAAATTATTAGAGATGAAAGCATAACACCCAATTGTTACAGCTTCATGAGTGACTCTTACTTGCCTAATTATGGGAAGCAGTGCTGTCAATAGTAAAACATTTTCAAGAGATTAACTTCGCACAATAAGAGCTCCCATGTCAGCCCACAAATCCTTTAAAGTGTTCCACGTATTTTGCAACACTGAGTGGCCAGCAACTCTTTTTAATATTTACAGACAAAATGATATTTGGATAAAGCAAAAGTCAGACCCCAAAAGAACAAAACGAGGCAGAATGACATTCTAAATTTCCAGGTTGTAGCTCTTAACTTGGCAACCAATATATGATGGACAAAAATAGAAATAAATTTCACTGTGCTCTCTCTCATTGTTAAGTATCACCCAAACTCAAACAATTTCTAAGGTAACTTGAGAGGCGTTGAGAAATCTTTCTAAGAACGTCAGGCCTCTCTATAAAACTTTTGCTCTAATAATGTTTGTTTCTTTCAAAGCATGAATATGTCCTTTCTGCTTTGGTTAATTCCGCATTTAGTACCAGGTCCCTTTTGTAGTGCATATTGATGATTTGTAATTAGAATTCCTTGTTCTAAGCTCATAAATGCTGTTCCCACTAATGATGAGAAACATGACAAAGGAACGTGAAAGATCAGTCTGACTCCCCACATAGATGGTGTGATTCCTAGTCCAGAAAATCGTCAGAATGTCCAGGGATGCATTCTAAAACCATAGTTGCTAAGTCACACTCTCAGTGATTTTGATCTAGTAGGTGTCTATTTCTTTTTATACTACACCAAGGGAATTCCAATCAGCCAGGCTTAAACATCCTTAATACAGGTGATGACTTACACCTTATAAATGCAGGACTTCTGAAGGTCTTCTTTATATCTGACATAACTTTATCAACCTACTCACCAAATATGGTGTTTTATTAACAGAAAATTATAACCTTTCATTCCATAGTTAGAAATGCAAATGCTATTAGAACAAGAGACATTGATTAGCATAATACATGAGGATCATTGACATCACTTTATGAAGGTCTAGTTGAACCAGGCCTGACTAGGCTATGAAGGAAACAGGTATGCAGAGCGCTTTGTCAGGCTGGCATAGCAGAATAGCAAGAATAGCACAGAGTGATGATTAGACATTACTCAACTCCACAGTCGTGCATCAGGCTTTCACCACTGTTGAGCTAGTTGACTTTGAGATTTACTTAACCTCTCTGAGCCTCATCTGTAAATCAGGATAATAGTACTCACCTCTTATTTTTTATTTTTTATTTTTTAAGGCAGAGTCTTGCTCTGTCTCCCAGACTGGAGTGCAGTGGCGCAAACTCAGTTCACTGCAACCTCCACCTCCTGGGTTTAAGCGATTCTCATTCCTCGGCCCCCTGAGTATCTTGGATTATGGACATGCACCACCACACCCAGCTAATTTTTTGTATTTTTAGTAGAGATGGGGTTTCCCTATGTTGGCAAGGCTGGTCTCAAAATCCTGGCCTCAAGTGATCTGCCCACCTTGGCCTCCCAAATTGCTGGAATTACAGGCGTGAGCCACTGCACCTGGTACCTCTTAATATTTTAATGAAGAATAACTACATGGAAAGTACTGAAAACAACAGTTCCTGATATATGTCAAATGCTCAAATAAAAGTCTACTATCAGTCGTATTAATCCACTTTTCACAGTTTAGTTGAACAGTTCCTCACCTGGCTAAATGTTAAAACGGCCTATGGAGTTTTTAAGAAATTACTCATACCTTAGTTTGCTATCAAGCAATTCAGTAAGTCTGGGTAGATCGAGAAACTGCATTGTAAAAGACCTGCAGGTGGTTCCTATAGACACTTAGGATGATCTACCCAAGAAATATAGTCCTTGGCTTCTCAAGATCAGTCCTTAAGCAGGGCACAAAAGTCACATCCAAGTGCAGAATAGCAGTAGACATTTGGGGTCAATGTTTGGTTAAAGATAACAAATGAATGTTTGAAATGTAATATTTTAAATTCAGAGTGTATAAAATGCTTTTTTCGGTTTTAAATATTATCATGCGCAGAATCAGTTTAAATGTAAATTATTTTATTATTTCATGATTCCCCTTCTCAATTTATTGCCATTAAATTTATTTTCCTGACTAGATTCCTAGGCACATAATAATGCCTGTTCATTCATTCATTCTTCCAAGTATTTACTGACTGTCTACCTGCTGAATACCAGCTCAGTTCTAGGCACTACAAATTTTAAGGTGAACAAGGAGGATATTGAATTTACATTCTAATGATGAAGCAGATAACACAATGATGAAAAGCCTGCAGGCCGTGATTGGAGCTCTAGAGGTTGCTTGAAGGGACATACAGACAGGAGCATTTAAGCTGACCCCTGCAGAAGGAGTTCACCCAAGAAAAATGGTGAGTGTGAATAAAACGGAAAGGACATCTGTGAAGAACTCAAAGGAAATCTGTGTGGCTGGAGTGAAGTGGAAGGAGGGTGTGATGGATTGTCTCAGATGAGGTTGGAGAAATAAACTAATAAAACATTTTAATTATGAGACTGGCTTGGCCTGTGATTACATTTAAGAAGATCACTCTGGGCTTATGTGTGAAGAACAGATTTGAAGGAACGATAGGAAAGGCAGGAAGTCTAGTGGGTGGGCTGTGGCTGTGGTTCAGGTTGGAGGTGCTGTTGATAGCACAGATACAGGTGGTAACTAAAACACATAAAAGAATGAATGAGGCCAGTCACGGTGGCTCATGTCTGTAATCCCAGCACTTTGGGAAGCTGAGGTGGACGGATCACCTGAGGTCAGGAGTTAGAGATCAGCCTGGCTTACATAGTGAAACCTCGTCTCTACTAAAGATACAAAAAATTAGCTGGGTGTGGTGGTGTACGCCTGTAATCCCAGCGACTCAGGAGGCTGGGGCAGGAAAATCACTTGAACCTGGGAGGCAGAGGTTGCAGTGAGTCGAGATCGTGCCACTGTACTCTAGCCTGGGTGACATGGCAAGACTCTGTCCTTCCACCACCAAAAAAAAGAATGAATGGTGCTCTAGACATACATAGAGGTAGAAACAGTAGGGACTGCCAATGGGTTGTGTAGTAATAGGTCATCGGGATATTGGGTATTCTCATGAGTAGTGTAGATTAAACACTGTAAGCTTAAACTTAATCTTTCCTGGGTACTTGGGGCAATGTGGGGGTGTAAGAATGGTGCATGCCATGCATTGCTGTAAGAGTGTGACATCTGTAAGCACATTTAATTCTTAAGTCATATTTATATGTACATAATATTAAAAATGTACTAGTCCTTTAAGACTTCTCCCTTCCATCCTATCCAGCCTTTGATTCCTGCTTCCAATATAGACCAATTCTCCATGCTTTAATCTGTTGTTTCAGGGCACGGAGGGGTATATCTTCTCATTTCTATAAAACAGGCACACATTGTGGTTGTAGATTTTTCAGTTTTAGATATTTTCTGATCATTCCCTTCTTTGAAAAATAAGGATGCACCCTTTTTAATATCCACTCAAGACACACACTACGCACACACACCCCTTTCTACTAGCCTTTCAATGTAGTTTTGTCATAATTTTTGTTTAACTTAAAATTTTTTTAACATCACATTTGTCATGCAGATGCCAGTTATAATAGAACCATGTTGTATAATACAAATGCATTTTTTATACAGATTTCCTCTTCCCTGAAAGTAATAATTGTCTCATTTTTCATGTACCCAGTTTCCCATGTACCTATCACTATTTCATATGGAAACACCAGAGTGACTAAGGCAGGTTCTTTTCATTTCTTTCTTGCTTTGCTGTAGCCTAGTTGATTTCTAGGACTGCTACACAGCCATCTTTCTTGGAGAATCGAAGGTACCTCTCTTCAATACCATCCACTGAATTCCCACTGCCTCTCTCCTATAGCAGAGTCTCTGCTCCTCTTTCTTCATTATTTTCCTGTCTTCAGAGACCATATTTGTAAACAGGTTTGGAGATGTTGCATCAAGGCCCCGCATATTTGAAAATGTGTACATTCTACTTCTCACTCTTGTTTGATACTTTGGATAGGTAAAAAAATACTACATTGAAAATAATTTACCCTTGGTTTTATATATTTTCTGATCTACTAAATCAGTCACCTTCAATTTCCTACCTTTCAATAGTACAATTTAAAAAACCTGTATTGTGATTTTTAATATGGTTTTTCAGAATGAGGGGAATGGTAAACAAGTATGCTTTTATCACTTAAGACAATACTAGTTGCTCTAATAGATAAACCCTCAAAACTTGGTGGCATAATGCAATATCAGTTTCTCTCTAACATAAATTCTATCTGGTGATGTCTTTGTGTTTGTTCTTGTAGGAAAGTTCTGCTCTTGTAGCATCCAGTACCTAGGAGATGTCTTTAGTACATGAATGGATGTTAATTCCCACGTAACAAATGGGGGAAAGAGACAGAGCTTTGTATGATGAAGAAGTTTTTGTGTGTCAAGTCAAAGTGGCAAATGTCACTTCCAACCACATTTTATTAGCCAGAACTCAGTCAAATGGCCACCACTAATATCAAGAGAGGCCAACAATAATAGTAGCTGTGTGTCCAAGTATAAATGGAAATTTCTGTATCTGCTACATTGCTATTAAAGAAAAGTCACCATAATTTGACATAACTAGCCAGGAAGTTACATGACAGAAGCATTATAGGAAATTAGGTAATATTCTATCAAATTGAAAACACACACCTGGCTACGACTTTGAAAGAAAAATGTCACCTCTATTCCATTCTCTGCCACAGTGTTCAGTTCATCGTATTTATCCAGAAAACTCAATTATTTGAATTACTGTAAAAGCTGTGGCAATAATTATGATGATAACAATAGTAACAATAATACATTACATATATTGTGTTCTAAATCAGTATCTGATACTATGCTGAGTTATTGGGCCTTTCCTATTGTGATTTATACAATAAAACATGCATGAGCTAGGTAATATTTTTATTCCCATTTAATGGATGAGCCACAGAGAGGCTAAGAATTTGATCAAAGTCCCATGCTCAAGATACACCGGTTTTGACACTATGCCTGTGGCATTCAAAAATGTAATGTTGTTCCCTCTACATCATTCTGCTTTATATTATGTCATGGGATTTAAACAGAGCCATATAAAATGTCTATGATATGATGTGTCTTCCTGATTCTCCATCATTATTATACCCTCTCTGACCCAATCAAAAATTTGTGTTTGAGTTATAAGAAGCAAATGAATAGTTTCAGTATTTATGAATCTTATTTTTAATAAAAATCTTGGATACTTGCTCTTTATGGTCAAACTGCTAAAATTCATAAGCGGCATAAATAATTTGACAATAGCAAGCCCATTGTGTTTAACGTATGTTCAGTGGTGTAATTCAGTCTCAAAACTTGTCCTCCCCGGTAAAGCTGCCAAGCTGAAACAATGAAGGGTTTGAGCTGCAAAGTGAAGTTTGCTGGAATTATAATATTCCTTGTGACCTCTGGGATGACTAAACACTATTTAATTCCTTCTCTTTATTCACTACAATGAAAAAGACTCAGAAACCTGCTGCAGCAGAGGTAACGTTTCCTTTTGAAACCATAGCCAGACATTAATATTCTCAGGGGAGGGGGGATAATGCTTTCAATTTGGTAGTGGAATACCTTATTTACTGTAATGCTACAAATGTCTTATTCCTCGTTGGTATTGTAAGAACTATGATGTAACACCAGAGTCAATTATGTCAAATTACAGTGACTGGAATAATTAGACTCTTTCTTCTCTAGCAGTGCACTAAAAATTTAGCTGTGGCTGAAATGGAACTCGTTTGTAACTGGCTAAAGGTAGCTATACAAGAGCAGCATGTGGCTCCTTTTTCAAGAGCTTTAGCTTTTAGGTACTATTACTGCTAATTACTTCAGGTGAGAAACACGATAGCTGTCAAGCTTTACCATCAACTCTTGCTTTGAACCAGCTAAAATAGAAATGCTTGAGTAGTTAAGAGTCCGTTTCTTTCACTCACCATTACATGGAGGTGCTAAATGTAAAGAAGCTGTAGTCGGCATCTTTGTGTTCAATTCCCTTCCCTGGCTGATTGAATAGCATTTGATCTGATGTGAAGATTTTTAACTTCCTTACTATACATAGCCTCAGCATGATCAATACCAAAATGCATCTCCAATCTGGGCTACTTTACATCCCATTTGCCTATAGAGTTTATGTAATGAAATTCACAAGAGGCAAAATCTATAAATGAGTTACTGACAAAGAGGGAATGGCACCCAGAGATGCTGATTCTAAAAAGGAGTGGTACCTGAAGCTGACTGATAAGCTTTTAAAACCACATGCCTGTATCATCAGCAACACAGCCAGCCCTAGGCAAGACCAAGACGCTAGAGCAATCTCTAGCACTGCTGGGCTCCATATTTCATGGTGGCATCTGCCAGCCCCTTTTCTCCCACTCCCTTCTTAGGTACTTCCTACACTTTCTCCCTATTCCAAAGCCTGTTCTAAAAGCTTGTTTTCTAATTCCTCAGTTACACAGATCTCACAAATAATAGGTTAACAATGTGTTACTGTACTTGTATGAGGAGAGGTTGCATTTTCATAATGAACTAGTCTAGGTGAAACAAAATATTGGAATTTTACATTAAACCAAAAAGCTTGAGATCGTCTTGGCACCCATAAAACTCACACAATGTAATATGTTTCTTATTTTTCCTATGGGTAAAATAAATGCAGGTATTCAATAAAATGTAGAACCCAGAAAGATAGGGCTGGAGTTTTGCAAGCTAGTATTTCCCTTTTAAAATGCAATGTATGAAATAGCTCTATCAGATTAGCAACACTGAGGGTGCTTCTTAAAAAAGCAAACACATACAGGAAGTCATACAAATTTGGGGGCCTTAGCCAAATAGAATAGAATTGCTTGTCGTGAAGCCCCAGAATCTGCATTTAGATTAACCACAATCGTAGCATAAGCACCCCCAGATGTTCTTATGCTACGATCGTGGTTATGGAGTCAATCTACCCGAGTTCCTGTACTCGGCTCAACCATTCATTATAGGCAAATTATTTAGAAGATCCGTGCTTCAGTTTCCTCATCTGTAAAATAGGGATGATAACGGAACCTATGTCATTAAATTGCTATGGAGGTTAAATGAGTTAACAATTACAAAGCACTTAGAATAGTGCCTGGCACTATACAGGTGTTTGCTAAATAATGACTATACTAGACTTTGAGAAACACAGCTCTAACGATATAATGCCTTTAAAATCATTGCCACAATTTCAGATAAACAGTCTAAAAGATGATCTTGGTAAGTGTGGCATAAAACGAAATAAATTTAGTCATTGTGTTCAGTTCCTGTCACAGAGCTCCTAGAACCTTTGGAATTTCCTAAGTGATAGGAGTATCTTTTGTTATTCACAATGAGCCCCTTTCATAGTTACCTGAGTTGTTTTAACGGAGGTGACTTATAATAGTGTAGGGTCTCTAGATGGCCTCAGGATGGGGACAGTCAGGAGAAAGAGCACCCGATCAAAGGATTAGAGGATTGGAACTTTCAGTCCCACCCCTCGACCTCTGACAAAGGGTGGGGAGGATGGAGATTAGGCTTTATGACAACTCCTGAACAACAAGGTTTGATGAGCTTCCAGGTTGCTGAACACATAGAGGTGTTAGAAGGTGGCGTCCAGAGAGAGCATGAAAACTCCTTGCCCCTGCGGTGTACCTTGCTCTATGCGTCTCCTTACCTGGTTGTTCAGCTGGATGCTTTGTAATTTATACCCTTTAAAATAAACCAGTAAACATGTTTTCCTGAGTTCTGTGAGCCATGAAACTGCCTTTGCAAAGATTATGACTGAAATTGCCTTTGCAAAATTATGACAGTGAGAGAAGTCTGACATAGTTCACTCCATCTTGCTTCTGACCTCCAAGCTGTCTTACGTCATTCCTGGGTGTAGCCCAAGCTAACTTGGTGAGAAATTTAGTTTATAGTTTAACCTTAAAGCAAGGATGATAATAGCCCTTCCCAAAACAAAACCACCTTTGTAAAACTAATGAAAGCCACAAGGTTAATATTATAAGAAGGGCCCAAATTCTCCTAAGATGTAGGTGTAGTTAAACAACAACCGACCATTGTTTTTCACAAGACTGGTAACTTCCCCAATTACTTCTATAGATAACATCACTATTATAGACTCTAAGACTGGTCTTTTGAGATATGTTTTCAGACTTTGGTGTTTCTGACTCCATCAGCCCTGCGGCCCCACCCAGAATATCACACAGCACATGAGGACGTTTTTCCACACCCCTGTGATTTCACCCCCAACCAGTCAGCAGCACCCATTACCTAGCCTTCTGCCCACTAAACTATCCTTGAAAAACTCTCACCTCTGAGCCTCTGGGGTGACTCATTTAATAACTGTCTCCTACATGGTGAGCCTTGTGTTAATTAAACTCTTTCATTAGTGCAAAAGCATGGTCTCAGTGAACTGGTTTTATCTGTGCAGTGGGCAGAAATAACCCATCTGGCAATTACATGACAGTGGGAGAAGTTTAGCGTGGCTGAACGTATCTTGCATCTAGCCTCACAGACTGGCTATCCTCTCTTATTCCTCAGCATAGGCCAAGCTAACCATGGGAGAAGTTTAGTTTATAGCTTAACCTACTAAGGATGAAAATAATCCCTCCCTGGAACTAACCCCCTCTTTGCCTAGGGGACAAAGCTACGTTTGTAAAACTAATCGAAGGCCAGGAAATGCGATTAGGATCATGGGAGAGACCTGAATTCAGCTAAAATGTAGACACAGTTTCTATATTCCATTACTTCTCAGGAGTCATGTGGCCAGAGGTCACAAGATTTGTGACTTCCTCATTGCTCTTGTAGATAACATCACTTTTTCAGGACTTAATATTGATCTTTTAAGATGGTTTTTAGGCTCGTGTATTATGATTACTCACTGATCCCACTCAGACTCATGATTCATAATGCAACGGGTTCTGTGGCTCCCACCCTGTGGCAGACTCAGTACCTGAAGACCGTTTTCCACACTCCAATGATTTCGTCTCCAATCACCGACACCCATTCCTTAGTCTCCTGCCCACCAAATTATCCATAAAAACCCTAGCCTGACTTAGCAGGGAAGCTGATTTAAGTAATAATAAACTCCTGTCCTTCCACTTGTCTGGCCTTGCAGTAATTAAACTCTTTCTTTACTGCAATAACGCTGTCTCAGTGAATTGGTTTTATCTGTGCAGCAGGCAAGATGAACCCATCAGACAATTACGGCCCCTCTAGCAAAATAACCAGACCTAAAGAGGGAGTCACGGGAACCTCGGTTTGTAGCTGGTCAGTCAGAAGTATAGTTGACAACCTACAACTTGAGATTAGCCCCTGAAGTGAGGGCAATCTTGTGGGACCAGGCCCCCAACCTGTGGGATCTGACACCATCCCCGGGTAGACAGCCTCAGAACTGAATGGAATTGTAGAATACCCAGTTAGTGTCTGCTAGAGAATTGTTTGATGTGTGGGGAAATCCACTACACATCTAGTCACAGAAGTGTTCCTTGTTAAGTATGAGAGTATATTACAGTAAGCATGTTTTATTAATTGAATCAACACAATTTATTTAAAAAATTGCATTACATATGTTAAAAGAAAAAATTATAATAAATTTAAGGATCTTAATTGACTTTTATTTATAATTCTAGAATCAGGCAACACCTTATTCCACAAAAATAGAATATAAATATAAAAATAAAACAGAATGAGTATTCTGATAAACTGAGCTGATAGGTTTTACAGATAGAAAATGGCAAAGGAAAGAAGAAACAGAGAACAAAGGCAGATTGATTGTTTCAAAGTTACTTTTCCTATAAAGGTTAAACACAGGGGAATTCCTTATCGTGCCAGCTAAAACTGGCTTGTTTGGGGATTTGGCTATTATCGTTCATTCTTCTCATTTCTGGGAAGGTCATGTAAACAACTTAGTTTCAGCTTGGTGATACAAAACTTTAGCATGAGTGACTCCATTTTGATTTGGTCTGTTGGGCCTAGTGTAGGAGCTTAATCCAAACCAATGGCCTCCTATAAATTTTATGAAACATATAGGACTAAGTAGAAGGTATTGCATTTGTGTAGAATGCATTAAAAAGGGAGAAGGATATAGGCTTGAGATAGGCATGTGATCCTGGTTTTGTAACTCTTTGTCTAGGAATTAATTTATCCAAGAATATATTGACTTAGGGGAAATATTTGCAAAAATTGTATGTAATATAGGTAATTTGTGAAAGCACAGAGAAGCCAGCAGGATGAAATAAACACCATAATATGCAAAGAAGCTAGCTCTAGAGTATGTATTAAGACAGTAGTTTTATGAATGAAATGCCCATTGAATGTGTTGTATTTTGTAAAACATGGCTGGAATGATGTGTGTAAAAGTCATCCATGGAAAGCTTATGCAATGCAATGAAGAGAGTGGTTTGATTTTCTTTGAAGTGTTTTCTTGTAAGAAGAGATAAAAGCAGACATCTATTTTCTTTGATGTTTTTATCCTAAATTTTGTATTTGATTTTCCTATAAGCATTATAGAAAGTTTTCTTTTCAATTCACCATACTATATTCCTATTTTCAGAGAAGAAAAGAGTTCTAGGAATTGGCAAGTCCCTTATAGGCATTTCAACAACTAAGAGCTGATTTCTCATGGCAGAGTTGTGAGTTTCACTTTTACTTTTCTAAGTTTTAATCCATTATGCAAAATAATGTTTCCACCTGAAACCTAATGTTCTGCAATTCAGTACTTTGCATGCTGTTTACTTCTCAGTAGAGAAAAGAGACGTGTGTTAAACCTCAGATAAGCAAGGCACACGTCTATGAACCACAATCATATCATTCAATGCCATGTTTATACCTAGTTAGAAATAACGGAACATCTGCTGATTAAAAAATAGAACTGTAATAGTGGCCAGCAGGGAATAAAACACTTTATTGAGCTTTGTTATGTAGATGGAAATGTGCTTTGTAGAAAGTGCTTTATTTGCAAATAAAACAACTAACTGCTGGGGCTAGAAATACATGCACAAAGTATATTCTGAACTAATTTTGAGAAAATATTCACTTTAATGTGGGCATTAGCTAATGCTTCTGCCTTCCCCCAAATTTACGTTGTTTTTGACTATTAGGAGGAAGACTTACAAAGGTCCCAACAAAATCCTGCTTAACATGGCTCTATTTACACTGAGCCATTATTGTCCTTCTTGAGGCCTTTTCCTTAATTTCTTCCAAAATGTCCTTGGTCCTTTCATTCACTTACTCATTCAAAAAATAACTAAAATGCTGGTATATCTGTTTTGGTGCCTAACACATCCCATCTCATTCCATCTTGGGTTTTTTTTGTTCATTTGTTTTTTTTTTTTTTTGTTTTATGACCTGTTAAAGGAAATCTTGAAACACATTATGAACAAAATGAGATACCGTGATATCTTTATTTTCAACTTGCCTCCCCTCCCTTAGCCTGAATAGTCTCTTTTGAGGTCACTCAGGTCTTCCCAAATTTCAATGCCAAAATCATTTACAGTTTGATTGGCTTGTTCTTGAAATTATTTCCTGGCTGAACAACCCCAGCACTGACTCTCCACATCTCTAAATATTCCTTCTCTGGTTTTTCTTCGTTCTCCTGTCTCCTAAAGAGTGATATTACAGAATGCTCTGCTCTCAGGTCACGTTTTTCACCCATCATGTGTTGGTCTTCCCTCTTCCTTGCTTCCTCACTCTGTTACTCTCTGTGTCTCGGGGCATATCTCTAACCTATAATCCTTCTCTTCTCCAAGCTGTGGCCACCTTATTGTCCTGGGCCTGTAATCTTTAGTTTTCATTAGAAATAGAGAACTATAGGTTTATAAAACAAAGAGGACATAGGCATGGTTTGATAAAAATAGACGGCAATAGTTTAACCCAGCAAAATAGGGGAGGCTGTGGCAATGTATATCTCAACCTTGAAAAAAATATCACTGGCATTCTAATGGGATAGATTGAGAAGGAGGTTCTGAGGTTCAGGCCAAGTTGTCTTGTATAGTCAGCTCTGCTGTAGCATGAGGACACCATGGGTAGAGCTAAGACTGAATATTTATTCATTTACTTAGTCATTCACTGATTTGTTCATTTATAGACATTTAAAAAATTGGAGAGCATACTCAATACTAGGCTTTTTTATTTTTCATAGTGATATAGCAATTAATAAAACAGTCTCTGTGTTCAGGAAGCTTACACAGTTTTCTGGTAAGGAGAGACAGGGAGTAACCGATAAAAACACATTGATTATCAATCCATCAAAAAATTTCAAATAGAATGTCAGTGCCATGAACAACAAAAAAGACAGGATGACGGGAGAAAGAATGACTAGAGAGGGAAGAGGGAATAACTAGATTCTTAGGAAAGCCTCTCCGGAGATTTGAAGTCATGGAATGAAAGCTGAAGTGCAAAGATCTGGAGGGAGAGGGAGAAGGAGAACAACTGCCAAGACCTGAGATCAGGATGAACTGAGCAAAGGAAAAATGAGTGGAAGAAGATGGGGTTCAGGACACAGGTAGAGGCAAGGGACTTTTAAGGAGCTTAGGTTTTCTTCTCATCGCAATGGGAAGCCATTGGAGGGTTGTAAAAAGGTGAGTGTCACTCATCTACAGTCGACTATTGAAGAACACAGGTTTGATTGCGGGTCCACTTATAGAGACATTTTTTTCAATAAAAGTTACAATGAGTGTTCCTCCCTCTCCTGCCTCCCCTTCTGTCTCATCTTTGTCTTCCACCCCTGAGATAGCAGGGCCAACCCCTCCTCTTCCTTCTCCTCCTCAACCTACTTAATGTGAAGACAGAGAGGATGAAGACCTTTATGATAATCCCCCTCCACTTAATAAATAGTAAATATATTTTCTCTTCCTTATGATTTTTCAAATAACTTTTTCTTTTCTCTAACTTACTTTATAGTAAGACTATAGTATATGATATAGAAAACATACAAACTATGAGCTATCAACGGTTTATATTATCAGTAATGTTTCCAGTCAACAGTAGGCTAGTAGTGGTTAGGTTTTGGGGGAGTCAAAAGTTATACACAGATTTTCAAGTGCTTGGGGGTCAGCTCCACAACCCCTACATTGTTCAAGGGTCAACTGTAATCTTTTTTTTCTTTTTTTTTTTGAGACAGAGTCTTGCTCTGTCACCCAGGCTGGAGTGCAGTGGCGTGATCTCGGCTCACTGTAACCTCCGCCTCCCAGGTTCAAGCGATTCTTCTGCCTCAACCTCCTGAGTAGCTGGGATTACAGGTGCCGCCACCAAACCCAGCTAATTTTTGTATTTTTTAGTAGAGACAGGGTTTCACCATGTTGGTCAGGCTGGTCTCGAACTCCTGACCTCACGATCTGCCCGCCTTAGCCACCCAAAGTGCTGGGATTACAGGCGTGAACCACCACGCCCAGCCTTCAACTGTACATCTTAAACGATGGCTCTGACTGTGGTGTGGGAAATGGACTATAGGGGATAGGAGAAGCAGCAGGGATAATAATTAAGAGGCTGGGGTAGGTTTCTATAGATAGAGATTTAATTTAGAGTGGTTTGAGTGAACCTGGTGAGGTTTCCTTTTTTTTTAAACCATTCATATTTTTAAAAAATTATTTTTTGTAGAGATGGGGTCTTACTATGTTGCTCAGACTGGTTTTGAACTCTTGGTCTCAAGAGATTCTCTTGCCTTGGCCTCCCAAAGTGCTGGGATTGCAGGTATGAGCCACAGTGCTCAGCCCTTTCTTATTATAAAATAAAGCATAGATACAGAAAATCAGACAAAATGATTGCATAGCTTAATGATATTCTAAGGCAAATACCCTTGTAACCACCACCCAGAACAAGAAATAGAACTTGGCCAGCCACTCCAGAAACCCTCCACATGCCCCATAGTTATTAAAATCCTTTTTCTCTGCCAAAATAAGCACTATTTTTACTCTTGTCCTTTTTTCTCCCTCCTATTTTTTACAATTTTATCACCTAGTGTGCATTTCTAGACATCATAGTTGGGTCAAGCTCATTTCTTTCTTATAGTTGACGTATCTTTGAAGCCTCTTTTAAGCTATAGCTTTCCTCGTCCTTCCTTTTCTTTTCTTTACATTTTATTTGTTAAAGGACGTAGGGTATTTGACACACAGGTTTTCTTGGTCTGGAATTAGCTGATTGCATAGCGTGGTGCTGGCGTTTTTCTTTTTCTCTGTATTCCCGAAATCTGGACCTAGAGTCTTCATCAGACTTGGATTTAATCCTTTAGCAAGATTATTGGTGGTATTGTGTTCTTTTATTAGGAAATATATGACATCTGATTATAACATGTTTGTGATACTGGTAGGTAAATGCATTAGGAGTTGCAAAATGATAATATTTTAATTTTATCATTTCATTTCACTTCTTATGAGAAATAATTTTATAGATACTTCCTTTTATCTACTAGTTGGTTACCCAATGGTATAATTCATAGAGCGAAGCTGGGATCAATGCTTGATTTTTTACCATTAACAGACAGTTTTGGCAATATTTTTTTCTATCATTTTCCTAAGATAACAAATTCATTTTAAAAAATATGATTGTTTAGCCACTTTGAAAAATACTTTGGCGATTTCTTGTAAAGTTAAGTCTACACTTATAATTCAATTTAGCAATCCCCCTCCTTGGGATTTACCCAAGAGAAATGAAAATTTTATTCACAATAAAACCTGTAAGTGGATAATTATATTGGTTTTATTAATAATCATTCAAACTAGAAACAACCTAAATGTCCTATAACTGGTAAGCAGATAAGCAATCTATGGTACACCTACAAAATATAATTTCACCTACCAATAATAGGGAACAAACTATTGACACACACAATGTATATCAATCTCAAATGAATTATGCTGTATAAAAGAATACAGGCTCAAAAGGCTACATATTGGATGATTCCATTTATACAACATTCTATAAAAGGCAAAATTACATGGCTGGAGAACAGGTAGTGGTTGCCAGCGGTGGGGGCAAGGAAAAGAGTCACAAGCAAATATTTTGGGTTGATGGAACTATTCTGTGTCTTGAGTATAATAGTGGTTATGCATCTGTCAAAATTCATGTAGTATACCAAAAAGTAGATGTTTAATCTACATACATTTTAAATAAATAAATGTAGAGGTTTAGAAGTGACAACATTGGGGGAGGGGTCAATAATTAACTTTGGAGACAGCAGTGTATATAAAGTGTTCTTTGCCATTTTTTTCTTCTTTCAGGGAAGAAAGGAGTGTGGTTAATTGCTTGGAAAAATACTATCTTCAACTGAAGGAGTTAAACAGCATTTGTTGGATTTTGGTCTATTACATCATTATTATAGCAGTTATTATTCCAAAAATTTCAAATAAACCCATGTTTGGCCAAAGACTCTTCGGATTAGCTATGGTGTTCCTTTGACATGATATCAAAAAGTAGTCTGATAACTTCCTTCATATCTGGAATCAGAAAATGTCCCCGGCTCAACTTGTATAGTCCTGCCCCAAACCTAAAATAAGCCGCATAAGAAGCCTTTGTTTATTTCCGTAGGAAAAGATATTTCAAGATCACAATCTATGCATTGTATCTTGGAGATCAGAGATACCTTCTCCTAACTTTATTGTCAGTGTTGTCCATCGATTTTGGGGTTTGTACTCTGTTAACTTACCTGCTTTTATGTGGTGGCTCATAAGATTCAACACCTCTTCTATTCCTGCTGCCACTATGTTTCTAGAATTCTTAGATGATAACTTTTTTTTAATTCAAGATTTATTTTGCAAGCAGAGAATTTCTGATAAATTGAATGTGGGTTGTGGGAGACCAAAAAAGAACACATGGTGACTGTTAGTTTTCTGACCTGAGTGGCTGAGAGAATGTAGATGTATTTCACCTATCAGAGAAGGCTGGAAGAGCTGCAGGTGGCAGGTAGGTTGTGGGCAGAAGGAGCACATGGAGACACATTCAGAGTTCTAATTTAGATATGCTGTTTGAAAGTCCCATTAGACATGTAGGTAGAGTTCTTGATTAAATGAGTTGAAAGCTTGGGGAAAAGGATAAGGCTAGAGATACGAACGTGGGCTGTCCTGAACACATTGATGATTTTAAAGCAATGAGACTAGATAAGAGTGTAGACAGAGAAAAGATGGCAATACAGCACAGAGCTTCAGAGGACTCACAGAGGACTGGTCGAGGAGGGCCCAGGAGGTGGAGTAAGAGCTGCAGGGGAGATAGAAGGAAAGTAGGGCACCCATAGCTGTGCCAGAAAAAGGGACAAGATTGTGGCTCATGATTTCAGTGTGATTACCTTCAGTGGAACAATGAAGAAAATATTTTTGATTTTTCTAAGATATTATTTTTCTTTGGTTTCATGGTTAAAATGTAGAGCTAACATACTCTACCTTAGCCATGCTTTAAGGTCTGTCTTCTTGATAGGAAAGTAGGGCACCCATAGCTGTGCCAGAAAAAGGGACAAGATTGTGGCTCATGATTTCAGTGTGATTACCTTCAGTGGAACAATGAAGAAAATATTTTTGATTTTTCTAAGATATTATTTTTCTTTGGTTTCATGGTTAAAATGTAGAGCTAACATACTCTACCTTAGCCATGCTTTAAGGTCTGTCTTCTTGATATGTAGTTTTTATCATATCAAATTCAAAGATCTATTACCTCCTAAGTCTTATTATATAAAGTCCAGACATCTTAGTCTTTAAGACTAGCCGTCAAAAAATCCAAACCATCTTCCAGTCTCATCCTGTATTATCCCTCTCTAGATGGCCTACCACTTGCAACATTAGACTTTACTGCTTCTCAGTTCTCTTTATATGCTTTATGCTCTGCTACTCATGGACCTTCCCTGATATTATTCCACCACCTGCAGTCCCTCTTCCAAGCCAATTCCCCATGTCCACTTGTCTAAATCAGACTCATGGTTAAAGCTGCTTAGAGGAGCCACATGAAAGGCCCAGCCACCGTAAATCTTGGTTTGATGATTATTCTGCATCTAATGCCCTGACTTAAGGGAGTGAATTAGGACAAAAGAAGATGCCAATATTCTAAAAGAAAATTCATGCGAGAATTTTATATGAAAAAGAAATAACATTTTTCTTAAAGTCAAAGCCTTAATGATTATTAGAACAACAGCAGAAAAAGCTGTTATAATCAGGGTCAGATAAAACAAGAACCAAATAAAGCCTAAGTTTCAGTGCCACTTACTTGTTCAAGCCCTTTCAAGTCTCTGTACTTAATTTTTTTTTTTTTTTCTTGAGACGGAGGCTGGAGTGCAGTAGTGTGATCTCCGCTCACTGCAACCTCCGCCTCTCGGGTTCAAGCAAGTCTCCTGTCCCAGCCTCCTGAGTAGCTGGGATTACAGACATGCGCCACCACGCCAGGCTAATTTTTGTATTTTTAGTAGAGATGGGGTTTCACCATGTTGGCCAGGCTGGTCTCGAACTCCTGACCTCAGGTGATCTGCCTGCCTCGGCCTCTCAAAGTGCTGGTGTTACAGGTGTGAGCCACCATGCCGGGCATCTGTACTTGATTTTGTGATTGTAATGTTGTATATTTCTTTTTGTAAAGAATACCTCTGAAATTGCTGATGCATGTGGACTCATAAAAGATTCATTATTGTTTATTAGAGTACACAAAAATAAATAGGAACTGAAGTATCATGGAATTCGTAATTGACCAGTTACCCCATATCATGGCCAAGTTACTGAACTTTCCTCGGCTCTGGTTTGTTCATCTGAAAAATGAAGATAATGTCACCTTCTCTACCTAGATCAAAGATTTCTGCTGAGGACCAGACAAGAACTTTCAAGCATCCAACAGATATTTATCCAGCACCTATCATGTACTCAGTGCAATGGCCGTTGTTGGGAACTCACTGGTGATCAGACATGTTTCATACTCTTGTGCTGCTAACAGTTTAGTGTGAGATGGATATTAAATAAATGTGTTATATGTAAGAGCACTTAGTAAACTATAAGGTGATAACTATAATGCCACGTACGTGATATTAAAAACATTTTCTATGTCTATGTTGCCTCTATAGATCTGGGTTTTTAATTGTCGATATATTCAGAGATGATTAGTTCCTGGAGGAAAAAAAAATAAAACATTCTCAAGCTACCCCAAATCCATAATTAATTCATACCAGCAAGTCAATTAAGTAATGGATAATGAAAAATATATAATGGCCATGAGGACCAGTGTTAGGCCATGAGGACCGACCAAAATAGCCAGTCAACAGATTCTTTTCCAAGAGAAAAGCCTCCTTAAATAAAGATCAGAAATTTGCATAGTAAATATGTAAAGTGAGAAAAAGCCAGGAATTGTGAAGTTAAATCTAGGTAGGCTAACAATGGTAGAGTCAGCTGCACTGGGTGTCTTCCTTCTAAGCAATACTGGAGGGATATGTCCTCCAAATGTGTAATGCTGTGTAGACACAGACGCCGTCAATGTCCTCTTCAAAATATCTTCTCCCCACATAATAACACAAAGCATTCAGTTTTAAGGAGGATTGCATTATATAGTAGTTAAAAATGTGGACTCTGGAGTCAGACAGACAGACCTAGTGATGAGAATCTTGATTCCTCAGAGTTTACACAACACTCTGGGGAGATGTATATACTACCAAGCAAGGCAGTATGATTTACAGAAATCAGCTTCACTTGTGGAGTAAGAAAGATATACAGTGTTTGATTTCCTGCTCTAATATATACTGGCTGTGTGACCCTAGGTAAATTATTAAATTTCCTTGGCTACAGTTTCTTCTCTGTAGAGTTTAATTAATAATAGTCTCTTTCTATGAGGCAGTTAGTAATGAGGATTCAATGAGAGAATGAATATAAGGCATCGAAAACAGTGCCTGGCATAGAGTAATTGCTCAGTAAACATTTACTACTGCTACTGCTACTACTTCTGCAACCACTGCTACGAAAAACTATTACTATCACCTCCACTACTGCTGCTGCTGCTACTATTTGAGGCCTAATTTACCTCAAAACCAGCTCAGAATGTTTTAGGCACTATTTACTTAATTCCTCAGGGACTTGTTAAGTGTGGCTCTACTGGCCTTAGATGTTACCAAGTGACATAGGAATGGGCAACTGACTTAATGCTTATTAGACCACACTCTTCAGCTTGTAGAAAGACTCAATTCTTGCCATATACTAATTGGGCCTCATACACTGGAAGTGCCTGATAAAGAGGAAAGCTGATATAATCAGTTGGGCTGTCTTATCAGGTTGAGGGTGGTGGTGCTCAAATGAGTTGAAGGTGACTTTCAGCCCTCCGCAGGCTGTCATTCTCCAAACCCACTTCTCCTTTTCCCTTTCACCCAGATGTTGGCTGTTGCAAAAACACAGACTGCTTCTACTGGATAAATGCACTCTAAAGAGAATGACAGAAACATGTCTTTTCCCTCAAAAGAAGAGCCAAAGGAAGGAAAAAGATGAAAAGAAGTCAAGGTTTCTTTGGCTGTTGTGTAAAATGTGAGAGACACTGCTGAAGAGAAGAGAAAAGCCTTGCTAGAGGAAGAACTACGACAGACGCTAAGAACTGAAAGGACAGACAGCAGGAATGGAATGGAGGGGAAATGTTTAACTCAAGAAAGAAGGAGAAGAATGTTGATTGTATTTGGTATTAATAACCGAAGAGAGTTGCCTGACATGGCAACAACTATTTAATGCCCTGCAGAATCCCGAATGCGTGCCATCCATCTCCTCTGACAAGGGGATTATTCCAATCTCTTTACTGGGGTAAAGAAAAAGAACACAAAATGTTGTTTTTGTGTTCTAGGTGTTCCTTTTTTTATTTTCAAATTTTCTTGATAAATCTTCCGCATTTTGGTTTTTTTCTGTTCCAATTAAAATAGTTGCCTGAGTTCAGTTTGTGGATATAATAACTAGGATTTCTTTCAGAGCTCCATTCCTAATTAAAAGCAGCATTTACAGAGAAAGGGTTTTACATACTTATGTATTACCTTATTCAATCCAAGCAAATTGCTTCCTTATGTAAACTTCTGAATAGTTTCATTTCTTCAAACATTGAAAGCCATTCTAATGTAGATTTTGCATTAATTTGGGGAAAGAAAATGGAGCACAGTCTAAGCCAGTTACTATTTCTAAAATTAATTCTTGATTTTATGAATTGATATAAACACACATGTATTTATAAGTATGTGTCTGTGTCATGGACACATGGTGGGAAACAACACACATTGGGGCCTGTGGGGAAGGCAGTGAGGGGGACAGTATGAGGAAAAATAGGTAATGGATGCTGAGCTTAATGCCTGGGCAATAGGTTAATCTGTGCAGCAAACCACCATGGCACACGTTTACCTATGTAACAAACCTGCACATCCTGTTCATGTACCCTGGAACTTAAAATAAAAGTTGAAGAAATAAATAAGAATAAATATATGTGCATGTATCTTACTATCTCCATAAGCCAAGTGAATTCTGAATATTTTGATTATTGAGAAATTTATGCAAACAATTTTCCCTTTAAGTATTTTTTCTTTCTGGGAAATGAGGGTTAGAATTGGGGAGAAAATAGCATATAGTGGAAAATACCATATAGTATAGTGGTAACAGCATACACTTGAGTAATATGTGTCACATTATTTATAAACACTAATTTAATCCTAACAAAACAGTTATTAATTATTTTTCCCCATTTTACCAATAAGAGAGTTGAAGTACAGTGAGACTAAATTATTTGCCTAGGGTCACTAGCTTTTATGGGAAGAAATGGGGTTCAAATCAACGCAGCCAGGGTCTAAAATTACCTTCTCTTTTACCACAGCACTAGGACAGTCTAAAGGAGAGAAGTTGTCTTTACAGACTGCTATGGTTTGGATGTTTGTCCCCTCCAAATGTCATGTTGACATTTGATCCCCAGTATGGCAATGTTAGGAGGTGGGTCCTAGCGGGAGGAGTTTAGATTATGAGGGTGGATCCTTCATGAATAGATTAATGCCCTCCTTCAGAGGTGAGTGAATTCTTGCTCTATTAGTTCCTGTGAGAGCTGGTTGGTTTTTGTTTTTTTTTTTAAGAAACAAAGATCTCTTGCCATGTGATCTCTGCACAACACATCCCCTTCCTCCTTCTGAGGCCCTCATCAGACACAGGTGCTGAATCTTGAATTGTCCAGCCACCAGAATCATGAGCCAAATGAACCCATTTTCTTTATAAATGACCCAGTCCCGAATATTCTGTTTGGTATATCCATGGTGGCGGGCACCTGGAATCCCAGCTACTCAGGAGGCTGAGGCAGGAGAATCACTTGAACCCGAGAGGTGGAGGCTGCAGTGAGCTGAGATTGTGCCACTGTTCTCCAGCCTGAGTGACAGAGCGAGACTCTGTCTCAAAAATAAATAAATAAATAAATAAAATATTCTGTTATACCAGCATTAAATGAACTAAGACAGAGACAGACGTATCAGGGCTCAGAATCTCACTTTGTCTCTTTCTGGCTATTTAATGTGGGAACAGCCCCTTGGCCTCTCTGAACTCAAGGTTTTATACATCTGATAAAATGGGGCAATCATGCTTGGAACAATAGGTCTAGGAGGAAGGTCAAATTTAAGTTAACCTCTGTGAAATAATCTTTCTTCCCTTTCTTACCCAATTTGGCTCTGGAGATTTAATTAAACTCAATTCATCATTAGCTCTTTCTCCTCCTTCTTTATGCAGTCTCAGGCTTGCTGATGACTCCTGATGACCATAGATATAAAGAACATTTTCACAGTCAGACTTGTTTCTGCATATCACATGGGACTTAGTCCACTCATATGTCTTATTAGAATGAACATGCCTGAAGCTTTCACACCTAGAATTGCTCGTGACATTGATTCAAAAAATAAGCATAGCCTTTAATGGCTATAATCATATCTGTATTATTTCCTTAACAAAAATACACTGGCACCAAGATTTTTTGATTTTGGTTTTGTTTTTGGAGATTCTGCAGCTGTATCTAACTGGGAGTTGACAGTATTGGATACCAGCCCAGACTGCTGTTCAGAGATGATCCAATGGTGCCCTGTAATTCTGGAGGTAGGAAGAGAGTCATTCTACAATTGTTCCTGCAGATAGGACACTTGGCATTCATCTTCTGTCTTCCTTTTGCATATTATTTGGTGATAATGTGCAGACAAGACTTTTAGAAAACTATGTTCCCCTCATTGATCTCTAAAACTTTCCCCAAGCCTTAACAAGCTCAAAGGAAAATCTAGAAACCAGCATCAATCTAGTAAACAATTGTACAAATTTAGTGAATATATTTTCTGCCCAATGTCACAGAAATAGAAAGCTTCAAAACCAACAGGTATTTCAAAAGTAATAAGTTATTAGAGATGAAAACAGTTTGGCATGACTCTAAAAACAAAAATCAGACAAGTGAAATGTGTAGTTAAATAAATCAATTTTAGGAAAGCAAAGATAGAAATGTAAACCTAATGATTTCAGTGGCTCACTCTCCTGGATGAAAAAGCCTCAAGGTAGAAAGTTTCTGAAGGACCGTGAAAATTAGATTAGATTTCTTCAAAGATATGTTCCCCGCAAAGCCCACTCTTCTCTTTCTGCCCACAGCTAGCTAAGACCTTCCCCGGTACTATGATTTGAGTGTGTCCCTCAGAAATCAGGTGTTGGAAATTTAATTCCTGAAGTGGCAGTGTTGGAAAGTGGAGCCTTAAGAAGTGATTATGTCATCAAGAGGGATTAATGCTGCTCTCAAGGAAATGGGTTAATTTTTGCAGGAGTGAGTGAGTTCTCACTCTTGCAGGAGTAGATGTGTTATAGGGAGAACAAGTTGTTATGAAGTGAGACCTCCTCTCATGTTGCATGCACCCACTTCTCTGTCATGTTATGACATAGCACAAGGCTTTCACCAGAAGCCCACTAGATGCTAGTGCCATGCTCTTGGACTTCCCAGCCTCTAGAACTGTTAAGAAATAATTTTAAAAAATAATTACTCCAGTCACAGGTATTCACTTATAGCAACAGAAAATGGACTAAGATACCTACATAAAGTAAGTTTTTTATATATATATATATATACACACACACACATACACATATATATATATCTGAATATAATAACTGCATTATTAAGATTAATTACTCATTACATCTTATTAGCTTGGATTCAACATTCTTCCAAATACTTGGAAACAAATAAAACTCTTACACAGTTGCCTCTCAAATTTTAAAAATGTGTCTTATTTTTGAAAATAGACACTCATTTATTACACATTAGTACCCCTTGATACCTATATACAATGTATTTGTTATTTCACACATCAATTGACAATGAACATTTCAAGCAATCTGATAGAATCTGATAGAGGCCCTGCATTCAAGCCAGTGGTTCAGTTTCACTATTTGTGTTTGTGTAAAAATATCCGAGGGATCATTTAAGTTCTTTATTGCATTTCATTTTTAAAACTGGTAAGAATGATAGGTCTTATAAATTTTTTTGTAATTGAGGGAAGGGCAACAATCATTAATTTATACCAAAAGTGTAGAATCTGTAGCTTGTCTAGCCCTTCTATTTGTGATAGGAAAGAACAAAGAAGAATAAAAGCTCATTTGTGGAATACCAAAAATGTATCATCATGGAGTGTGTCTAAAGGGTGAGGTGTAATTAACCATGATCAAATTTCCTTTTGTTCTCAGGGTAAACAGCTTTAATTTATAACTTATGAATCTATTGTCAGACAGTCACACACTGAGTTCTGAACTCATTTTTAGAGAGGCCTCATGGGTGTTTGTGGCCGACAGTGGCTATCAGACAACCTCTAGTCCACAAAGTTCTTCCTTATTTCTGAGCCTCCCTTCTCTTCAGCTGCTTACAACCCCTTATTCATCTGTGTATCCTGAGCCAGACTTGGAAGAGGGTCAGTCACACGCTAGTAGAGGTTTTGAGACCCTTTGCTTAAAAATCAATTTCAACATCTTATTGTTGCTTATGTGCACTTGGTTTTTAGCATTTGCTACTTGATATGATACCTTGTTCTTGAATTCTGGTACAGTTTCCTGCTCAATAGTCCCCTGAATTCTGTCAAGCAGAGGTTGCCAAACTTTTTCTGTCAAGGGCCAGGTAGCAACAACTTAACTCCACAGTTGTAGCATGAAGGTAGCCATAGACAAGATGGAAATGAATGGATGTGGCTGTGCTCCAATAAAACTTCGTTTACAGAAGAGGCAGCAGGTGGTGGGTGAGACTGGCCCACAGGCTGGAGTTTGTGAAACCCTGTTAATAGTAATACCTTCTGGCTCTCTCAAATCTCATTGACTGATTTGAGGAACCACAACCTGTCAAGGTTCACCCTTTCTTAGGCATTACATAATTTACCCTCTCCTACTTGTTTCTGCTGGTTGTATAATTGCAATGTTCTGTGCCAGGCATACAGCAAATGAGAAAAATGTGCCTGGGAATGGGCAAAGTGAAATCCTTTAACACATTTATAACATCAGCAACAACAGCAGCAACAACTGTTTACTGTGCACTCACTATGTGTCCTATCATTTTCTAAGTGGGTTCCATCCCTTGTGTCATTTAACCTGCCCAACATTCTTCAGACATAGATATTATTGGAATCCTAATTTATATTAGGTTGGTGCTAAAGTAATTGTGTGTTTTTTTTTTTCATTTAAAAGTAATGGCAAAAATCACAATTACTTTAGCACCATTCTAATAGATGAGATGTCTGAGACTTTCTAAAAGTTACAGTTAGGAAAGTCACCAGAGGTGGGATTGGATTCCATGCCTGGTTATCTCAGGGGCCATGGCAGGATTGTAGTGCAGTTTTTCATGACTCCTCCTTTTTTAAAAAAAATCTTTATGTTCTAATGGTTCCATTTAGAGTAATATCTTCAGTTCTAAATAAGATGCTTCAAATGCAGTTCTTCATTTGATTCTCGTAGCAACCCTCTTGTGGACAGCATGAGAAAATTAATGACCTTTCACTTCAGATGTGGACATAGAAATTCTGAAATGTTCAGTATATTGCTTAAGGCCAAAGACAGTAAATACAGAGCCAGAACAGAAAACTAGGTTTTTTGATTTCTAATCAATGCTTTTCCCAACCACACCCTACTGGATTGTCAGTCATCCTTAACTTTTGTTCTCAGTTTTAGTTTAAATCTTGTGCCTAACCAAGACACAGGAGAGAAAGAACACCATTTTAAATGTGGGATGTGTCATTGCATTTTTGCTCCCTTGCATCAAACGTGCACTGATGCACTCTCACATGTGTGTATACATAGTGACTATGAGCTAGCTCTTGAGTTCACACTGACGAACAAAAACTGTAAGCTGCACGCAGTAGGCCTTGAGAAAGAAGACCTGAAGAAAGTAGATTTTGAGTCACAGCCAAATTTCTGTTTTGAAGCCAAATGACCAGCCATTCAGCCAAGCTTTGTTTCTGCGAATGAAAGGCTAGTGAACTCATCATCAAGTACACTGAAATACAAAGCACAATTGTGACTTTAATTTTAAGTAAATTATGAGGCTTCAACATACAATAATACTGTCATCTGATTACATGCCCTTTTGAATGTAAAATTGGGATTTGTCTGAAAGAAAGAAGAGGGCACAAGACCATGCACATTACGCACTACTTAGTAGATAAATTGGTTATCAGTTCTAATAACTAGTACTAGACTTTACCATTAAATATAAAAATGGAGACATATTCCTTTATTATTAATATAATAATTGTTCTTTGGTATCTTCAAATTCATTAGGCTTCATAGAACTCTTACATAGTCAAGGACATCTTGCCGTTTGCATTTTTAATTTTCTTAGCACATGAAAGTCCAGCAGAAAATAGGACTTAATCCCTGATGAGCTTCTCTGTATTCCATGGGGAGGAGGTCTAAGTTTTTCCTTGTATGATAATATTTACTCATTATACCCATTTTCATCAATATTATTTTTTTGTAAAGTGCAGTGAGATCTTCCAATAAAATTTATGCTAGTTTAATCTACATGCTTTTAAGCTACTCTTTATTTCCCTATAAAATTCAGATGTCTGAATCACAAAGCAGAGATTGCCCCAAAGAAGCTGTATTCAGTGCATTCTAGTCTAAAGAGACATGTAATTAATACAATTTGCACACACCATTTTAAAAGTGATCAGACCTATTCTTTCTGATGAGTGCTAGAGAACACATATTTGACCAGATCACAGATCAATTATAGTGCTTATATAATTTCTTTTTAATAATTTTATTAAAAATAATGCACATGATTTGTTTATTATTGAAAATGCAATCTCCAGTATCTCCCAACTCACCAGGGTGGATTCACTTGGTGATGAATTTATATGCTATTTAAGTACAATTGATATTATCAAATGATGTCAGATTTAATTAGTAAAAAGCAGATTTTATAAACATTGACCTTGGTTCAGGGGAAATTAAAAAAAAAAAAAATCCCTGAAGATAAGGAGATAACAATTGATGGATGGAGCATTATTCTATTTGAGAAAACGAAAAACGTAAAGCATTTAGAAATTGAATTCATGACCTGCAAAACAAGATCAAATTAAAAGCTGTCAGACTGGTTAAAAAATCCCCGAATGTGTGAAGGCAGGAGAACATTCTAGTTCTGAAATGTAAATGAGAATAGTTAGAAATGTCTGAAGTGAAAACTGGTTTTATTGTAGGAAAACGGAAAAAAATATTTAAAGGAGAGACACGGTAAGTGTATATATACTAGGTTCTGCATTAAGGGTAACATTGGAAGAGTGATAAAGTGCTAGCAATGGCACAAACTAGCTTGATTATACATTCACAGGGAAAATGATTTTCTCTCTGTGTTATGCAAAAAGAATGGAAGTTCCGACCTAAAGAGTTGTAAGGTGTTTTAACTTGTGATTACGTAAAGTGCAATATAATCTACTACATGCACTAAGCACTGTATTGCATGTGATAGCCACTCAATAATTATTTACTAAAGGAATACAGCGTTATTTAAACAAATTTGAAAATTGTCAGGAATAATAAAAGATAATGTATTTTCAATGAATGTGTCAGAACAAATTAGAGGATATATTTTGAGGTTCAAGAGAAAAATGGAGAAACAGTACAGATAATACTGTGGATTTTTATACTTACAAGAAATCCTACTACAATTTCCCTGAGCTATAATTTACCTCTGTGAACTCTGATGATTATAAAGAAGTAGGATTATTTAAAATATCATAAAGAAATCCTAAGGATATAAACCACAACTAAGAGGGCAAGTGATCTTAATTTACCAATCCTAAAGAGATATGAACATAAAATAGATTCTATACAGTAGTGAATTTTAAAAGATGGGTAAAATTGAATTGGGTATTGAGCTAATATTAGTCAGATAGTAATGACAACAGTGCATTATGTTTAAAAAACATAGTCATATTTTTAAACATCTCCCATTCATAATTCAGCAAAGATAGGGGTAGATATGAAACCAGGTGATGAATGTAGTGACTGAGCCTTAGCAAATTTCCTTAGTCACTCATTTTACTAATATTTATTGAACATTTATTGTTTGCCAGGGTCTCTGCCAGAAGCTGGAGAAAGATATATATAAGTGAACCTCTGCTTTCAAGGAGCTTACAGTGCAGTGTGAAACAGACGTTTATAAAATAATCAGACAGATGTCTATATAATTACAATCTGAGAAGTGTAAAAATAAAAAGAATGCACCTCTTTAATTTTTTTTCTCTGAATGGAAAACTAATCCAAGTTACAGAGCCAGAAAAGGCCTCCCTGAGAAAGTAACAGTAGCGCTGATACCTGAAGGATGAGTCATACCTAATAAGATAAAGGACTGAGGAGGATGGGATGGAAGGAAACAGCCTTCCAGGCAGAGAAAATAATCATGTGCAAAAGCCCTGTGGTGGGAGTGAAGGTGGCACAACTTCTCTGCTTAGAAAGTTCCTGTTCATTTATCAAGATCTACAGCAAATGATACCTCTTTTATCAGTTTCCCCAAGCTTCCTAGGAAATAGCTTTGTTCTATGTGTTCCCTCCAAGCATTAAGGTCATAGTATTATAGCCTGCATCAACTTCTGGTGTAATTATTATTTTGGGTATTACTTTTCTCCAACTGACCATAAATTCAACTTGAGGTGAGAAGCTCTCTCCCAGTTGCACTTGCCAGTTGCTCACTCAGCAGTGCATAGCACAACGTGTAGCAAAGATAGGCTCTAAATGAATATCTGGAAAATCAGTGAATATATAAATGAATACAGGAATCTTAGGTTTACCTTCTTTTATAATGCCAAATTAGTATCTATCAAAAGAAACTTCTTTATTTTTTCTAACAAAATTTCAAGAAAGACCATTTACTGAGAATGCTTTTTGAGCAAATTAAAATCACAGGTTTTAGAGGGTAAGTACATAATAGAGTAATTTGTTCAAGGAAATAACCAAAGCAAATGGGATTTTGGCAATGATTACCATGCATCACCTGAAAGGCAAGGCCAAAATCTCTTAAAATCTTGAGAAATATATTTAAATACAATTTTCAAAATGTGAGGACTGTGTAATTGTCCAGTTCTTTGGGAATGAGAGCAATTTATAAATGTTACAGTAGGGCCTGAAAAACGTTAATTTATGTTCCTTTTAAATAATTTATTGTGGGGATGTGATACATCTTTCCCTCTCTCTAGACACTGCTGACTTTTGCCTCCTTGATAACAAGGCAATTTACACCCAAAGTGGTAGAGAAAAATGCCCCAGCAGACTGAAATCTTTGGTTTGTCCACTGAGGCTATATTGGATATTGATTTTGGAATGTGTGGAACAGTATTCTTTTTCCTAACTATTGCTGCCTCTTTCGTTTTTTTTTAGTAAACAAGTCAGTATTTTACCACTTAAATATCCCCTCCAAACTAGTTATTTTACTAGTTTTTACAGAGTAGAATAGAAATAATGGAGCTCCAAGCTCCCAAAAGTATTCTGGGGATACGATTAGTATAAACTACTTGAGTGACTTACTAGGAATTGAAGCTCTGACATATTTGAATAAGATCCAATGATTTTCAGATAGCATTGGCAAACCCATAATCTATCTGGCATGACACTCAACCAATCTTTAGTGGAGGAAGAAAATGAGTTGGAGGCTAGAAGGCAAAAGAATATGTGTGTGCTCATGCATGTGTAGCGTATACAGTATGTGTGTGTGCATGTGTATACGTAGTCTGAGAAAATGTATTCGGTACTATGAGACATTTTGTATTAAGCACTATAAAAAGATCTCTTATTTTCTCATTATAAATTACTGAAAAATAAAATCTAACAAAAATATTTTTGGCTGGTAGGGATTGTGACTGAAATAATGTTGAAATTACTGGTCTTGTCTTTGATTGGCAGTCACCAATCAACAAACTAACAATAGATCAGATAAAGATCATAAACCATCCCCAAGCACCACGATACCCTTTTCTGGCCCGAGTTTTACTTTTCTTTTCCAGTTAACTTTGGCAAATGAGGCAGAAATAAAATTTAGGTAAGAATTACGTTTTCGGTATCTTTATTAGTCCATCTGCAATTTTAAAAATGTTTAAGATTCATATAGGTAAAATGAAAGCACAGATTAAAAAATAAACAAATAAATGAAAACAAAAAGCATACTCATATACACTAAAAACAAACCCACAGTGGAGTAACCTGGAAAGTCTCATTGTCCACAATGACTTCTGCAGCAGCAAAAAGCACTACTATTTGAAGGAAAAGAGTTCAAAGTGGCTTAGGCAAAATGGACTTCACAGGTTGAAATAATTGGGAAAGGCAGAGGTGTTAGCTAGGAATCCAATACTGCCAGAACTGCCTCTTTCTCTGTGCTTCACCTCTCCTTCCCTTCCGGATGTCAAATTCTATCTCATCTTTGGACAATATAAGAGCCAGCTGGGTATTGTGACTGCCTGCCATCATGAAAGATATGTGATAGAGTGAACACATAGATAAATACCCTACAACTTACAAGAGATTGATTGAATATCCCTTTGTTTATAACCTGGATGTAGGTAAATTTATTACATAAATGTGATGATACTAAACATATTGTTCTATTATCTGTACTTAATCTTTAACTATCATCCATACTAGTACATAAATGTCAAGCTTATCTCTTTCTTAATGACTCCATATTATGAATTTATAATACGTGTTCAATTCTGCCACTCACTGGCTATAAGACCTTGAGTTGGCATTTAACATCTCTACCGCTTAGCTAGCTTCGTTGTCTGAAAAATGGGGATAATTATAGTACCTATATTATTAGGATGTGGAGAAAATTAAGTGACATAAGATATGCAAAGTGCTTATTATTGTGCTGACACAAGATAAAAACTCAATAAAGGTGATATATAATTAGTATTATTATTTGTAGTAGTATTAGTTTTATCAATTCCATATGAACATATAGTTTAATTTTTCATCAATATAAACAACACTGCACAAGATCTTTGTGCTTGAATATTTTCCCTCTTCCTTTAGGATTAATTTCTCTATGTTGAATTAATAGATCAAAACAGCTGCATATTTAAAATGTTGAAACATATTCCTAGATGGCACTTCTGAAAGGTCGTATTAGTTCATAAGTCCATGTCTAGAGACATTTCTCCACACCCTTACCAACATTAAATATTTAGATGATTACAATGGAGTCTGGTCTAAATTCTGCCTTTGGTTTCAAAATGAATATTCTTTATGGCTTGTTTTCCTATAATGTTACAAATATTTAAAACAGTAATAAAAATAAGGTGAAATAGTGTTTGGAGATCATAAAAAGAAGAGTTTTGCAACTGTGAATCCTACTGCTGTTGAGTAAGAGGGTACCTGGGGAAGGGTTAAATAATACATCTGGGGTGAGCAGCCTTAGTTGCTAAGTAGAAAATTCAGGAAAAAAGCCAAGTATGTTTAATTTCCCACAATACATCACTTCAACCATCTGTGAGAACGATAATGTTCTACTTAAAGGAGAAACAATGACTGAAAAAGGGGGTTTAGGGGAATAACTTGATACATATTTCTTATTCTTCAATTAGCTCTTTGTTAATGGGTTGCTAAGACACGTAAAAATAACTAATTAAGCTCTGAAATACTAATGTTGAACAAAACAAAGATCCATAATTTAAAATGAAATAATATTCTCAATTATGACTATGTTATAACTTTATTTGTTATGTACATGATGTTATAATCCCACCTTCATTTTCTTCATGGATGGATGGATAGTTAAGAAAAATCCTATCATCAACTGATTTGCTTAACAAAATATTATTATAACTTAAACGATAGACTTAAAAGAATAGCTTCCCCCAAAAAAGCAAAACTAAGTTGAATGATTTCTAAAATATTTGTTACAGAGGCTATCGCTCTTTTCTCTTTTTGTTTCCCCACAGATGAATATTCTTTTCGGATTTTTTTTATCCTCAGTGTATCTCTATATAACAAATCTCTAGTGTAGTCTCTTATCTATATGGCAAATATTTAGATTCCATCATCAACTTTATAAAAATAGGACAATTTCCTAAAAAACTGCCTCCATGGCAGAAAGAGTTGACTGTACAAAGAACAATACCATAAATTACAGGATCAAATATCTCAGCGAACACACGCTCCAATCGTACATTAAAATTCATCTCTATAGTGGTGCTACAAACAACATTCTTGGAAAAACCGCAAGACACTTCAAATTATGTGAAGCATTTGGTTTGCAAAGAGAAGTTTTTAAAAAAATCCCTTGTAAAATTTCCTAGAAACACAATTTATGTCCTAACATGCTTAAAGGCTAGGGTTGTCCCAGGCAACAGCAGCTTTTGTTCAGCATTTCTGGCTTTGGATGGATTCATGGACCGTTTGCAATCAGTGTTGAAATGCAGGCTCTAGTGAAAACTGTGAGAAGCTGAGAAATGTTACATGCATAATTCATAGTTCCCTCATCACTGGATATATGTGTGTGTGAGGATTCAGGGTTACACTGCTATCCTAGTTCATTGAAAGTATGGGTTTGGATATAGTCAACGTTCTTTCACTCATGTTTTTTTTTTTTTAAAAATCCATACCTTTCATTAAAAGGAAGATACTCCAGAAAGCCTCCTCATTTTAACACTCTCAACTTCCTACCATGACCTACACAGACCTAAATTATTTGGTTCCTATGTACTACTCCAACCTCATTGTATATTCCTGTCTCTCTCCTCTACCTTTCAGCTATACTGGCCTCCTGACAATTTCTAGAACACTCCAAGCTATTTTCTGACTCAAGACTTTTTGGACCATACTGTTCTTCCCAACTGTGGTAGGCAGACTAAGATGCCTGATGGCTTCAGTTCTTTGGTGTCTTTTTGCAGGTGACCTCCTTAAGGGACTTGCCATGTGGTCCTCTCCACAGGACAGCTCACAACACGGCAGCTGGCTTGTCTCCAAGCAAATGAGAAAGAACAATCAGTCTTTTTGTTGCCTAATCACAGAAACGACATTCCGTCACTTTGCTCTATTCTGTTCATTAGAAGCAAATCACTGAGTCCTGTCTACATCCTAAGAGACGGGACTCATAAAGGGGCATGAATATCAGGAAGTGGGGATCATCAGGGGCCTCAGTAGAGCCTTCAGACACTGCAGTCCAGGCCAACAGCGTAAATGCAGCCTTCTAAGGGGCTGTGAGCCAAAGGCACCCAGCAAAGTACCTGGATTTGTGACCCGCAGAAACTGTCATAAATGTGTGTTGTTTTAAGCCAGTGAGTTTTAAAGCAATTTGTTATGCAGCAATGGATAACTAATACACACGTAAAACTATTTGTCTCTTGGTCTTTGCATTTCAGGCTTTTTCCCTTTCTTCCTTTCTCAGCTTCAAAGTCACCCCTAGAGGCTTTCTCTGATCACCCCATGTGAAGTAGACTCCTTCGTGTCACCTTTTGTTCTCTATTGAAAATCTTGTTTGCTGTCAAACCATTCCTCTGAAGTCAAGCTGCTTCTCTCCATCATCAAACTGCAGTCTCGAACGTCCAGCTGCTTCTCCTCTTCTCCCCTCCTCTGCTCTCTGTCAGTCAGGTCAGGGGTTTTTATGGGTGCAGAAGTGGGGGTTGCACAGGTTATGTGTGGTTTTGGGAAAGGCAACATTTGAGCAGGAAAACAGAAATGCACGTTCTCACTTTGGGCCAGGGTTCCAGGCTTGAGGGTGGGGCTTCTCCAGGGACCCTGCTCTTTTCTGCCTAGAATTTCTCTGCCTCCTGTCCCTATCACTAAAGGAAGATCAAATGAACAAATACATGTAAAATGTTTAGAACAGGACACGTTTTACAGTGAGTGCAGTAGGTATTGGCTGTAATTGATGCTGCTGCCCCTGCTGCTGTTTTTAGCTCATAAGTAATAGAAAGAGATTTTTGTCTAATTAAAATAACAAGGGAAATTCACTGAACAAACACTACAGGATGTCAGATAAACAAAGCAAAGTCTGAACAATCAGTTTTTGTCATGGGCAGGAATGAGGAACATTCTGGAGACCTAGGAAACCAGTGTTTGCCAACTCCTCAGAACCTCCCTTGGACCAGGGGTCTAGACATAGAGTATAACACACTGGTTAAAAATATAGACTCCAGAATCTAAAGTCTGGTTTTTGTTTTGTTTTGTTTTTTTGTTTTTTTCTCTCTTAATAAACTTTTTTAAATGTTAGAATAGCTTAGAAAAAAAATAAATAAAATAAAACCTTGTTTGATATCTTCCATGTTCTCACAAATCTCCACTAAATAACTTACTCATGTAACTAAATACCACCTGTACCCCAACAACTTATGGAAAAAAAAAAAAACTACCAAGTGGGGATCTTTACAGAAATGCAAATCAAAACCACAGTGAGAAACCATCTCATACTAGTCAGAATGGCGATTATGAAAAAATCCAGAAACGACAGATGCTGGCAAGGTTGTGGAGTAAAAGGAACACTTTTACACTGTTGGTGGGAGTGTAAATTAGCTTAACCATTGTGGAAGACAGTGTGGTAATTCCTCAAAAAATCTAGAAGCAGAAATACCATTTGATCCAGCAGTCCCATTACTGGGTATATACCCAAAGGAATATAAATTATTTTATTATAAAGATACGCGCATGTGTATGTTCATTGCAGCACTATTCACAATAGCAAAGACTTGGAATCAACCCAAATGCCCATCAACGATAGACTGAATAAAGAAAATGTGATACATATACATCATGGAACACTATGCAGCCCTAAAAAGGAATGAGATCATGCCCTTTGCTGGGACATGGATGCAGCTGGAAGCTGTTATCCTCAGAAAACTAACGAAGGAACGGAAAACCAAACACCACATGTTCTCACTTATAAGTGGGAGCTGAACAATAAAAACACTTGGACAAGTGAGAGAATAACACGCACTGGGGCCTTTTGGTTGGTTGGGGGTTGGGGGAGGGAGAGCATCAGGATGAATAGCTAATGCATGCCGGGGTTAATATCTAGGTGATGAGTTGGTCTGTGCAGCAAACCACCATGGCACACATTTACCTATGTAGCAAAACTGCACATCCTATACATACACCCCAAAACTGAAAATGAAAGTTGATGAAAAAGAAATACTGAGTGGGATAGTGTTTTATTTGTTTATGGTAAAATTTAAACTTGAGAGAAGCTCTGTGCTTCTCTTGTTCACAGTGTCTATTCTAGTACCTGGTACTCTAAGAGCTCAGTAAATACATACTAAATGGACTATTAAGAATGGGTACAATTCATCTGAAACTTCAATTGATCAAATTGAAACTCCACAATATTTTACAAAATAAAAAGTGTTTTATTCTAGAATAGTTCCGTTTTAAAAAATAATAATTATTTAACAATTATTAGTATATGTGGTATATTTGGGTTTTAAAATCACTATGGGAAAAAGAATAAAGTAGATATGTCATAGATATGTAACAAATTTAATTTAAACATCTATTTCAGATTTGTCCTTAAATGATTTCATGCCTGTTTAAGATTTATGGTGGCTGACTGTATTTAATAGATAGCAAAGTCATCTTAGATAGATTCAAGAAACAAATAAAAGAGACAAGAATTTCTTTTAGTGTTTCTGAAATATCTCGTGTCTTTTCCAACTTGAGGTTTCTCAGAGAATAGTATTACTGATTAGAATGTAAGACATAGATGTGCATAAATTTTCCTATCATCATTTAGAGATCTGAATGTTTATCAAAATCACCAAATATTAAATTTTGATATATAAAGAAACATCAATAACTTTGAAGTGAGTTCGAGTTACAGATTTGTGAATCTAATAATTAAGTAGTGGTGTTAAGATGAAAGAATTTTAATCTTCTAAGACTTTCTGACATATAACATTAGAAAGAGAGACTCATTCCATTTTTGACAATATCTTCCGCTAATGCCAAAGTAATCTGTAGTTTTTATAACATTTAAATTGAGTTGAAGACTCAAATGGCAAAAACAAATCATGTCGGACCATGATGAGATCATTTTGAAAAATATACCAGAAATGCTGAAGTAATCCATAATTATTTGATTCATTTCATGTGAGATGAGAAATGGTTTCAACGACAAAGCAAACTATATAGGATAGGGTTGAAACACTTCTCAGAAAGAAAATTAAGTCCCTAGTAGAGTCAGACAGACTTGGATTCTTCCTCTTGCTTGGCTCTGTACCTATTACATGATTTCAGCAAGTTACTAAACATCCCTGAGATACTATCCATAAAATGAAGGAAATGATAGCTCCCTTCTCTGGATTGATGCAAAAATTAAATAAATTTCTACATATAAAGGCCAGCACTTAGCACAATGCCCATCACAATATAAAGGCTCAGTACTATCAGCTACAGAATTTACATGAATTGTTATCATTACTTTATTATTATCTATTACCATTCCCACAATACAGACAGGTAAGGAAAGATTGTTTATATCATATCTATATCAATATCTCAATGGTAAATAAAAATGAGAATTATATTAGCACATTGAGGAAGGGCCATTGATTGTTACTCATGAAAAATAAGGGGAGAATAATTTTGACAGAACCTCTGTGAAACATAAACTATATATCTAAATCACAAATGCTTTCCTAAAACTTATTACTTATAGGAAAATGCATGCATCCAGCCTTATTTGCTACAGAGTGAACATTTAAAGAAATATTAGAAAAACAACATTGTTAGGTATCACATTTTTTGTATCTTAGGGAACAATAAACATGTCTGGGGTTAACATAGTATTCTGTTTTGTCCTCTAAAGATAAAATGCATGATTGCCAAGGTAAATTTTCAATTGCACATCACACTAGGGGTAGATTTTATTACTGATCTATGAACATAAATTTGATGATTTAAATACTCATTTCTACCAAAGTTACTATAAGTGCCAAAAACTTACCTTTGCTCTCTCTTACATGAAAGACACAGAGTTTCTTCTAATCACTTCCTAGAGCTATCCAAATAGAACTGCCCACTGCTGCTTGTAGTTATATATCAATGTTAGATCAAAAGGCAACTTGACTTCAAAAATATCCCTTGGTTTCTACATAATACCTGACAAATTATTTAATAATGTATTGGAGATCATTCACTAACAGTCTGGTCTTCTTTTTCAATCTCACCACCTACCACTATTTCCATTACATAACCTTTTATGTGGCCTTAATGAAGTATTGTAAATAATCTGAGCATGACTTATGTTCTTATAGCCTTATGCTTTTGTACAGACCATCACATCTGGAATGTCACTACTCAAAATTACCTTGATCTTCCACCTTTAACTTTCAGCTAAACTCTCCTCTCAATAAAATCCCTACTCACTTTATTCTTTACCTATCTTACACTTCTAGAAAGAATTAATGACTCCCTTGTTAGTGCATTTAACTTATATCGCTAGCAGAACATTATAGTCAGCTATTGATATTTGACTCCTGTATTATTTTCTCTAAGAGACTGTGATCTTTGTGACAAAATGCTATACGTCAAGCATGTATCTTATTTCAGGGCTAGCACATAGTTCGGTAACAAGAAACTTGGTGTATTGAGTTGAAACAAATTTCATTACTATGCTCAAGCTTAGTCTTCAAGTATTTCCTCACAAAGCTAGCACAGTGGCTTACACATGGCAGGAACCAAAAATATTAATGAACAGAAGAATGAATAACTCTATTTCCTGTGGGAAGTAAAATAGAGAGACAAAGAGAGGCACCCTGACTTGACCTCTTCCACAAAGATGTATCCATGGATATGTACATCTTATTTAGAAGTAACGGTAATGTGATTGTCATAGGAAACTTCTGACTCATGATGAATAGAGTTGCAATTATATTCCCTCCTGATTTAAGAATGTTTCTTATTTTAAATAGGACCTATCAACATCAACAACTCAAACACAGTTATGAGTTTAACTTCATGAATGATAGGCTTTTATTGGCAAAACTGTGATAAGCCAAGTTGACTCAGTTGACTGGGTGCAGCTACTCTTAAAACAGCGACCAGAGTTTTGTAAATTTTCTTAAGATTTTGAATTATTTTTTACTCTACACTAAGCATGAAAAAAAAATTCAATGCACAGCATGTCAAACAACAGAAATGTCATGAAAGTAGAAAATTTCAGAAACAAACATCCTATTTTAAGGCAAAAGAGTTTGGAAATGAGAGCCTCCAAGTTTAAATGGTTTGTTTCCATGATAAGCATAATTTTAAAGGGCAAGGTAAAGTATATGGAGAAAGTAGAGAGTGCCAGATGGACACAATCAGCACTGATGATATGTACAGCGTGTGACTCAGTAATTTCGGGCTGCTATAACATAATACTATCAACTGGATGGCTTATACATAACATAAATTTATTTTTCACAGTTCTGGAGACTGGAAAGTCCAAGATCAGGGTGGCATCATGGTCAGGTTCTCATGAGGGTCTTTTCATGAATTGCAGACCGATGGCGGGCTTTTCTCTGTGAGGAGGTGGATGGGAAGAGGGATCTTTCCTGGGCCTCTTCATAAGGCAATAATCCTGTTCATGAAGGCTCCACCCTTATTACCTAATCACCTCCCAAAGGACCCACCTGCTAATACCATCATCTTGGGGGTTAAGATTTCAACATATGAGTTTTGGAGGACACGAATTTTTATTCCACTGCAGAATGTGTGTACATATATCCATACATATGCGTGTATATATACAATTAGATGCATGGCAAGGAGAAAAAAACTTTTGATTGCATGATATGCACTTAAATTCCACATACCCATATTTTTCTGAGCCAAGAGATGATGTTGGTAAAGGCATTAGTTTTCCAAGAACTTAAGAATTGTAATCAAAGATAAAAAGAACTGGGCTGGGCGCGGTGGTTCACGCCTGTAATCCCAGCACTTTGGGAGGCCGAGGCGGGTGGATCACGAGGTCAGGAGATCGAGACCATCCTGGCTAACACAGTGAAATCCCGTCTCTACTAAAAGTTCAAAAAAAATTAGCCGAGCATGGTGGCGGGTGCCTATAATCCCAGCTACTTGGGAGACTGAGGCAGGAGAATGGCGTGAACCCAGGAAGCGGAGGTTGCAGTGAGCTGAGATCACACCACTGCACTCTAGCCTGGGCGACAGAGCAAGACTCCGTCTCAAAAAGAAGAACTGTTTGGGGGCATAAACAAAGATAATATTATTCTTCGGTGCTATGGATGTGAATGTCCCCTTCAAAACTCATGTTGAAACTTAATCCTCAATGTGACAGTGTCAAGAGGTGGGGCATTTAAAAGGTGATGGGATCATGAGCGCTCTGCTCTTATAAGAGGATTCATTCATTCATAAATTACTGGATTAATGGGTTAATGGAAGATTAATGAGTTATCATGGGAGGGGACATGTTGACTTTACAAGAAGAGAGAGCACTGAGCTGACATGTCAGCATGCTCAGCCCCCTCACCATATGATGCCCTGTGCTGCCTTGGGATGCCACAGAATCTGCACCAGCAAGAAGGCTCTCACCAGATATGGTTCCTCAACCTGGAACTTCTCGGCCTGTATAACTACAAGAAATAAATTCCTTTTTTAAGAAATATACATTACCCAGTTTCAGGTATTCTGTTATAAGCAACAGAAAACAGACCAACGTATTCAGGAAGAATCAGCTTGGTATAATCACCATAAGATAGGACTCACAGTGAATGTATAACTATCAAGAAGAATTGCTGAAGAATCTTCCAGAAAAGTCAGCTGAACATGCTGAGTAAGAAGGCTTTTGAATGTAACAAGCACTTATTTTAAAATACCAGTTTTGAAAATGCATGGCTGTTCAACGGCTACATTACTAAGCAAAAAAAATCAGAGCCTAGTTATAAAGCAAACAAACGATTAGAGTCTCACCTAGGACTTATCAATAAAGACTACTATTGGGTTAGAAGAGCAGGGGATTATTGCAAAAAAGAGAGTCAGGAGGGAAATTTTCTATCCTAGCATGTATCATGCAAAGAATCTCACAAATAGGCAAATTTAATGACAGTGGCAATGCTTGGGATGGATGAGCTCAGCTTTCCCTCTTCTTTGCTGGTGTCTTAGCTGGGTGTCCTGTCCCAGATGCTTCCTGTCTGTCACGTGTCTTATTAATAACCTCCCCCAACCTCTAACCACACATTTTTGTCTATACTCAAGAAATAACTAGTGTTCTTCCAATGGTCAGCTCTAGACAAATTTGTGTTGGTCATTTTTATGGACTAGGATCCACAAAAATTACAGCTACTCTTTTCCTTAATTTTGTTTAGCTTTTACTGAACAAAAAGTAAAAGACTGAATGTCTTTTACTAAGTTTACTGTAACATGGTTTTGATTAATTCTTTCATATTGCTCATTGATAAAGCAAAATGAAAAAAAAGGAGTATACTCATAAACAGATCAACCTTACTCTTTCCACAACTGTGACTTTTCTTGAATGAACCTCTTCCATTCCATTGTTTCCAACAGAAATTCAATGAGAAACATGAGATATGATCCCCAGGAGAAACAGATTCTTATATAACACTAAGAACATTTTTAAAGCCTGTGCAGTCACAAAGAGAGGATTCTTCTCTCTATACCAAATTAGTCAAGAAGAGTCAAAGAATAAAGGAATAATTATTTTCTCTTGAAAATGCACAAAACTCAGGTGATGCATATCCCATTGTTTTATCCATTTCAGCCAGCTACACACCCTTTTTGTTTCTAAAATAAGAAACAGAAAAATTCTGCTCACTGAAAAGAAAGAATTATTTTTTATCATTTACATTATAGCAGTTGCTCTGACTTATTGAACACAGTGAGGCACTTAACCTTTCCTTGTCCTGATCTATTCAAGAAAGTATCTGTTTATGGTTGACAATGATTTCAAGTGAAGACCTTTAATTATTTTATTTTAGGACTGATGTACAATATACACGTGTCCACAGAAAAAACAAAATTACTCCAAAAACATAGAGAAGATTTGGTTTCAAAACAGCCTGATTTCTTGGTAACATCTGCAATTAAAGTCTCTGAAATGAATACAACTTCAGTTATGATCCACAACTCTCCATAGGACAAAAGCATAACGAGTGAAGCCACCAATAAACTAGAAATGCCAATTCTAAAAGAAAATGATAACCAGCAATTGGACCCTAAAGTTGGCAAATGATCTGTTTTATCAAGAGACATTACCATGTAAAGTAGAAATTAGTACTGCTGTGGTGTGAATGTTTGTGTGATCCCAGAATTCATGTGTTAAAATCCTGCTCCCAAAGTAATTGTATTAAGGGGTGGAGTCTTTGGGAGGTGATTAGATCATGAGGGCAGAATTCTCATGAACAAATTAATATCTTTGTAAAAAACGGCCCCAAAGAGCTATCTTGCCCCTTCCAAAGCAAGAAGGCACCATCTATGAGAAACAGGGTCCTCTACCAGACACCAAATCTGCTGCCACCTTGATCTTGAACTTCCCAGCCTCTGGAACTGTGAGAAATAAATTTTTGGTGTTTACAAGCTACTCAGATTCAAGCATTTTGTTATAGCAATTTGAATGGATTAAGATACAAATAGATAGTGCAGTCTTCTCTCAAATGCAGATTTGACTAATGTCTAGACATAGTCTCGTAACTTCACAGTCACATCATGACAGTTCTTTCTATATGTTCTTATCCTCTGCTTCTCTTTTTGAAGGCACTCCTTCTATCTTCCTATGGAGAGAATTAGGTCGATAAACTGGAACAAGTTTCCTCTGTGCTAATGCTTCTGAAACTTTAGAATGCATTGGAGTTACCTGGGAGTCTTGTTAAAATGCAGATTCTGATTCTCAGGTCTAGGCTGGAGATAATGATTCTGCATGTCTAATTAACTCCCAGGTGATACTGTTGCTGCTTGTCCATGGACCATTCTTTGAGTAGCATGACCCTGTGTGACTTGGTATAGGAGAAATGCAGTATTACATAGAGAAAATTACTAGCTTTGTGTCTTACTGTAATTACAATATGAAACAAAGCGAACTTCAGTTATTATGATTCACAAACCCATGAGAAAAAAGAAGTCACAGCAAAGTGGACAACAAACTTCTCATTTCTAGTTTGTGAAAGTTTTAAAACAAAAGTATTTCTCCAGGTATACTTTTGTTATCCATATAATAGGGACAAAAATATCTACCTTAGAATATCATGAGATGATTAAATGAGATAGTGCCTTGAAGGCACTTATAACAGTTACTTGCACATAAAGGTTGAATATTCATTTACTACTGGTGTTATTAGCAATATTGTTAATGTAACTATCACACTGTCATCAAAATAGAATATTAAAGACCACATTGGGAATCCAATCCAGTGCATTCATTACACACAAGACAGTTGAAGCCCCAGAAGTGAAAGTGACTTTTCTTTGTTATTTTCTTTTATTTTTGCCCTCAAATACTCTCTCATCCAAGACTTTTCTCAGGTTATTTAACAATCAGTAGCAGAAGTAAAATGTGAATCTAATCCTTTTTAACATAAGTAATTAATTCACTCACCTGTTCATCAACCATTTGAGTGTCAACTGCCTGTCAGTTACTATGCGAACACAAAACGAGAACAGAAGATACCCTGTCTTCAAGGAATATCCAAGAACTGTTTTCACCCACAGAGTCATTTAAATAATTATGCATAAAAAAAGCTCTGATACAGAAAAAATGCTATATTGGAGGAGCACCAGGAATACAAATGTAAGATGATACAGAATAATAGAAAAGTAGGAGTTCACTTGGTAAGCATGGATGAGGAAGAGGTTTTAGGCAAAAGGACGAGGATGTGCCAGGACAAAGGCCAAGTTGTAACCCTGGTAGGAGCAGATATGCAGGCAGCTGCTCTATCACTGTGGGTTCTGCACAACAAAAAAGTAGATGAGATTTCCTTGTAAGGCAGAAGTACTGAGTTGGCCACTATGAGACCCAATCCTCTGGTAAGTTTTGTTTCCCATGTACAGTGTTTAAAACTTTTTGAATTAGTCGTCAATGTTTAACAATCGAGACATTTCACATGAGTATCCAGCTTTTCAGCTTCCTGTGAAAATTCAGAAGATCATATCACACTGGGCATGCTGTTTCACGTAGCAGAGCGTAATTAGAACTGGGCGATGGTTGCCCCTTTTAAATGGCTTATCTGTTTTCCAGACTTATCTCCCTATTGATGTACACCTGACTTCTTGAGGCCTTTGAGATTTATGACCAGGCAGCTCATATCATTGAACAGCATTGAACTGTTTAGAATTCAAGCTTCTTGGCCAGTGGATGATATACCGAAGTGATAGATTTTCTGAATACTTCCTCTATGGAGTAAGTTAGTAATTGATACCAAGAAGGTGCATTTTGGATGTGAAGACTTCTGCTGATAATTGACTAATCTCTCAGAGGCCAAAGTCATAAGCTGAATCTCTCTGGGCACAAGTTAGCATCCTTGATCCATGCCTATAAGCCCAAGTAAAGAATTATCATTAAGCTATCATCCATAATAAAAAGAAATTTCAAAATAAAATATTCAAAGCAAGTCAGTTATCATTCATGTTAATATTCAAATCTCTACATAAATAAAAAAGTAAACAGAATACATACAGATAACCTCTGAATAAAACGTATACTTTAAAATGGGCACAGATGGTTGGGCATGGTGGTTTACTCCTGTAATCCCAGCATGTTGGGAAGCTGAGGCGGGCAGAGCACTTGAGGTCAGGAGTTCAAGACTAGCTTGGCCAACATGGTGAAACCCCGTCTCTACTAAAAAAAATACAACAATTAGCTGGGCGTGGTGGTGAACATCTTAATCCCAACTACTTGGGAGGCTGAGGCAAGAGAATTGCTTGAATCCGGAAGGCAGAGGTTGCAGTGAGCCGAGATTGCACCACTGCACTCCAGCCTTGATGACAGAACGACACTCATTCTCAAAAAAAATAAAATAAAATAAGGCATAGAAAGGAGACCCAAATGTACATCGATATGACAAACATAGCTTTGTAAAAAGATAGTTCCATATACTAAATGCTGAAACATATTTGCAGAATGAAAAAATAAAAAAAAAAAAAAAATAATGTCTTTTGGCCAGGCACAGTGGCTCATGCCTGTAATTCCATCACTTTGGGAGGCCGAGGCGGGTGGATTTCTTGAGCCCAAGAGTGGGAGACCAGCCTGGGCAACATGGCAAAACCTCATTTCTACAAAAAATACAGAAATTAGCTGGGCATGGTGGCTCATGCCTGTATTACCAGCTACTTTGGAGGCTGAGGTGGGAGGACTGCTTGAGCCTGGAAGTCTGAGGTTGTGGTGAGTTGAGACTGAGCCACTGCACTCCAGCCTGGCAATAAGGTGAGACTCTGTCTCAAAAAAAAATAAATAAATAAAAATAAAGTCTTCCAAATACTTATGTGACCGTCCATAATATTGAAGACAATTCTCCCAACTACTTTAATTTTATAAAATCATCAAGTTCCACTAAGATATTGGAGAGCAGAAGGGGACATTTTACTGATGTTATTTATTTGAATGTTTGAAATGTATTTATTTATTCATTTAGTATTTTAGAAGAGAAGCAACTACTTGTGCGTTTTTTGAAGGTATAATATATATGTAATTAACTCTGGTTTTGGAAAAATATAAAAAGGTATTAATGGGATTATTTCTAGTATTTGTTGGCATAGAATAAATGAGGACGATATTTACACTTTTGGGCAACAGAGTAACAGGTTGCTAAAACTAAATATGAACTAAGTATGATAGTCATGGAGAACTGTCAATATTATTTTTGTTTGTTTCTTTGCTTTTTAAAGGGTGAATAAATTGTCTGTTACTTTCTATTAGTTACACATATCTTAAAAAACCTTTACTTTTTGGTGGTAGTTTTCGATTGACATTTTAGAATGCTATTGCCATGGAAAAGAATGACCTTCAGAAGCAGCATATGTGGTATTTATTAGTACATAGACCTAAGCATCTACATTATTTCTTTACAACATTGTTGAGGTATAACTGACAAAGCATAAAACCATGCATTTTAGTGCAATTAAAAGATTTTTAGTAAAGTTACTGAGTTTTACAACCATCATTGTGATCCAATTTTAGAATATTTTCATCACCCTGATAAAATCCTCCAGCCTATTTATAGTTAATCCTCATTTCCACACCCAGACTAGGCAACCACTAATCTACTCTCTGTGTCTTCAGATTTGCCTCTGGGCACTTCATATAGATGGACACATACAATATGTGGTCTTTTTGTCCGACTTCTTTCACTTAGCATAATGCTTCTGAGTTTCATTCATTTTGTATGATGTACAAGTATTTTATTCTTTTTTATGGTATGGATATACCGTATTTTAAAAATGTATTTACCAGGGTAAGCATCTATTCTATTTTTTCAGTTAATTCACAATATTTAAACAGCTATTTTGTTGGCTCCACCTACATTTTTTCAGATATCAAGAATGACAGCCTTAATATTTCCCTGCTCTTAGAGAGGAATGTGAAACACACATCTGGATCTTATTTTACCTCTAAGTTGGCCGGGTTCTGATGACTTTGCATGCTGTAAAGTAAACTATTTGCTAATTAACCAAATATAGTAAAATTTAATTGTGACCCTAAATTTCATTAAAGTTTTGCAGAACACAAATAATGATTTTTTTTAGACACTGTCACACAAGCAGGGCCAACAGCATAAACTACAAGGAAGAGATTTGGGGAACAAATTACAAATGGAAAAATCCACTAATAAAAAGAGTATGCTTAAAGATATTCCACTTTTCTAGCAGAGGTCAGAAGGAGCTGTTTTGTGCAGCAAAGCTTTAATGCTTCATGAACACACAGAAAGCTAATCTCTGGATAGTTAGAAATGCCAGGTTCATGCAATGGTAAAAAGAAATGTTATACCACTTATGGATTTGTGGGGAGAAAAACAAGAAAAAATATTACAAAATATGTTGCTCTATATGCTAACAGGTTTTGGAAGAAGTTTCATTCTGCCTGTAATCAAAATGCTGATATTGGCTGACATATACTCAGAATGCGTAAACAGAAAAGAGAGAAGCAAGAGAAGGTGTGGAAGATTAAGCAGAGTATTGTATAATTTATGAACCCCTGGAAAATGATAGAGTATAACAGAAAACAACTGAGACTCATTATCTGTGCACTATATAGAATACAGAAAGTTCCAGACTAGCACTCAAATATATTTTCATTATAAGCCGAATGTACCTAATATGCAATTTATTTTTCCCTAGTAATCATATGTTTTATAAATTTAATATTAGGAGAAAAGTTTTTCTATATATTCTGCTCTTTCCACTTAATTTTGTTTTAAAGCAAAGGAAACCATGGTTAAAAAGAAGTCAACACCAAAATCTTGATTCTTCCTTGACTTGTTTTCATTGAAGTTTTACACCAATGGTTTTATTTTCTCTGGGACAAATCTAAGTTCTTAACATATGTAACTAGTAAAAGCTCTGCTTCATTAAACAAAGCCTTTGGAATACAAAATATCTCTATACCATAGGTTGAGGGCAGTACTTTTGTCATGCTACTCTCTATTAAATTGCTAGAGAGAGAAATGGAGTTTCGAGGAAGTAAAATAATAGCATCATTTCATGGATGTTTGGAAATATCTTATTTCTCTTACCAGTTACTTTGCTTTGGGATTAAGAGTTTTGATACTTTATTTCTAAAGCTATATAATCAATTTTCTTGTGTTTGAAGAAACATTAATTCTATTATCTACAAGGTTCCTTCTTAATTTTGATTCTATTTTTATTCCAGATTCCTTCTAATGTGGTAAATGTTACTACTAGTTGCTGGTTTTCATTGACTCACTCTAGAGATTCTTGGTTTGGAAACCTCTTAGTACATTTCTCAAAATGATCCAGTAAGACCTGAGAAAGTAGCTTTAAGCAATGTTAGTGTGTACATTATTTCTACATGCTATTCCTTCATTCAACTACTTTGAAATTAATCAGTTAATCCAGTCATTTCACAAATATGTATTGAACACTGGCTATGTTACATGCCAGGCACTATTATATGCATGGGCATGGGGTAGGGAACTAAGGGGAAAATGGTATTTCTGTCTTATGGAGATTGCACTCTAGTGGGAGTACAACCAACACAGTATAGGCAAGTAAAATAAACAGAATGTTAAAGAGGCACTAGGGATGAGAGAAGTACATAAATTAGGGAAAGGGAATGGAAAGCATTGGGGTAAAATGAAATATTAGATAGGGAGGTCTAGAGAGGGCTTACTAAGAATCTGAGGAAGATTTTGGCAGTATCTGGAGGGAAAACATTACATGAAAGAGATCATGAAGGCTCTGAAGGAGAAATGTGATTAATAAATTCAAACTATATCCATAATCCAATCACATCTCACCACCTACTTTATTACCACCTTGAATTGTCCACCAACATCGTTCTCCTCAATGACTGCAAAACTTCTCACCTGGTCTCTATTTATTCAATGCTGAGATCACATTAGCTACTTTGCTCAAGGGAAGAAGTACAGAGACCAGCCAGGACCCAGGACACAGGGGAAGCTGCTTGATGAAATTATAAGTTTGGCGCAAAAGTAACTGCAGTTTTTGCCATTAAAAGTAATGAATATGTAAAGAAACAGGAGGAGATGGAAGAAGGAGCTCAGCTTGGATGTCGCTCAGCTAAGTGTCTTCAGTACCCATCAGTCATCCAGGTGGAGATACACATTGACAATTGATTAAAAGCATCCAGAGTTTAGTGCAGACATTTGAATGGAACAATGATGCTGGGAATAACCTGTTTATAGACAGAATTTGAAGCCACAAGAGTAGGTGGATTATCTTGGGAATCACTGTAGATGGAAAAGAATTGAGCTCCCAGGACTGAGCCTTGGAGCAATCCAAAAGGTAGAGGTCAGAGAGATGAGAAAACACTTACAAAGAAACTGACAAGGAGTTATGATAAATACTAAAAGAAAAACCAGGCAAGTGTGGAGCCTTGGAATCCATCAGAAGACAGACTTGTAGGCTTTGTTTGCATTTCTCACTCAATCCTCACCACCCTCACGGTGCTGAGCCCAGGAAATGGGGCCACCTGTTCCTTAGCTGCCCAAACCAATAGTATGACTTTGTTCTTTAACTCTTCCTAATCATTCACATTCAATCACTTGTCCTTTCTATTCAACTGCTTAAGCGTTTCTCAACTTTGTTCCCTTTTCTTTGTTTCACTGTCAGCATCCTAGTTCAGAATACCATCATGTAGGACTACGATAATGAAAGAGTCTCCCAGCCTTACCAGTACCCACATCCTGCTAGTCTTTTCTCCCTTAAATCTGTTCTCCACAGGATGATCAGAGTGATCTTTCTGAAAGGTAAATATAACAAAGAGGAAGCCCTTCAATCAGTTTCCATTGTCTTCAAAATCAAGTCTAAACTCAAGGGCTATTCTCTAGCCTCATGTCTTTATTGACCTCACACACTCTGGCCATTTAATCCAGCTTTTGATTCCTTCAAAGGATCAGCTCTGGCCTTGAGAATCTACACAGCTGTTCCCATGGAATGGAACGCCCATCTTCCCAGCTTTACCCAGCTGACTCCTACTCACATTCTAGGTCTCAGTTTAAATGGTATTTTTCTTGGGAATCCATCTGTGGCACTCCTTATCTGGGACTTTTGGCTGTCTTCTGAGCTCCTTACATTAGTAATGATTATGTTGATTTTTCACCATTTATTAATTAGTTTGTATCTCCACTATTCTAACCATTAAGAGTGTCTTTCTTGGTTTGCTCTGTTTCCCAGAATATTGTCTGAAACATTGCAGCATTCAATAATTGGTTGCTTAATAAATGAAGAGATAAAATCGTACCCACTCTTCCCCTCACCTGAATAACATAACTTCTAGTCTCCGGCAAAGTCTTCTTCTCTTTATGCCTACTCAAGTACTTCTGGGAGTCCTAAAGGGATATTTCTTATATACACACAAGAAAGTCTACCCCTACTAGGTAGACTTTGTCCAAATGGACACTGGGTCCCCAGGCATTTATCATCTCATCCTGGCATCTCATTTCTACCATGTTCTGCTGAGTCCTCCATAGTCATGTAATGACAGGTACTCTAGAACTACCATAGTGCCTGAGTGCTCTCTATGTGTCCAGTTGAACTGAGTGAAATATTCATCCCTCCCATTCTGGGTCAAAAGTTATCATTACTGGACCCAAGTGGAATTGCCTTTATTCTGTGTTACTTCAACACCATTGTGTAAACAGTTCTTTCTGTTCCTACCTAAAGCCTCTCTTTAAATGTGGTTCAAACTTAGTTCTCAGGGCCCAAGCTGAGGAACAAACTTCATACCATTCTCTTCATTGCCTTTTCTTTCTTTCTTTCTTTTTCTTTAAAGTCTCTAGAAACCTACAAGTAAAAACTTCGACTCATATGCTCCCTGTACACCCTCCCAATCCCCACTAAATGGAAACCAAATCATAAATGTTGTGGTCTAGGGGACTGCTGACTATTCTGAAACTAAAACCAGGATTACCAGAAAATTATTTCTACTACCTCCCCTCTATAAATCTTCAGAACATTATAATTAGATTAAGTGGGGGCATTGTGGATACAAAGCTTAGCTCAGGGTTAAACACAGAATAAGCATTGAATAATTGTTAACTTATAACTATAGCATATGTTAGATACAAAATATTTTTAAAATAAGAATATTAATCACACTCTTGTTGCCTAGAAAGGCTTCTACTAGTACCCAACTCCTGCCATACCAGATTCTTGGAAATGTTTCTCACACTGAGTGATGCCTCGCACTCACTTATCATCACTGTCTTTCTGTCCACCGGACTGTGCTTCACCTGGTTCCCCAAACTTGGAACCCTATAATGATTTCTGTATTTGTTCTGCTTTATAACAAATCCATACCAAATCTTACTGATACCTATAGCAGGAAGCATCTTGACTTTTTGTCTTCATTTTAATTTCTTCTTCTCTTACATGCTGAACCCTATGAAATTGTAGATTTTCACCACCGGCCTCCCCTCTTCTAATGGCAACAAATTGTAGAAAAACATAATGATAGTCTCACCAGTACTTACGGTCTCCTTATCACATTTAGTATAAGATATGATTTTAAACAAGTGTTGGACCTGCATTTTTCTTTTATTAAACTGTTTCCACTACCTCTTTGAAAATTTAATTATTTAATTTCGTTCAACCCAAACCTTTCTAAAGATTTTCTTGATTGCATTTAGCCCAACATGATCTTTAATTCTCTCCTCATCTGAAATACCAGATAACATACCATCTTGTCATATGGTACATATCCATGTTTCTTCTCCCATGCACAAGAGTGTTTCAAAGCTTATTGCAACAAACTCAAAAGAAGTGAAACTTTTATTTATTTTACATGAGTCCCACCATAAGCTCTAGCAGAGTGCTAAGCAGAGTCTGTGGTTAATGTCTTTTTATTGATGGATAGATTGAGGAATATAAAAAATCCAAAGATCAATACGCAATTAAGCATTATCATCTTTATTAAGCATAGTAGTGTGCTATTAAAAGGCTGCAGAACCTCTTCAGTGCATGGTTGACTTCTCAGACTTAGATGCCATTTCTTTTATTAAAATATTTAGCATGGTATGCAAGTCAGGAAAAATAATTCCCAAATCTCTCCATGTGTAAATATAATTTGCATGGAGCTGGCTTTGGTGATTATCATCATATTTCTTATTAGATGCACTTTCTGATCACTTTAAAATACATTTTATTTTAGTTGTCCTGTTGGAAAATTTCCTAATTAGACTGATTTTCTTTATTGGAAATTTTGACTACTATAAAATTCATAATAAACACTCAGAGAATATTTAACCCCAGGCCTAGTGTATAAGTTGTGACCTAGTACCAGCTTCTAAATACCATTTTGTTTTATCACAAATCTCTAAGGCTATTTTTAATTTGAAGGTAGAAGGTAAAACAAAGAGAAGTTCCTGATTTGCTCTAAAATGTTTCTAGAGTTGACAGAATGGCCCTCCAGTGAGGAGCCACCAGGGCCTGCCAATCTTAAAGTGGGTCTCAAGAGCCTATTGAAGTGCTGGCTTAAAGCTTTGAACATAATATTTATTACCACAGAGTGTCTTCTAACTGCACTTCAACTCTAATACTATATAATGCCAAGTTTCAACTGTAGGCTAGCTTGCTGCTATCATAGCGTCAGCATTTGTATATTTCTATTTGATTAACAATAATAGAAAATGTATGGTAATAGTCAATTTCCATATAAGCCTTGGTTGCTCCTCATACCTGGACAATAACTAGGAGGCATTTATTGTTCATTCACTTACCGGGACCCCATTTATGGTATTTATTTTCAAGGATGAGTTGCTTTTGGTCATTGTTTTTAATCTATATCAAATACCCATGCCACTTCCATTTCAGGGTCAAAAAGAATCACTTATGTTTCCAGAATCTTTGACTGTTTTGAGATTTCCTACGGCAAGCATGTTTTTATACCCAAAAAATTTTCTGAATGGAGAGGACAGACATGATGTACGGCAGCCCATCCATTTACTTAGATGAATCTATATGCTAGGCTGCTTTAAAGAGCAACAAGATGATGGTGTGCAATCTAGCAAAAATATAAAGTATTACATATTATTCAATGTTATTAACGTGCTATTTCAAGTAGTACAAAATATGAACCAAGTCTCAATTGTGTGCACACAATTAAGTGTGTATTTGTGTGTGTATATATGCACTTATGTAGTTTTTTTTGTTTTTTTTTTTTTTTTCTTAACATGCAGTTGAGTTTCTTGGTTCATTCCTTATCTCAGGTTATGGACCAGAGACAAACCTCACTGTCTGATGGTCTTGTGTTATACTGCTTTCTAGGGGTATGGCTTTTGTCTCTGTTTCTGGAATGCCTTGGAAGAATATTGCCTTGAGAATGCTGCTCATGAGGTTTCTAAGTTTTCAGAATGCTTTCCTGATTGACTAAGTCAGTGACACACAAAATGAGACCAGACTTCTATAGTCACACTTATGACAAAAGGCATTTAGACTGAAATCCTGATGCTGCTGCCCTGTCATGAAAGCTACTGTTCATTTCAGTATCCCTACCACTGCCTACACTGTGAAAGTGCCCTGCTAGTCAGCTGTGGGGCTTTGCCATTTCTGTAACCCTTCTCTTAAATTGAAAGCTAATGGGCACGACATGTCTTCGAGGAGAGACTGAACTAGATAGGCCTCGGGATATTCATGTCAACATTAAATGTGAAGGCTAGTGGGCACTTAAATAAATTTACTTTTTACAATTTAACAAAACCTAAAAGATTTCTTACAATTTTAGAATCCATTCTTCAAATTGGGTGGTATTTATGGACAATAATTGGTGACTGTGGCTATACCTGTCCCTGTCTTATCATGATATGCAATGTCATGATTCTTGGTCTTTGCCTCCACACTTCTATACCTTTCAGCCTTCTTATTACCTCATGCTTGTCAGGTTGAAGTAAGGTGGTATGAGGAATGAATGCTAGACTGAGTAACTCCTAAAAATGAATGTTGTTGCTTCATATTTTACTCTCACAATTCTCTTTCATACATTTGTAGTTGTTAGAATATTTTTAAGACTTTATGTAGCAAGATAATGTTTCACATGTGTATTTTACCCTCTATTTTCCTATATTGTATGATCATTTCCCCATTTCATCAGCTAGGTCTTTCACGTCATAGCTTCAAGAGAAATAACACCACCTCAGGAAGTAGAAGAAAGCTAGGTGGAAATTCCTGCCTTTGAGGTTCAAAAGGCTAGGCCTTAGAGGACTGAGATGAAATGCAAGGCAGGACCACCCATTCTGGACAGTACTTGATGTGAAACAGTGACTTGCCTTTTCCAGAGTTTGTGGGAAACAGGGGGAAGTAAAGGATGCTAAAAGTGAATGGATAGAGGTGCCTGAGGAAGGGAGCCCTGTGGCTTGATCTGTGGACTGAGCTCCAAGTTAAGGAGAGATGAGAGGAGTGTCCCTGGGAAGATAGTGGAATCTGATACTGGAGGGAAGCTCTGCTTTGCTTCCTGGATCGAGTCTCAGGAAAGTTGGTGAGATGCCAGAAATAATATGGCAGTACAGAGTATTGAGATAAGGGGAACCCAAAAGAACCTCACTGCCTTCCCTTGGCCAATGTGGTAAGACAGTAACATTTACATGGCTATCAAGGACCAGATCCAGAAGAACCCTCAAAGATGGAATTGAAAACTGACTCAGCATGGACAACGGATATGCAAACTGTATGAATGAGAGACGTGTGACAATGCTGGGAGTAAGAAGTCCTTGCTTGCAGCCCTGGAAATCCCACAACCATCACACAGTCTTCTCTAAAGGTCTAGAAAAGCTTCTGAGAATTTATACCTAGTCCATGGATGAAGGTGGAGAAAAATGAGGAGTCAACTGAGTTTAAACCTAGATAAGAGCATAGATTAAAAATTAAGCTAGGTTCTTGAAAAATAAATAATGCTATATTTGCTATCCATCTGAGGAGTTAGGTTGCAATCCATATCAGCTACATATATAAGAATTAATTTTTAAATAATCACATTTCTGTAGAATGCACAGTATCATTATTTAGGTGATATTTACACACGGGCAATGAAACGGAGAGGAAAAATCTATAGATATAAGTTGACTATCTGCCATGGGTAAAATAGTGTGCTAGGTGTCTCACAAATATTTAGTATTCTCATGAACCATACATATTATACACATTTCACAGGCTAGAGAACCAAGGCATAAGGAGTGATTAAAGAGCGACAGAGCTAGGATTTAGTGTTATGCTCATATATATTTGAAGACCCTCAGCTCCTTTTGATTTACCACTTAACAAAGACAGGTTAATTGAAATAGTCAGATAATGGTAGGAGATTAAAAAAAAAACCCACTAGCTTTTTCTCCAATATCATGAAGAAAATTGCTGAGGTTTCCCACTTATCTTTAAATGTGCACATAAAATATATTGATATCTAAATAAAAAAAATTTCTCCATTATCATATTAAGAAATTTCTTAACGGATCATTAAATCTTGCCTTTAAAAACTGACCACAACTTTTTGATTCTAAATGTATTTAATAAGAGGATTAAATAATGGGCAGATTTTTTTTTTTAAAAAGCTAATATGAAAATAATTATAGAAATGGCTCACAATCTACATATTGATTATTTTGTAATATATTTTGAGAGGCAAATGCTGAACTCTGGGTTGCACATAGAATTTAAAACACAAAAGGAGGATGTGAAACTTAGAATTTAATTATTTGGATTTTACTCGGCTACTGCTTTTTAAATTGTAGGCTCTTACAATGGGTTATCAGGTCATTAGCATGAAGGAGATGTAAATTTCTTTCCACAGCTAATAAATTCTAGTTAACAATTAATAAAATAACTGAAAATAATGAAGGAGCTGGAAATCTCAGAAATCAGTGACACTTTGAAAATCTTGTTTACCAGAATTAGTGCTAGATCTAATGGAAACAAATTTGTTATTTACATAATCCAGAGGTGACAGATAACAACATGCAATTGTGAGTCAAGTAAGAAAAATTGTTACTTTAATCCAAAACATTCTACAAATCAATCAACACAACAAATTATCAGTGTGATAATATATTCAACACATTTGACATTTACATTAATTGGAGGTAATGAAGAAAATATTTTTTGTTGTTTGTTGGATGAAGTTAAATGGGCTGGAAATGCATATGAATAAAACATCATTATTCCTCTCACTGTACACCTGTTCAAATTTCTATTGACAATTTGATATTTTTATTAGAGCCCGAATGGAAAGACGGCAAGCACAAACGACAATTTTTCACACTCACAGGATAAAAGTAAACAAGCAGTGTTTTTGCCCAGCTCTCTTAAACCACAGCACTGTGACAAGCGCTTAACTAGCCCCCAAACACTGCCACTTAGTCATGACTTCTGGTTTTATAAATTATTTACAGTTTGCTAGGTATGAGGCTGGCAGAAAATGCCTTTCTTAGCTGCTTGATTGACAGTATAATTATACTGTGTTTTTGTTTTAAGCACTGTTATGCAGAATTGTAATGCCATAAAAAGTAAATAGGAATTTTATGAGCTTTTAACTTTGACAAGGTCATGCTGAAGCGTACCAAAGAGATGTCATGAAAAGCCATAGCCGTTATTAGCTGTGTCCTATAAGTGCCATTGCACCTCGAAGCTCCATTTGGGTTAAAACATGTACTCACCACTATCTACCTCAGCAGAGGAACTGAGGGATGATGTAAACCACACAAGAAACAGTAACACTTAGTCTTTTAAAGTTTCCTTCCTCCTCTTTTAATGCAGCCTGGTTAACAGGTTGAATTTTATAAATGTAATAAAATGAGATACAAAAGCAGTATGAAGAGTTCTAGGTTTGATTTTATTTTGGGTTATGTCTTATCATATCTAAGAGGGTTTTTTCTCTTTTTTCCCATTTGTTTTTCCTTACTGATTTTTTCTCTTCTATTCCTTTTTAATCTTAAGCATGCTAAGGTGGTGGCGGTGTTAGTGGTGGCAGTGATGACAGTGGCAGCGGTGAACATCCACCATTGCTACAATGTCAGTGTCACTAGCCCCACAGCTATCAGCCTTGAGTTCTCATATGGTGTCCCACATTTGCCTCAGAATAAATGCTTACTCTTTTAAAAACTGCAGCGGGATCTTTAAAATAAATAGAACAGATGGGGTTTTAAGGTCTTTCCCAAAAGGCCCATAGACCATGCCAAATTCAATTCATCTAACTTGGCAGTAAGGGAGTTCTGCGTCAACCCAGTTGGGATTTGAACCCCGGGTTCTAGCTGATTGCTTACACACAAAGTTGTTCTTCATGTAGAATGGGGCCTGAAGGTTAGGTTGGATAAGGTCTTTTCTCTAACAAAATTATCTGCTTTTTCATGGTGTGTTTCTCAGCAATGTGGGTTTGGATCTTGTTTTCATCTCCTAATATTGTGATGATATCCACAATCTTTGGAATTGGCCTCTTTTTCATTGTCCCAACAAGATGAATACATTAATATTTGTCTTATGCATCCTGTTCCAGCTTTGGTACTGTGACAACATATTTTTTCATTTCTCTCAAGTCGTTTATTCTTTGTGCTCAGTCTGCGTGACCATTATAAGAAAATGAGAAAGGAGCACGGCATGATGATGGTGGTATTGGCAGGGCACAAATGTCACTTCAGACTTTCTTGTCAACCTGTATTCCAAATGCTGCCTATCTTGGCTGGGAATGAGTGATTGCCCAGCGGTGATTCTTTTGATCCATCATCTAGGAGTAAATTGTTCTGAATAATGACCTATTCCATCTTTCCCACTCAGAATATATATTACAAGATGCCTAGAAAAATACGATTTCAACTCAGTTGTAATTCAAGATCACCATAAATGCAAGGCAGAAGTCCTGGAGATTTGGGCCTCTTAAATGTGAAACATGGCTATGAGTCAGATTCAAGCTTCTGACAGTTGTCTGGGTCCATTTGCTTTCAAAATTCTGGTGGAAAGGAAATCTGTATAGTAATTGCAATAGAACTATCATAGGAAAACATCGTGTGTGTGTGTTGTGGGGTTAATTTTACTTTTGCAACATTTCAGTTTGAAAGTGTAAACAGAAATTTGTTTCCTATGTAGTGGTACAAGACAGTATAATAATTTGATTACTTGTGAAACTAAATTTTCTCTTCCTCATATGCTTGAGTGAATTAATTTCAGTTATTCTTTATCTCTGCAGTATAAAGAAGGAGAGATAAATTGCCACTTCTCTCACGTGGTCTTGCGAGAAGTACACAAGTCTCATCTGCTATTCCTAACTCATCCTGGAGGATGTTTACAAAGGGGTCCTTTAGATGCAGTGGGAAAGTGCCTACAGAAAGATGAAAGGTTTCTAACTTTGAGATTGTACCTGTGATGGTGTCAGTTTATAGCCTTTTCTTTAAATACAAGAATAGGTTCGACTCTCTTGTTTTATACAAAATTATAAATATGTGTGTGTTTGTATATGTACATGTAAATCTATGTAAGTGTGTGTATATATATATATATAGACATGAACACATACAAATATATCATAAATATTTATCTCGTGGTTATATTTATATGTACATAATTCGAACTTGCTGATACTGAGTTACATGTTAAATGTGCTAAGAAACATTATTTTCATAGGTTCTAATGTAATCATTTCTGGAAAGTTATAAATTATTCAAAATGTATCTGTCATGTAACAATATATTCAAGAGAGGGACATCTGTAAGTTAACAGTCCTCATTCCTTCCTTGCATATATGGATTTACCAATGGAATAGCACAGATCTTTGTGTGACACTTAAATTATCTAATTTCCCCCTATTGGATAAATGTGCACAGGGAAACCCTTCCAGATATTTTATGTAATAAAATGGCTTAAATATATATGCCAAGTGTCGGCAACATTGAACTTAGTTCACAACTGGGCAGTGGCAATACATTTATGTGGTCAGGATCATGAGTTAGTTTTCTTATCTGTCCTTTTAACCATCACACCTAAACTCCTTTAGTTAAAGAAATCACTCATGTTTTGATTAACTGGTTTACTCTTCCTGTAAATGTAGCAAAGATTATGAGGAATGATTCAAAAGTCACCTTGAGAAAAGCTGAATAATGACCATCTGCATACTTACGGTTTTATCTCTAAGGTCTGCCTGTATACTCCCTTGCTAAAGGGTTTTGACTAATTAAAATTTGTTCTCAAAAAAGAAAATAAAATCACTGAGAGTGGGTGAATTGCAATGTCATCAAACTCATGTCAACTGAGTTCTATAAATAAGATATATTTTTGGTAAACACTTTTTCTCAGGTCAAACGTAAAAGCTGGAACATCTTCACTTGAGGTACATGTTAATTAACATGTATTTGCAGAATGCCTGCTTTGCTAACTCTTTATATAAATACAATAGAGAAAAATAGGTATGAATCCTATCTCATGAAGTTGTAGCAATGTACCACAAACAGCAATCAGTATTCCAAACTGTTTTTTTTTTTTTTTTTTTTTTCTTCTTGAGATGGAGTTTTGCTCCGTCATCCAGGCTGGAGTGCAGTGGTAAGATCTCAGCTTACTGCAACCTTTGCCGCCTTGGTTCAAGCAATGCCTCAGCCTCCCAAGTAGCCGGGTTTACAGGCGTGCACCACCATGCCTGACTAATTTTTCTATTTTTAGTAGAGACTGGGTTTTGCCATGTTGGCCAGACTGGTTTCGAACTCCTGACCTCAGGGGATATGCCTACCTTGTCCTTCCTAAGTGCTAGGATTACAGTTGTGAGCCACTGTGGCCAACCTGATAGGCCCCAGTGTGTGATGTTCTTCTCCCTGTGTCCATGTGTTCTCATTGTTCACCTCCCACTTATGAGTGAGAACATGCAGTGTTTGATATTCTGTTCCTGTGTTAGTTTGCTGAGAATGATGGCTTCCAGCTTCATCCATGTCCCTGCAAAGGACATGAACTCATTCTTTTATATGGCTGCATAGTACATGGTGTGTATGTGCCACATTTTCTTTATCTAGTCTATCATTGATGGGCATTTGGGTTGGTTCCAAGTCTTTGCTATTGTGAGTAGTGCTGCAGTAAACACACATGTGCATGCGTCTTTAGAGTAGCATGATTTATAATCCTTTGGTCATATACCTAGTAATGGGATTGCTGGGTCAAATGGTGTTTCTGGTTCTAGATCCTTGAGGAATCGCTACACTGTCTTCCACAGTGGTTGACCTAATTTACACTCCCACCAACAGTGTAAAAGCGTTCCCATTTCTCCACAGCCTTGCCAGCATCTATTGTTTCCTGACTTTTTAATAATTGCCATTTCTAATTGGCATGAGATGCTATCTCATTGTGATTTTGATTTACATTTTTCCAATGACCAGTGATGATAAGCTTTTCTTTTTTTAATATGTTTGTTGGCCACATAAATGTTTTCTTTTGAAAATAAGACATTTCCTGTTCATATCCTTCACCCACTTTTTGATGGGGTTGTTTTTGTTTTGTTTTGTTTTGTTTTGTTTTTGTTTTTGTTTTTTTTTCCTGTAGATTTATTTAAGTTCCTTGTAGATTTTGGATGTTAGACCTTTGACAGATGGGTAGATTCCAAAAATTTTCTCCTATTCTGTAGGTTGCCTGTTCACTCTGATGATAGTTTCTTTTGCTGTGCAGAGGCTCTTTAGTTTGATTAGATCCCATTTGTCAATTTTGGCTTTTGTTGCAATTGCTTTTGGTGTTTTAGTCATGAAGTTTTTGGAGCTTGATATTTTTATTTACACTAATGATCACTATATATTTGCTTTTAGAAGGTGTTATCAGTGAGGTTTCCAAAAAATTTTAAAAATTACTAGCTCATATTACCAACATAAGATGGTAAAGTGGACTTTAGCTATGTTTAGTCTAGTCGCTCACATTGCCTTTTAACTGTGCCTTTCTCCATGTGTCAACTTCAGGCTCAGAATGGCTTTCTTAATACCATCAAGCAATGGCTACACCAGTTTCACATGTTTGTTCTTAAACCACTCTGTGAAGAAAAAAAAATGAGGCTTCTTTTATTCCTCAAATTGATGAAAATTTCTGTACTTCACTCTATTAAGAGCAGTTTAGGTGACATGCCCATTGCAGAAGCCATGTTTGAGCAAGGGACATGGAACTCTATTACTGAAATTATAGTAACCAGGGCTACCTGGAGCCAGAGCTGGGCTCTGGCACGCCCTTCAAACTGATGCTGCTACATGATATAGCAGTGGTAAAATAGATTCTGAGGAGACAACCCTGGTGTTCAATATGGAAGAAAATACTGAGATAGAAATTTAAATCATTTCCTTAAGCTAGAATATAGTATTAACTCTAACCTTTGCCAAGATGTTGCTATTCTTTCTCTGGCATATTTTTTCCTCAAATTGGGTGAATCAAAAAGAATATTATCACTAACTAAGGAAGAAAAATTATGATGTTCCAGTTCTTCTGCATCATAGAAGCTGTGGGTCATTTAATTTCATTGCAGCTATCACAAAGTGGCAGAACAGGTGAATATTAAATGCAATTACATTTACTTATAGGGCACATATATGATCAAAGTCTACTTGTCTTACATCCCAGAGTGCAGGTGACGATGTCATGAATTTTGCAAAAGTCAGCATGAAGGACATAGAAAAGAGTTTAGCTAAATGTGAATCACATATGTACACAGAATGTGATGCTGAGTTAAAGGAAATGATGGCAAAATTCAAGCTGGTGTGACTGGATGACACACCGTACAGAGGTGAGTCATTTTACGCTGAATAGCAATGTTCCAGAAACAATCAGTGAATTTCAAATCAGTATCTTTAGCTTCTGCCAAAGAAGGAACAATGAGAAATTGCCGAGCATTTTAGGTGGGAGGTTCAACTTCCTTGTGGCATTCAGTGCCACCACACAGTACTACAGGACAGGGGAACTACTCAGAGGATTGGAGACAATATTGCACCTAAGTTCTACTTAAGGAAAGGAAATTAAAAATCCCTAAGGAGGAAATTCTAGGCTGTGTGAATCACTGCAGCGTTTTATATAAAATAGAAACTTCTTAAGCATGATGGTTAAAGGATTGGGTTTTGGAGTTGGTTCTGGCATAAACAGCTGAATTCTTTATCTATAGAATAGGGATGAAAATATAATTTACCCCTGAGTATTGCTGTGAGAGACAAATGAGATAACACTCATGTTGGAGCATGTCACCAGATCAAATATAGAAAGGCAATAGTTTTTTTTTTTTTTTTTTTTTTTTTTTTAGATGGAGTCTCAGTCTGTCGCCCAGGCTGGAGTGCAGTGGCATGATCTCGGCTCACTGCAACTTCTGCCTCCCGGGTTTGAGTGATCCTCCTGCCTCAGCCTCCCAAGTAGCTGGGATTACAGTCACCTGCTACTGCACCCAGCTAATTTTTGTATTTTTAGTAGAGACGTGGTTTTACCATGTTGGCCAGGCTGGTCTCGAACTCCTGACCTCAAAATGATCCACCCCTCCTGGCCTTCCAAAGTGCTGGGATTACAGGAGTGAGCCACCACACCTGGCCTGCCAATAGGTACTTTTAAAGTAATTTTCTTATTGTTACTCCCTTTTTATGGCTGTTGTGTCATTTATACTATTAAAAGTAGTATAGAGTCCATGGTGGTGTAAAAGGGTGGAACTCAAAAGCTCCTTTTCTCCAAACTGACCCCCCCATCTCAATCAGGTTTTAAACAATCTTGTGGGTCTGAGTGTGATGCTTAGGGATTGATGCCTGCCTCCCCTCAGAAGATGAAAACTCGGGCCTCCAGCAGCCAGGCAGGTACAATAAATGAATGAATCATTCTATTTACACTGGTGATTGGGAGACTGTGTGCCTATCTAAAGGTGGGCAGGCTCTAGCAAGCCTTATCCTCAGTTGGTATGGTGAGAATAAGAACCCAGAATTGCCAGATCTTCCAGTTTTTCAAGACAAGCTAGAAAATTTTTTTAATGTAAAATGTCCTCATTTAAATAAAAAGAAAGTAGACTATGTCAAATAACAACAGCGTGCAAGCCGGATGTGGCTTGTGGGATCCCAGTTTCCTCTATCCATTCTTTGGGAACTGTATAATAGTGAGATTCAGATCTGTTTTATCAGGGTTCTTCCCTGTAACATCTACCATAAAGTTCATGCTGCCCCTTGTTATGCTTTTTTTTTTCTTTTTTTTTGAGACAGAGCTTCACTCTGTTGCCCAGGCTGGAGTCCAGTGGCACGATCTTGGCTCACTGCAACCTCCACCTCCCAGGTTCAAGCGATTCCCCTGCCTCAGCCTCCCGAGTAGCTGGGATTACAGGCATGTGCCACCATGCCCAGCCACTTTTTGCATTTTTAGTAGAGACAGGGTTTCACCATGTTGGCCAGGCTGGTTTTGAACTCCTGACCTCAAATAATCCACTCGCCTTAGCCTCCCAAAGTGCTGGGATTACAGGTATCAGCCACCACATCCAGCCTTGTCATCCTCTTCTGAACCTAAAGCTCAACCTGTACATTTTGACTTGCAAGTTTTTTGGTCATCAAAATGACTGACTCTTTCAAAAACTTTCCAATTTATGCCTTCTAATTGTTGGCTAAGAATAGGAGTGAAAAACTCAAATACTTCCAGAAACAAGGCATTTAAGGCTAATATTTCAAGTTCTCCAAATATAAAAGACTTATGAAAGGAGAGGTAGAGTCTGTGAGGTGTGCAGTGGTGTAGACCTCCCCTTAGAGGAGAGTGACATATTTATTCTCCAAGCCAGAACACTTTGAAAATAAAGAGTGTTGTTAATAATTATGCCATATTAATAGGTGTAAAAAGGGACTGCCCTGGGAAAACTTGAGTGCACAATCATCCCAAGAGGTAATGACCACTCAGGTTTAGAAACTTCTTACATGGTATCTTCAAGAACCCCTGATTCATAAAGAGAAGCCAGGAAATGTGCATTTCATGGCATACCCTCTAATTCTAAAACATTTCATGAGGTTTTAATTAATTTATATTTAAAATTAAAAAATACACAACCAAACCCACTGCCCAGCTATACCTGTCAGCCAGATCCCACCTTCTGTCCTATAGTTTACAACCTTAATATTTCACATTACAGGTTATATCATCTTTTTTTAATCCCCGTATGTGTGTGTGTGTTTGTTTCTGTCCCTTGTTTGGGACAGTCTTTTAATTTGACTGCAGTGCATGTAAACATGACTTCTACCCATCTCAATCCTTAAACCTGACCTCTGAAGAATAAACTTGCGTCTACCATGTCCCAGATCCACTTTAGCCATCTACTTCTAGGCTCCTGCTTACGGTGACTTGTAACTGTGCCCATTGGAAATGAGGTACTTTCAGCCTCACCTTTGTAATCCTGGTCCTTAGGTCTCATTGTTAATAACAGGTGCTTTGAAAAAGCAGTCCTTTAAAACTGATATTTCTATTCTTTGGCGAAAGTTACCTTTGTCAAATTTACTAAATGTAACACCCTTGGGAAATATAAAATAAGTACAGTCCTGTATCAATAAACATACAACTGGTACGCACAATTTTATAAATAAATATGGTGGTTGTAAAGTCACCACAAAGCTCAAAATTGAGTATAAAATATACCAGCAATGGTAAATATAAGATTAGTGAAATTTTCATAATTGCACTATTTTGTTAGGAAATTAAGAAATGTTCAAAGCGGATCTCTCTGAATGTTAGATTTAATACATGCATACTCTAAAATAAACTCTCAGCAAATGAATAAATGCATCAGTGAAAGCAATACATCTTCCAGAGTTAAATTTGTGCTTATATGATGTACAGTGATTTTACTTACATGTACATATTTAATAGGTGTGTAATCTTCTAGTCTGAATGAGAGTCATCATATATGCAGGCACCAAGAATTGGCAAAGAAAATAAACATTAAATTGGGTTTAAATGTTCTTCAAAATTGATTATAGCAAATTACCCAAACTAAAGCTATATTTAGAAGTAAACCTAGGAAATCTTGTTTTGGCAGATGATGTAGGTCTCCTGACTAAAGATGTACAAATTCTTTCCTGAGGGCTTAGAAGAGTGCTTCTGGAGCCAAGGGGCAGAGCTAGGGAGACTGTTTTGATTCGCTGTCACAGTCGAAGTTCCACACCAATAAATTTTATAGTTTGATCCAAGAGCTGTTTCAAGTAGGCATTATTTCCCAGAATTCAAAAACTAGTAGGCACATTTTTATGACTGTCTACTTGATCATAATTGGCACACGATGAAATCTTTCCCTCAGTTAGCACAGGTTGAAGTATCTGAACTTTGAAGACTTTGATTTATCTTTATACATCTCTCATATCCCCTCACTACACTCTGTCCTATATCTCTTCATAGAAAGCCTCAACATTTCCATATGAGTTAAATTTTCTTGTCTACTAGATCTGGTTAGGCCTTCAAATGGTCTTCAGTATGTTGTTAGCACTCTTTGTGTTTCCAAATATACTTAGAATTAATTTTATTCTTATATTCTATACCTATATTCTTATTTTCACATTCTATAGGGATAGAATATGAAAATAAAATTAATATATAAATAATATATTGTATTATGACATAAAATATAACAATAAATTGATATATATATCCTTTCATATATGTTCGTTTATGTATATATACATAAGCCATTAACAGGCAATGTTCTGGGTTATATGAATATAAAGATGAATAAAAATAGTAGCAGCCTTCACATAATCATGACCTGGCAGAACAAAGTACATGGGATTATAAATTATTAACATAATAACCACTAGTTCCACTACTGCCAACAGCAAATTTACATAATCTAAGACTTGCTAACTGAATACTATGTGTCATTACTCTGTTCGTTTCCCTGTAAACTGATTACTATTTGGCCTTATCTGCTTATTTCATAGATATAGGTTATTTAGAGATGAGGAAACTGAGGATTAGCAATTTAGAAATTTATTCATTAGCAAGTTGGGAGGTCAATTATTGGAATCCAGGAAGGCTGACTCTAAATCCTTGGTACTTGGCTGCTATGGGACACTGGCAAAGAACCAATTAATTACACATGAGAGGATTAGGAAGATTTCATAGAAAGGATTTCTTTCTATTTATTTTATAATATATATTAAGTGCCTATTATAAGCTGGGTGCTGTGCAAGACGCTAAAAGGACACATAAAAATAAGACACAATGTCTCCCCTTAAAGTGTTCACTCATTAGTAGCGAAGATGGCCTCATTAAAAAAGTGACTGACAGGGAGATAAGGGCAATAATAGAGACATATGGAATGAGGGCAACAGGGAGCCAGGCACCTGCTTGAGTGGGTGAGGAATGGCTTCACAAGGAAAAGACAAGTCCTACTGAGACCTGAAAAATAAGATAGAATTGACAGATGGCCAGCGTGTAGTTCATTTGTGGCTCAGCATGTGGAAAGGCATGGAGGTTTGAAATGTCGTTATATATATATGGGAATATTGAAGCTGGGACTTTAGTGGATATGAGGAGCATCTTGGGTCTAGTTGGGTAAGTAGGAGAAGATCAAAGTAGCCTTTGGGTAGGAAGTATAACATGGTATTCTTTATAGTTCTTCTTATTAAAGACTATAAAATTTTATCTTATATGGTATGTGGAGCTATTAAGAAAGTAATCTGGCAGCGGGGGAGGCGACGGTAAAATAACCACATGTGTGGTTTCAAAATAGGGCGAGAGTTCAGAGAATTAGTAGGATTTGTCTAGGCTCCATGGTGGAGAAAAGTACTTCAGAAGGGGCAGGGAGAATGCACAACAGAATGACACCAAATGATATCTTCAAGGAAAAATGAGTAATGCAAACGGCAGAGAGAGGGACTGAGACTGAATAGGTTGACTAGGGTAGATTTTAAAGGACATTCAATTCCATGCATAGGAACTGTTTTGTTCTAGAAGAGATGTACAGAATAATAGTATGACCATATCTGGCTTTTAGAAAGATAAATCTAGTGGAAACCAAGAGCCATGATTGTCGCCAGACAGCCCAGCGAGTAGGTTTTGTGACAGTCCAGGTGTGAGCGAAAAAGAATCAAAAATGAAGTAGCAAGTAAAATGGAAACAGGATATTAATTTCAAAGGATTCTATGTGGAAACAGCATGACTTAGTACAGAAAAGGATGGACATGGTGGGAAACAGGGTAGAATTAAAGACTATTCTAATGTTTGCCTATGTATTCTAGTCATGAATTATCTTGTACTATAACATTTGTAATGTGTAGATGATCTCTTCTCAAATACTTTATATTAAAAAAAATCTTGTTTAAATTAAAAGTGGATCAAATTAGAGATGGACAGGGCCTAGCAATAGCTGGAAAAAAAGGAGATGACAACAGAACAGTGAGGCAGATAAGAAGATATCCAAGAAGCAGATAAGAAGATATCCTAGATTTCTAGGCAACGAGAATCAGGGATGTGGAAAATATATATGTGAAGATTCAGGGATTCTATTTCAGTGTTGAGGGGTATTAGATCCTCACAAATATCTGTTCAACTATTTAACCCTGGAGTACAGATTCAAGACAAAAAGACAGGAATCAAGACAGGTAACTAGAAAGGTATAAGGCAGTGTCTTGGTCACAAGAAAGAAAACAAAACCTACCATTTGGTTAGAAAGTCTGAGTAGACTCAGTAGTACTACTGAATTGGCGGTAAGTTAATAAATTCTTGCCCATGACTCCTTCCATCTGTCTAGAAACAAGTTGCATCCTAAAGTCTGCAGAGAGCTCAACCCATAGACACAACTCATACCTCCACAGAGTCAGAGAAGTGCAGAACTCTAAGTAAGGCATTGCATGAGTAGAAGCTTTTGGAGGGGAGGAAAGGGAACAACTGTTTACTGCACTTCTCTTTCTGTGCTGGGTATTGTGGCCACTGGTAACAATGCCAGACATAGATTTTATTATTCCCATTTTACACACTTGGAAAACTAATTAGTGGTAAATTGTCTAAAATTGCAGAGCTAATAGGATAAGCTGGGTCTGCTCTGTTTAATTCCAAAGCCAAAACAAATTCTGCCATCCCATGCTTGCTCCCAGGAGTAAACCACAAGACCTACTTTAAAATGCTTAGCACATGTGTGTATACACACACGCGTGCACACACACACACAGCCCAATAGGTAACACTGCAAATACCTCCTACATCAAAGAAGTGACTCTGTTTCTTAGTCCAAAAATAAACTGATGAGATATTCTCTCAGCAAAACATAAAAACAGAAATGTATTACCCTAACTTCCCCTATTCCCTGGGAACCTTAACTCCTTGCCCCTCCTGACCTTTTGTGACACCAATAGGGTTCTAGGTGAAGCAGCTACTATCATGCTTTTCTTTCCTTGCTAACTAAAGTCCACCTAGCTGCTGATTTTTTCATCATCATCTCCCTGCTTATGATTGGAAGAGAAATTGTAAAACATGCTTGGATTCATTTAGACTAAGTAAGGGGCAATGGGTCATTTGAATGACAACTTTCCAGTTCTGTAGAAACTCTATGTCTGACCTAATCAATAAATCATGTAGAGTCATCAGGTCAGGAGTATGAATTCCCTTGTCACCTCACTAACAGAACTTCAGCCTCTGAAATACTTTTGAGAACTGGTAGTCCAAGCAAGATGGTGCAGGAAAATGGTACAACCAAAGTGATGTGAGGTGAGACACTGACCATCTGCTGAAGAGGCCACACACTGGGATTCATCTCTGTTGATTTTATAATATTTCTGCTACAAAAATATGCTTTGCCTTAAGACAGAGAAATTAACTTTTGTAATGGGGAGTGTTAATTCATTTCTTCTAAATCATAAAAAATGTTGCTCAAATACTAAGATTTGCACTAAATCCTCTAGCAGCCAGACCATGTACATTCACTGTGTCTTTTTATTGCTTCACTACTTTAGCTTGGTAGACAATTAATAAATATTATCTGATTGTTTCATAAAGACTCCGTGAATCACACCAAGCATCTGTGTTTTTCTTGTATCCCCAACATATTTTACTTTAGACAACTGTGCTTTCTTGTCCCTGCATTCTATGCAGCATGATTTATTAAGCACCCTAATGCAGCTTTTTGATAAACTATAAACTGTCTCCCATAAAAAAATGAGCTTTATTTTTAAAAGACACGGACTTGTTTGTACTTGATTGTGAAGGAATCCTAAGTCTTCAAGGGCCATGAAGCTGAGAGCCCAGGATGAGGTGGTTGCTTTTATTCTCATTACAGATTCTCTACATGGCTTCCTTACAGGATGAGGCTTTCCTTTCCACATCAAAAATAACTCATAGTTTCTGTTGTACTATTTCACCCACTCACCCCTCACACACACAAAAAAAGAATAAGGAGAAAAAGAGAATTTGTATGTTTTGGAACAGATTTCAAAAAATAATGTGTGGGTAAGAATGATATCACACAGCTCATAGCTTTAATTTGTAATAATCAACAGACACATTTTGAAATACAACAAACCCAACCATCCTACAAATGTATATTCAGAATCTACAAAGAGCAAGACACTGTGGTGAGTGCTGGAAAGTGTTAAGGTTGAGGGAGCCAGGCTCTAATTTCAAGGAGAACTAAGTAGAATGGGATTATTTCCTGCACGAACATACAACACACAGCAAATAAAAAAGAAGGCAGACTGTTTCACACTCTATAACTAAAATATTAACCAAATACTAAATGAGAATCAATACAAAACCGAACCTAAAAAAAGTCCAGACATTTTGTCTACATTCACCATTAGTCCCAAATTTCCTGGAACTAAGAATGTTGTAAACTCTTGATACTTTAAAAAAAAATCTTATTTATAACTCACTTGAAGGTAGGAAGGAAAGAATCAGATAGAAAGGTGTCCAAGATATTTGGAGAGCAAAAGGTATGGATATTGGAAACACATAATGATCGGAAAATTATAATTGAGTCCTGGGGAGTGCCGGATTCCCAATAAATGTCTGTTCAACTATTCAGTTAACATATCAACCCTAGAGTAGATAATCAAGGCAAAGACAAGTGTGAAAGAAAAAGACAGGTAAGATACAAGGCAGATATACATGAATGGTATATGTGTCTATGTTGAAATAAAACAATGTAGGTTATCTAGCTGTAAAAATTTAAAAACAGATACACTTTTTTTTTTTCCTCCAGAAGGTGTACTCCATGTTCATGCTGGTAACATTCATTAGTCTCAAGTAGTGTGACAGAATCACAGTTATTTCCTGCATGGTGATAATAGTGGGGAAAAGGATAGTGTAGGCAGAATAGCTTTGTAATAAAATAGCCATGTTTTGAAGTCCAGCAGATTTGGTGCTAAATTCTGCCCCATCACTTCCTAAGGCCTCTGACCTTAGGCAACTCTTTGCCCTTTTGTGAATTTATATGTTGTCATCTATAAAATGAGGAAAACAATCTTTACACAAGATTAACAAGTTAATACAGGTTACACATAGGACAGTACCTGGTAGATAGTGAGAGCTCAATCAAAGATGGAAGGAAGATAGTAAGAATAGTGGCAACCTTATAGGTCACTGGAACAGTGGATTGTTAAACTGATTTGGCATAATAACTAATGGCATAAGAATTGATTCCAGTTTCTGCAGAAATGGTATGGGTTGTACGTTAAGTTCAGAGTGATACATTTAGAAAGGGCCAAAGCAGCCTACTTAAAAGTATCTGGGAAAAAAAGCATTGTTGGTGATATTGTCAGCTTGTTCCAGTTTACATAATTTCTTCTTGTCTTCTGCTTGTTTTTCTCAAGTATTGATCTCAGCTCCATTTCTGGCATTGCCTAGAATCTCTTCCTTGGCAATATGATGACTCAAACACAGAACCCTATGTCTCTTCCTAGTTATCTAGTTCTCAGTAATCCCTGGTTTTCTAGTTCTCAGTAACCCACTTTTAGACCACAACCTAGAGCAGATGCTGCTATACCCTATAGGCTATACTTGATGTGAAAATGCATTTTCTGTGGCTGTGCATTCATTTTACTTTTTAAGAAAGTTTTCTTTTTTTTTTTTAGATGGAGTCTTGCTCCATCACCCAGGCTGGAGTGCAGCGACCTGACCTCAGCTAACTGCAACCTCCACCTCCCGGGTTCACGCAATTCTCCCTCCTCAACCACCCAAGTAGCTGGAATTTCAGGCAGGAGCCACCACGCCCGGCTAATTTTTGTACTTTTAGTGGAGACGGGGGTTCCACCATGTTGGCCAGACTAGTCTCAACCACTTGATCTCAAGTGATCCGCCTGCCTTGGCCTCTCAAAGTGCTGGGATTACAGTCATGAGCCACGGTGCCCGGCCAGCATTTTTTATTGGTACATAATAAATGTGCTCAGTTTGGGGATACATGTGATAATTTAATACAGTTATATAATTTGTAGAGACTAAATCAGTGTATTTGAGATATCTCTTACCTTAAATATTTGTCTCTTCTTTATGCTAGGAACATTTAAGTTATTCTCTTCTAGCTATTTTGGAATGTACAATAGATTATTGTTTACTATAGTTACCCTCCTGATCTATCTAACACTAGGTCTTACTTATTCTATCAAGCTATTTGTAACCATTCATGATGTGCAGTTATTTTTAAACACAAAAGTGATTTTCATAAAATTTACAGCTTCGTTCATGAAAGAAACCCAATGATCTCGGCCCAGAGTCCGTAAAAAGGGTAATTGGCTGGAGGTAAGCAGGGATATAGAAGACACCAGTGACCAGCATCCTTTCTTTCCTCTCCTTTTCCTGGCAGAAATATGTCAGTTCAGATACACAACTTCACATAGCCTTTATGACTCCATGAAAGGTGACTCCCTCAGCTTCTGAATTTTCTCTTTTTGGCAGAAATGTGTCCCTCCTAAACATATGATCAAATATGGGCTGATGAGATGTTAGGAGATATTGTCTTGGGCTTCTAGAAAAGTTCCTTCTTCCTATATCTTCTGAGAAGCTTCCCAAGCTGTCCCTTCCATTTCTCCTAGATACTATTGGTCATGATCATGAGGCTTGGAACTGCTGCAGTCATCTTGCTACTACTGTCTTGAAGATAAAACCCTACACAAAGGAAGACAGAGCCAGGGGAATTTCAGGGAGACGGAGGAATAAACGTTAGAATAAGTCAGTTCAAAATTCAGTATCACCACTGAACTTACTATTATGCTAGTCAGTAGTTTCTTCATTTCATTCATTTTTAATTAGGTGGTTATTGCCTATGCTTGAAAGAACAGGAGACTACACAAGTGCACCCCACTCATCTCCACAGCAACATCTCTTCATGCACGTTCCCTGCTCTTCTTCATTCCTTTTAGCATTTGAGTTTGTATCTTTTATTACAGACATATGCTGAAACAAATTCGGACCAGGAAAGTATCAGGTTTCGTGGTGCTTCAGGAGTCAGGAGTGAAATATGGTAACTGGTGACTTCCCTCTTTTTAAAAAAGGATTGACAGAACAAACCCTCCCAGGAAATGTCTCCTACTTTTCCATTTATGGATAAGGTTTCTGCCCAGGGGTTGGTACAAAACAGTACTTCGAGGTGAGGGTTGTAAGATCAAACTGCTTAGGTATAAATTCTGGTCCTTTAGCTTGCCATCTGCTTAACTTGCTCTAAGTGACACATTTTAAAATCTTCAATATTCTTATCTAAAATATTAGGATAATAACTTTACCAAACTTATTGGGCAGTTGTAAGAAGAAAATGACACATAGTATATGTAAAGTATTTAGTAGACTCCTTAATTCACATGAAATACTCAACACCTAGTTCCAAAAATAAAAAATAAAAAAAAGACATATTAAAACCAAGATAATTATTTCAATGGTTTTGAGTCAATATATCTTAACTAGGAAATGGCTCTTTAAAATGCAGTTTCCATGATGGCATAAAGAACAAATAGACAAATGTAGGCATATATTTTTCTGTATTGAGCTTTATCATTTTTTGACCTAACATCTTTCATTCACACCCACAAAATTAACTTGTAACGTTAAAATACTGCATTTACGTATCCTCAACCTTGTGTCGGGGTATTATATTGTTTATGTTGCAAAAAGAGACATTTATGAGCTTCCTCTACAATGCATCAGAATATTTATTTAAGAATTTTACTTGAGGATGGATACCTTGGACACTTCCTGTATGTGTTTCCCAAGAAGTTACATTCCAACTTGGGAAGAATTCTCCATTTAGACTTTAAATAGAACATCACAACTAAAATAAAACAGATAAAAATTGCATATATTTGGAATTTTGACTCACACAATTAAAAAGAACGGTATTCTACTCAAAAGGCAGGGAACAAATTGGTAGTCACCACAAATCCACTGAACTTTGTTGCTGGCATCACTCAATAGCTTAGCTCAAGAATTTTTGTATGCTTTTACTCAACAAAACCTTTTCAGTCATTAAATGAATGTACACACCTTGAGAAGAATATACATTAAATTAACCTTTTTTGACACTGTTACATTTGCTCTCAAGGTTTTAACTAAGAAGAGGTATGGATTGAGTTAGAAAGAATGAGTACCACTGTATCCCCACCTTTTGCTTGTAACTAGGGTACGTTTATGTTAGCAGATTCAGTCTGGATTAAAGTGAAAGTCAGAGATCTAGGAATTATAATTTGAGCTTCAGTCCTGCTAGAACTGTATGATATAAGCAATTTCTCTGTCTCCTTAAAGACTTAATTTCTTCTAAAAAATAGATACAACATCTGTGCTTTCCTTTTTTGGATTTTTCAAATTGTAGTAAAATACATATGAGTTTACCATCAACCGTTTTTAAGTGTGCAGTTCAATAGCATTAAGTATATTCACGTGAATGTGCAAGCATCACCATCATCTGAGTACAGAACACTTTTCATGTTGCAAAACTGAAGCTGTATACCCATTAAACAAGAGCTTCTCAATCCATTCTCCCACAGACCCTGCAAACCACCATTCTACTTTCTATCTGCATGATTATGACTATTCTAAGTATCTCATATAAGTGGAATCATACAGTGTCTTTTTGTGACTGACTTATTTTCCTTAGCATAATGTCTTCAAGGTTCATCCATGTTGTAGCAAATGTCAGAATTTTCTTCTCTATGAAAGTGGAATAATATCCCATTGTATGTATACAATACACTTAGCTTATCCATTCATCTGTCAGTGGACCCTTGGGATGCTTTCAAATTTTGGCTATTGTGAATAATGCTGTTATGAACACAGATGTACAAGTATCTCCTCAAGACTCTGCTTTCAATACTTTGGGGTATATACTCAGAAGTAGCTTTGCTGGATTACACAGTAATTTTGTTTTCAGTTTTTCTGTTTTTTGAGGAACTGCCCTACTATTTTCCACAGTATACCATTTTACATTCCCACCAACAGTGCACAAGGGTTTCAATTCTCTACATCCCCCTCAGCACTAAATTTCTGCATTAAAAAAAATAGTGGCCATGTTAACAGGAATGAGCTAGTATTTCATTGTAGTTTTAGTTTGCATTTTCTTAACGATTAATGATGTTATATAGCTTTTAAATCTTGGCCATGTGTGTATCTTCTTTGGAGAAATGTCTACGCAAGTCCTTTGCCCATTTTTGAACTCAGTTGTGTGTTTTTCTTTGCTGTTGAGTTTTAGGTGTTCTCTATATATTTTGGATTTCAATTCTTTATCAGATATATGAATTGCAAATATTTTCTCCCATTTTGTATGTTGCCCTTTTACCCTGTTGATAGTGCTTCTGATGCACAGATTTTTAAAAAAAATATTAAGTTCAGTTTGTCTATTTTTTCTTTTGCTGCCTGTGCCTTCAGTGCCATCTCTAAGAAATCACTGAAAATCTAATGTTGTGAAGAATATGCCCTATGTTTTCTTCTAAGAGCTTTAGAGTTTTAGGTCTTATATTTAGGTCATGAATCCATTTTGAGTTAACTTCTGTATATAGTATTAAGTAAGAATACAGCCTCATTCTTTTGCATGTGAATATCCACTTTTCTCTGCACCATTTCTTGAAAAGACATTCTTTTTCCCTTGAATGATCTTGGTACCCTTGTCAAAAATCATTTCACTTATACAAAAGGCTTTATTTCTGTTTCTCTATTCTGTTTGATTGGCCTATATATATATTCTTATGCCAATATCCCACTCTTTTGATTATTGTAGCTTTGTAGTAAGTTTTCTAATTAGGAAGGAAGTATGAGTCCTCCAGTTTTGTTCTTTTTTGTTTGTTTGTTTGTTTTTTGGTACAGCATTGTTTTGGCCATTCAGGGTCACTTTAAGATGCCATATGAATTTTAGAATTTTTTCTGTTTCTGCAAACCACCATTGGGATTTTAGTAGGAATTGCATTAAATCTATAGATTGCTTTGGGTAGTACTGACATGGTAACAATAGTAACTCTTCCAATTCATGAACATGGGATGTGTTTCCATTAATTTATGCCTTCTTTATTTTCTTTTAGTAGTGTTTTGTAATTTTTATCATAAAAATCTTTCACTTTCTTGGATACTTTTTGAATATTTTGTTCTTTTTGGTGTTATGGTAAATGAAATAGTTTATTTTCTTTTAAATTGTTTATTGTTAGTGTATAGAAATGCAACTGAGTTTTGCATGTTGATTTTGTATCCTGCAACTTTCTTGAATTTTCTAATTAGTTCTAAAAATGTTTTTTTCTGAAATCTTTAAAGTTTTCTAAATATAAGATCATATCATCTGTGAAAAGAGATTATCTAGTTTAGATGCCTTGTTCCTTTTATTGCAAAATTTCTCTGGCTATAACTTCTAGTACTATGTGGAGTACAAGTGGTGAAAATGGGCATTCTTGTCTTATTCCTGATCTTTGTGGAAAAATTTTCAGTCTTTTACCATTGAGTATAATGTTTGCTGTGGGATTCCTATGTATGGCTTTTATTATGTTACAATAGTTTCTTTCTATTTCTAGTTTAAGTATTTTTATTATGAAAGTGAGAGGTGAAGCCAACTGGACTTCTGGGTCAGATGAGGACTTGGAAAACTTTTCCGTCTTACAACAGGATTGTAAAATGTGCCAATCAGCACTCTGTGGCTAGGATTGAAAAACGCACCAATCAGTGCTCTGTAGCTAGCTAGAGGTTTGTAAAATGCACCAATCAGTGCTCTGTAAAACACACCAATCAGTGCTCTGTGGCTAGCAAGAGGTTTGTAAAATGTGCCAATCAGCACTGTGTAAAAATGCACCAATCAGCTCTCTGTGGCTAGCTAGAAGTTTGTAAAATGGACCAATCAGTGCTCTGTAAAATGGACCAATCAGCACACTGTAAAATGGACCAATCAGCAGGACTTGGGTGTGGACAAATAAGAGAATAAAAGCTGGCCACCCCTGCCAGCAGTGGCAACCCTTTCAGGTCCCCTTCCATGCTGTGGAAACTTTGTTCTTTCACTCTTCACAATAAATCTTGCTGCTGCTCACTCTTTGGGTCCATGCTACCTTTAAGAGCTATAACACCGTGAAGGTCCGTGGCTCCATTCTTGAAGTCAGCAAGACCAAGAACCCACCAGAAGGAACCAACTCTGGACACAAAAGGATGTTGAATTCTGTCAAATGCTTTTTCTGTATTGTTTAGGCTATTCAGATTAGTATGTATTTTTTTCCTTCATTCTGTTGTATAATAAACAACATTCATCACTTTTTGCACGTTAAGCCATTCTTGCTTTACAGGAATAAATTCCACTTGGTCGTGGTGTATGATCTTTTAAGTGTACTGTTGAATTTGGTTAACTAGTAATTTGTCAAAGATTTTTGGATCAATGTTTATAAGGGATATTGGTCTGTAGTTTTCTTGTAGTGTCTTTGTCTGGCTTTGGGATCAGGGTAAGGTTGGCCATACAGAATAAGTTTAGAATGTACTCTCCTCTTCAATTGTTTTGAAAGAGTTTGAGAAATGTTGATGTTCTCTTTAAATGTTTGGTAGAATTCACTGGTGAAGCCATGAGATCCCGGGCTTTTTTTATCAGGAGATTTTTGATTACTGATTCAATGTCCTCAGTATTACAGATCTATTCAGATTTTCTATTTCTTCATGGATGAGTCTTAGTAGCTTTTGCATTTACACAAATTTGTCCATTTCTTCTAAATTATCCAACTTGTTGACATAAAATTGATTACAGTTTTCTCTTATAATCCTTTTTATTTCTGTAGAATTGGTAGGAAGGTTCCCACTTTTATTTCTAATTTGAGTAATTGGACTCATCTCTTTAGTACATCTAGTTACAGAATTGTCAATTGTATTGGTCTTCTCAAAAATTCAACTTTTAGTTTTATAGATTTTCTTTTTTTTTTCATTTATTTATTTTGTTTTTCTTATTTCTAATCTTTATTTTTTCCTTCCTGCTGCTAGTTTTGGGTTTTGTTTTGTTTTTCTTTTTCTAATTTCTTAAGTTGTAAACTTGGGTTGTTAATTTGAGGTCTTTTTTTAAATGTAAGCTTGTATAGCTATAACTTTTCCCTTTTGTACTGCTTTGCTATATCTTATAGTTTTGGCATACTGTGTTTTTGTCTTCATCTATCGCAAAATATTTTCTCTAAATTTCTTTGTGATTTCTTTTTGGATCTATTGATTGTTTAGAGTTGTGTTATTTAATTTCTAGAAATTAGTACTTTTTTGGTTCCTTTTGTTATGAATTTTTATCTTCATCCCATTGTGGTAGGAGAATATACTTTGCATGATATCTATCATTTTAAATCCACTGAGACTAATTTGAGGCCTAACATATTGTCTATCCTAGAAGACGTCCATGTGCACTTGAGAAGAATGTGTACTCTGTTGTTATTGGTTAGAGTGTGCTATATATGCCTGTTAGATCTAGCTGGTTTATTATGTTGTCCAAGTCCTCTACTTCTTTACTTATCTTCTGTCTGGCTGTTATATTCAATATAGAGAGCAGGGTATTGAAGTCTCCTATTATTACTATAGAATCGTTTATATCTTTCATCATTTCTGTCCATTTTTCTTTGTATATTTTGATGATCTGTTATAAGGTAAATTAATGTTTGTAATTGTTAGATCTTGCTGTATTGAAACTTTTATTAATATGTAATGTCTTTGTCTCCTAAAAACCTTTTTGATTTAGTCTGTGTTGTCATATATAGTATAAGCCAGTCCTGCTCTGTATTGGTTACTGTTTAGATGGAATATCATTTTTCATCCTTTCAGTTTCAACCTATGTGTGTCTGGATCTAAGGTCAGACTCTTAGGGACAGCATATGGTTGAATTATTTTTAAACATCCATTCTGCCACCTGTGTCTTTTTATTTAAGAGTTTAGCCAATTTACATGTAAAGTAATGAATATAAAGGAAGGATTTACCTAAATCATTTTACTGTTTGTTTTCCATATGCTTTTAGCTTTTTTGTTCCTTATTTCCTGTATTACTGACTTCTTTTTTATTTAGCTGATTTTCTTTGTAGTAAAATATGTACATTCTCTTCTCTTTTTTTAGTGTTATGTTCTTTAGCTATTGTCCTTGTAGTTACTATGAGGATTTTATTTAACATTCTAAGTTATAATACTCTAATTAGAATTTATAACAGCTTAACTTAACCTACAAAAACTTTGCTTTTTTAACAGCTCAGTCCCCACTTCTTTTAGTCGTTGATGTCACAAAGTTACATCTTTATACATTGTGTGTTCAAAAACACAAGCTAATGAATTTTAAAAAGCATTGGTATTTTAAACTGTCCAGAGAATAAAATGTAGAGTAACAATACACAGTTACAATCATACTACTTTTTAATCTAATAGTTTTAAAAATATATATTAGTCTCTTAAATCCCAAAGGAAACAAAAAGTGGAGTCACACAACATTGTTAAAATAATTTTATAATTTCCCATGTATTTACTTTTACAGAGATTTTTATTTCTTCATAGGAATTCAAGTTTTACTGTCTAATGTCCTTTCATTTCAACCTTAGCAACTACCTTTATAACTTCTTTCAGAGTAGGTCTTGTGAAAAACAAAAAGTCATAAAGTTTTGTTTATATGGGAAGTCCTAATTTCGCTTTCAGTTTTCAAGAAGAATTATGTGGGATGTAGAATTCTTGGTTATTTTCTTTGAATATATCTTAAAAGAACTCTGCTAATAATTTTACTAAGAAGCCCTCATATATGACAAGTTGCTTTTCCCTTGTTGCTTTCAAAATTATTTCTTAGTCTTTCCACAGTTTAATTACAATATGTCTTGGTGTGGGTCTGCCATTTTGAATGCATTATATTTGAAGTTAGTTGAAATTTTTGGAAGTTAATATTTACGTCCTTCATCAAATTTGGGAAGGTTTCAGACTCTTCCTTTTAGTATATTCTCTGCCTTTTTCTTTGTCTCTCTTCTCCTTCTGAGACCCTACAATGTGATGTTGTTCACTTGATGGTGTCCCACAAGTCCCTTAGGCCTATTCACTTAAAATACTTTTTTATTTTTGTTCCTCAAACTTGATAATTTTCACTGTCCTATGTTCAACTTCAGATTCTTTCTTCTGTCTGCTTAAATCTGTCTTTAAATCACTCTAGTAAATTTTCTATTTTAGTTATTGTACTTTCCAGTTCCAGAATTTTTTTAGGTTTCCTAGTTTTTAATTGATATTCCCGTTTTCTTATACATTGTTTTCTTGGCCTTTTCTATGCCTTAAACTTGCCCAATTTGTTCTGTAAGACAGTAGTTTTAAAGTATCTGTCTAGTAGATCCACCATCAGCTCTTTTTCAGGAAGAGTTTCTGTTCCTTCATTTCTCTCCTTTGAATGGGCCATGCTTTTCTATTTTTTTGTATGCTTTGTGATTTGGGTGTGTGGTACACTGGACATTTTATTTTAATAATGTGATAACTCTGAAAATTATATTTCCTCCATTCTCTCAGGTTTGCTGTTTTCTTTTTTTTTTTTTTGGTTTTGCTTTTTTTTTTTTTTTTTTTTTATTGTTGTAGGCTGTATCTGTATAGAGGATTAATTAGAGGTATAAACTCAAAGTCTTCTCTGGTGTTTTCTGAGCCTGTGTCTTCCCCTGTGCATGCACAATGACTTTCTAATTTCTCCATATATGAAATTACTTTTTTTTTTTTTGAGATAGGATCTCACTCTGTTGCCTAGGCTGGAAGGAAGTGGTAAGTGGCATGATCTTGGCTCACTCCAACTTCCATTTCCTGGGTTCAAGTGATTCTCCTGCCTCAGCCTCCTGTGTAGCTATGATTACAGATGTGTACCACCATGCCTGGCTAATTTTTGTATTTTTAGTAGAGATGGGGTCTCACCATGTTGGCCAAGCTGGTCTTGAACTCTTGACCTCAGGTGAGCCACCTGTCTCAGCTAGGATTACAAGTGTGAGTCACCACGCCTGGCCTGCAATTACTTTTTAATATCCTTGTTTTTAATGTCTGGCTCCCAAAAGGAAGAAAAAGAGAGAAATGAAGGAGAAAAATTTATTGGTCCTTTAAGTTCCCTGGAAATCATTTCAATTAGAGGAGAACAGCTTGCAACAATAAGGAGGGGGAGTCACAACAAAAGTGGGCACTGCCTCTTTGTCTGCACCTCTGTGATCAGAAACAGAAGTCAGTAATCACAGCAAAGATCTCTGACATTTGGAAAGCAGGGTTATTTTTCATCCACCCTGGCCCTGCAATCTGTGTGTGAGCTGCTGGGGGCAAGGGATGGGTAGCTCTTACTGTGCTATGAGGTGAAATGGTCATAAATTAACTGAAATGTACCATCTAAGCCTTTCTGTGGAAGTTGCAAGCCTTCAACAGACTCCAGAGTTTCAAAATATTTACATTCTGCCAGTGCAATTTTTGTGTAGGTAGGGAGACAGATTTCTAGTGCTCCCTACTCTTCCACTTTGTCGGAAGCCTTCCATCCATGCTTTATTAACCACAGGATAAAATAATATAGCAGATGGGATAGTATTGTGAAAAAATTAAGAGAATTGGAGGAAGGCAAATTATTATGTATAAAAAAGTAACTTAAAAAATCATTATTTTCTCCAAAGCACCTGGTGACTTTATACTGAGGTATAATTTACACAGAGTGAATGCATAGATCTTAAGAACACAATCAATTTTAACAAATATATACACCAGTAACCTACATGCCTGTTAAAATATAGGGCATTTCCTTTATCCTAGAAATATTTCTCATGCTTCTTCACACCCAGTTCACTCCCCTCACTCAAAGCAAGAACTCTTCTGATTTTCATCACCATTGATTTGCCTTGCCTGTTCTAGAACTTTGAAGAACTGGAAGTATAGAATACATAGCCTATTGAGCCTGAATTCTTTCCCTCAACATAATGTCTTTGAGATTAACCAATGCCGATTTTGTCTCCCTTTTTACTTCCGTGTAGTATTCCATTATAAATAAAGGTACCCTTTATTCAATAATCTATCCTTTTCTAGTTAGATAAGAGAAAGAAGGATTGTTTCTAGGTTGTAGCTCTTACTAGTAAGGCCGCTATTAATATCCTTGTACAAGGTTTTTGTGGACATATATTTTTGTTTCTCTTAGACGAACACCTAGAAACATCATGCAACTTTACAAGAATCTAATTTAAGCACGAACCCTAAGAGTGATTTCCTCAAGTGTCACGGCTATTTTAATATTCAAGCTACAGGAATTACAATATTATTTTCTAAGACTCTGCACCCCATACTGAAGATGGCCTCTTCTGCCAAAGGGGGACCTATCCTGCCAAAGAACATAAGTGTAATCTTCATCAAGTTGCAGCTTTCCTTCCTCTGAGCTCTCTCTCTGTGACTGAAAACAGTAAGAAAATGCCTGAAGTCAGGCCTAGAACATTAAATGGTAATAGACTCCAAGCAACAGCAGAAGATAGAGCTGATTAAAATGTATCTTTGGGGCAAGAGTAGAAATAAGTGTGTGTGTGTGTGTGTGTGTGTATCTGTGGACAATTTCCTTTTACTTATTCCTAATGATCCTAAAATTTAATGGATTAATGGAAATTAAAGGATGAAAATCAATTTGATGCCTTACAAAAATACCATATTAAATTTCCTTCTATAAAAATATAATATCACAAATTATCCATGATAAAAAGAGTACTAATACTCTTATTTCTATATAGGTTAAAAAATAGGTGAAAAGAAAAACTTTCTCCTTAATCATTTCATTTAGAAACCTATGAAATAGCCTATGGCATGATGAGTGAAAAATTTTGAAAAGAATGCCTGTCTCAACCTTGTCCTCTATGTCAGGGGTTTGACCGTGTAACTCAGAGGCTGAATACATTATTTTAGTTTACCCAATCATCACTTATCCTGTTAAATTGTAAGTTACCTTTAAAATGTCAAATATCAAATGTTAGTTACCTACTTTTTTCCACTCCACGAAATGAAGCATTATCATTCTACGCATCAAAATATTTCCAAGTGATGTGATTTCACCTTTAGAATTTCTGACTAACTGGGGTTTGGTATCCAGGGCTACAGTATTATTAGTGAACAAGCCGAAGAGCAATATACAATATTTGTGCAAAACAGGGTTCCCTCATTGTAAAATCAATGCAGCCCCTCTGTTACAGGCAACGTTTATGCAACAAAAGGAGTGTTTCAATAAATGTCCAAACTAAGCCAGGAGAACAATCTGGGAGATGATGATAATGAAATCCTCATATTATTGGTTAAACATAGGCATAGAGGAAAAGGACAACAGTCCAATTACTTAGTATACCAAAGGATGTTTCTTTAAAGAGGTAACCTATGGATCAGAATTCCCTGTAGTTACTGGCAGAATATAAAATAGTACTGTTGACCTTGAGGAGTTAGAAGCTGGTCTGTCAACAGGAAACCAGAAATCTAACTTTCAACTGATTGTGCAGTGTCAGCAAATATCAACTTCTCTCACCACTGAATAGAAAGGGATAAAAAAGTGAGAGAAAGGACTTGCATCTGTCATTTCATTAGTAACAAAGAATTTGATTTTTACTCAACTGACCTTTATATCTAATGCTTATTTATGGTTAATATGATTCTATTACTAAACATGTCTTCCCATTACTAAATGTTTAGCAGTTCGCTCTTCAAGCTTAAAATAATGAGACATAGAATGTGTATTCCTTTGGTAGAGGATGAGCAGTTTCAACACAAAGTGCTACTAAAATTAAAATGTTTACATATGCATTTAAGGACTATATGCTGTTAGGATTTACTACATATCTGAAGTTTGGGGAAAATACTCTGAAAATACACAAGAAAGCCAGGCACAGTGGCTCACGCCTGTAATCCCAGCACTTGAGGAGGCCAAAGCAGGTGGATCACAAGGTCAGGAGATCAAGACTATTCTGGCTAACATGGTGAAATCCCCGTCTCTACTAAAAATACAAAAACTAGCTGGGCATGGTGGCGTGGGCCTGTAGCCACAGCTACTTGGGAGGCTAAGGAAGGAGATTCGCTTGAACCTGGGAGGCAGAGGTTGCAGTGAGCCAAGATTGCGCCACTGCACTCAAGCCTCGCAAGCCTCGTGACAGAGCAAGACTCCGTCTCAAAAACATAAAATAAAATTTAAAAAGAAAGAAAATACCAATAAAATTAGGCAATGAATAATGTACTTTTGAAAATTCTAAACCTTTTTATTTCTAAATTAAGGTTCAAAACAGATCCCACCTTATTTATTTTGCTGCTTTATTTTGTAGACCAAGATTGGGCAACTGATATTCAGTCTCGTGCACTACCTGGGCCAGTCTTGACTGAAACAGGAATCACATCAAAAGGTGAGGCAACAGGATCAGGTGAGTTTCAAAATCAAGTTTCATTTCTTATGCCTATGACTTGGAATCTCATTTCAGTTCCTTTCAGACAAGTCAGATCCAAAACTTAAAGCTTAAGCAGCAAGGACTGAGCTTTATATGCTCCCTAATATCTCTCATTGTTATTTCCCACTTAACAAAACCAGCTTTCTGGAACCATGGAAGGCTGGAAGGAAAGCTGGACTCTAACTCTCTTCCCTCCCCCAGGGGAACATGTAGCCTTGTCCCTCCTGATTGTTTGAAGAATGGTGTGCTGGAGCAGGCCCAAACTAGCTCATTATTTTGTTAAATCTTCAGCAATTCTGCAAACTTATTCAACATAGCCATTATTAAAAATTAAATTATAGGCCGGGTGCGGTGGCTCAAGCCTGTAATCCCAGCACTTTGGGAGGCTGAGATGGGCGGATCACGAGGTCAGGAGATCGAGACCATCCTGGCTAACACGGTGCAACCCCGTCTCTACTAAAAAAATACAAAAAACTAGCCGGGCGAGGTGGCAGCGCCTATAGTCCCAGCTACTCGGGAGGCTGAGGCAGGAGAATGGCGTAAACCCGGGAGGCAGAGCTTGCAGTGAGCTGAGATCTGCCCACTGCACTCCAGCCTGGGCAACAGGGCGAGACTCCGTCTCAAAAAAAAAAAAAAAAAAAAAATTAAATTATATAAATATACAATGGAATTAATTCTGTGAAAAACAGAAGTAATAAATGCTCAAAGGTCAACACTTCAGTATCTTTTTCCAAAAGCAACTGCTATACATTACCACAAAGTTACCATAAGTTTTGTAGGTTGGAAGTCTGCAGTCAAATCGTTCCCATGCTCCCTCTGAATGCTCAGGAAGGGGGAAAGGGGGAGGAAATTCCTGCTTGCTTTTTCCCGTTTCTGGTGATTGCTGGTAATCCTTGGCATCCCTTGGCTTGTGCCCGTATAGCTTCAATTTCTGCCTCTGTCTTCACAGGGCCTTCTGTGTGTTTCTTCTATGTCATCAAATCTTTCTCTCCATTGAAAGTAGGAGTCACCCTAATCCAGTATGACCTCATCTTAATTTGATTACATTTGCAAAGACCCTATTTCCAAATAAAGTGCACATTCACAGGTACCAAAGGTTTTAGAATTTCAACATATCTTTTTCGAGAGAGACAATTCAATCTACAACTTCATAACTTAAGTACAATTTACCACATTTTACTCTTATCTTATGTTCTTGGGCTTGCTTACCCCCGTTGCATGGCTATGGTGTAAATTCCATCCAATGATGTGCTACTGAGCATTTCTCCCCAACTCTGTACTTGGTTGTTGTAGTTAGTCATATTGTATTGATAGCGTGAAAACAGAGTGGAAATGTTTGTACTATGGGAAGCCAGCAAACACCACAAATCAGGGCTCGATTTATTGTTTTGACTGCAAAAACAAATCCCTACAGGGCCAGAGAATAAATATGTTACACTTTGTGCACCATATGTTTTCTGCAGCAACTACTCAACTCTGTGGTTCTAATATAAAAGTAAACACGGACAATACATAAACAAATAAGCTAGTAGTACTCATTGAACTTTATTTAGAAAGACAAGTGGTAGGCCAGATTTACCATGTGGGCTGTAGTTGGTGACCCTTACTCTAGGATTAAGAAAGTAATGGAGAAAATATTAATAATATAGATAAATTTCAGAGAGTCATGTCTGTAGCTGTAACATTATTAATAGTACAAACAAAACTAAGACCTATTATCTTAGTGCTTGAAAACAATTATTTGAATCAGCAAAGAAGTTGGTCATTGGTGAATTAGTGACGTTCCAATATATCTATTGATTTGTCTTATGAATGTAAATTAAAATACCAATATTCATGTCAGAATGTGCTATAGTAATTGATCAACTATTACCAATACATTGGTAATAAATACCAGAGTTTGACAAAAATCAAGGGAATAGTCTTCAAAAATCAACTGACTGTGTAAAATTTACCATAAAGAATATCACATATGTTGTTACTATTTGTAACTTGTGTCCTATGTATTCTAACATTCATGCTAAACTTATGTATCCTTATATGTGCATACTTTTTTTTTTCTGGAGAGTCATTTGTTAAACATTTTTTAGCACATTGCTGCCCAAACCACTAAGATTTGTCACGATTCCTGCAAATGGCAGTATTCATATTGGCAATGTAAACTCTAATAGGATAGTGATTTGAACCAAAAGTGTAGAAAGAGAGTGAAGTAGAAGAATCTTTTACCACTTCCTAAGATTGGTAAGAGCAAAGCCTTAAAGGTGCAATGACCACCTAAGTTACATCTGAATTTGTGACGTTTTTGGTACTGATGGTTTGGACCTGTCTTTCTGCCTTCGTTAGGGCCAGCCAGACTTTGAAGCTGGGTTCTGTTTATTTTTTGCTTTTCAAAGGGCATTGACTTATTTGTATATTTAGCCCAAGCTTCATTTCTTCATATGTAAAATAAAGATCGTCAAGGTACCTTTGCAATATAAATATTAGAGAATTAAAGCAAGGAAAACAAAGATAATGCTTATTACATAAGTGCCCAGTAAATACATGCTATAACAATTGCTCCCCATGAATTCTGCTGTTACTAGTATAAATATAAGTGTTTCTAGGAGGTCTCAGTTTTCTGAGAATCCAAGTAGCCTATGTCAGTTGCTATAGGTAGGTAGAAACGACATCTATGAAATAAAATATAAATAATTCAATTTTTGTTTATTTTTCCTGAAGACATTCCAATGTATAAGCAAGAGGACTGGTTCTTGTGGTATCATAGCAAAAAGTATCTCATGGCAGAAACTATTTTGGTTGCACATAATTATGTCCATTCATCCAAGTACCTAGTCTGGCCAATGTCAGTAGGTAGAAATGCATGTTGAGTTCCATCTCAGGGAGATCACTGCCTGTAAAATCAAGCCATCAGTGAAGAAGTGGTTATGGCATGATCATTTTTACATTGTGTGACAAGTTCCTGTAGTACTGTCAACAAATATAAACTTTAATCTCCACAAGGAGAGTTTCTGTAAACTGTATGTCACACTAATGCTTTTATTTTGCATGGTTCTTTTCCTCAGAGAAATTCCTTTTACCTTTACTTCTTTACTACAATTGTAATTCATTTCTGACTGACATGCTGACAAATCTATTCAATTTCTTTATATTATTGTACAACCATTGATTATTCAACATATTTGAGCTCCCTATTTTTCTTTTTTAAAATAAATACTGCTCCCATTGTCTGCACAGAGATGGCTTTGAATACGCATTTAAGTTCAAGAGGGAAGTAGATGTCCCCTATATTAGGCTTGCCATGTCTAATTTGAAATTTATAGCTTGACTTTGCGCAGTTAATTGAAATCATTTCCTCGTCATCAAAAATGTCCTTTAGAATTTAACTTTTATCAGAATCAATAAAGTGTGGTTTTAAAGACCAGTTCGGCATATCTGTCTATACATAATAACTGAACAAAATATTGTGATACCAATGGTGTCTTAAGGTCAATTTAAGTCAGGTCAGACCAATGGCAAATTGGTCTAATCACAATGGGAAAGAAGTAGTGATACTTTACTAGGTGGTTGGATAACATGCTATCTGTACTATCTCTTTTCTCCAAACTCTTTCTTTCTTTGATCCTAAAGACGTTCCACACCATGTTCCTCAAGGCCGCATTACAATTCTCTATTCATCTTGACTTCTGATTAATTTATAAGCATTGTTCTTTCTACCACTTCACTCCCTGCAGGCATTCATATTCTAACTCATCAATGCTTAGCTTCCCTTCCTGCTTAAATGGGACCATAATGAGTAGGGAGGCAAGGATATATTCAGAATTGCTTTGTATTTAAAACAATGGATCTCTTTCTTTCTCATCATCTTTGAGGACAAGGACCTCACTCACCTAAGCCTCTGCACAGTTTTAGACACATTAAATTGGTACAAAGCTTGTATTTGTTGACCAACAAAATTAATGAAATCCCATAAAGGTGCTGATTTATACTTTAATTTCTTATGTTCTATCACAATAATTAAAAAAAAAATTGTACTTGAAGGGCTCACCTTGCTTTCTATCTTACTAAGACCATCTTCCTAGCGTCTACGTTTTCTTCTGAAATTGGTTCCTTCCTTGCTGAAGTGTCACCTATGGTGATTATAAACTTTGGTATATGTCATTGATAGATCAATATTTTATAAACTGAAAAATTGAAAACTTTGATTCATGACATCACTTCACTAATACTTTAAAATATATCCCAGTTCAGTATTATAATAAAAATGAAAGCAAAACAAACTTAAGTAGCCTTTGTTTTATACACTTGTTTAAGCCAGGTTTGCTAAAACAAAGTTAATTTTTCAGTGAGCCTCGCAAATTACATTTTTAAAAACTGCACAGATCTGATCCTGTCACAGGAAAAGGCAAAACATTACAATGGACAATTGTGCTGATGACCATTCTATGGCTGAATAAATCAAGTATGATAGCATTACATGTTTCTAACATGATTCTTAGTTATTTCTAGGCTTAACACTGTCTTGTATGTTTTATTTTCCATGTATGGCAAGAAAGAAGTGCAAACATTCCAAATTCAGTAATCACATTGGTATCTCAATAGTTCGTTCAGTTATTATAGACAGACAGATAGATATGCATACTTGTCTTCAGAACCACACACTCATGCCCTCTTCATTAGCTCTTTTATTTTAAAAACCTAGGAACATGTGTAGAATTTATGTTAAAAATTTTCCAGCAATCCAACACAATTTAATACTTTTATTATTGACATTCCTTTAGTTTTTAAAATCATCATTGATTGATTAGTTTATCTTTTTATTGGTGTTCTGTTTTACCTTCTCATGCTGAGTTTCCAATAACCATTAGATGGTAGAACTGCTGCAAAATGGGTATCTTACCCTATTTTGGCTTGAATCCAACAATGTTGCACATTTACCAAATCAAGGCATAAGTAACTCTGTTCTTCACATTCTGTAATAGCTGAAGGCAGCATCATATTTGTTGGTCTTTCGTGTCCTTTAACTGTCATAACTAATGGAGACTCTCTTCTCGGAAATTGAGTGGGGAAGGCATTCCTGTAGAGTGTGCCATTTCCAGACAATGTTCTCTTAATTTTTTAATGCAACTATTATTGTGATTTATAATTGCATCAGTGGTTCTTCGTAATCTTTTTCAGGATATGTTTGTTGTTATTAGTGAAATCCTTAAGTCTTTGGAAGAGATGTTTTACAACCCTATTTAATAATATAACACTCTCCTGAAAAATTATGCAATCTTATAACTTCTTTTAACAGATCAGATTTATAACTGTGAACTTTAAAGAGCTTCCTAAACTTAAATAGTCGTAAGTTGGGGGCATGTTGAATTTGAGGGGAGTTATTTTATTATGTAGATTTGGAAAAAAATACAAAGTATCTATTGTTTTATAATTCTGAACTGTTTCCTACATCAGAGGATTCACAAGTGACTGCCTATGATGTGGTTTGAAGACATTGGTAAATTGTTGAAGTTCTTTCTTATATCATCATTTTTGGATTAAAACTGTCTGCTAATTAATGAATTCTAACTGGGTGGAGCATATCAAAATGTGTTTTCTATAACTATTGTATTAGCTTGAGTTAACAAAGACTAGTAGCTATCTGCGAGAAGGCAGAAATATTTCATTAATAGGAAAAATACGTTCAAACTACATTGGAGCTCCAGCATTACAAAATCTTTTAAATAGAAAATTCAGCAGAAGGAGAGTCTCTATTGGACTACGTCTGTAGGGTCTATTATCCAAGATACTGGAAGGAGCTTGCTATGAATACGTTTCTGTCTTGTAGTATGCATCTTTTTTTTTTTTTTTTTTTTTTGAGACGGAGTCTTGCTCTGTCGCCCAGGCTGGAGTGCAGTGGCGCAATCTCGGCTCACTGCAAGCTCCGCCTCCCGGGTTCACGCCATTCTCCTGCCTCAGCCTCCCGAGTAGCTGGGACTACAGGCGCCCGCCGCTGCGCCCGGCTAATTTTTTCTATTTTTAGTAGAGACGGAGTTTCACCATGGTCTCGATCTCCTGACCTCGTGATCCGCCCGCCTCGGCCTCCCAAAGTGCTGGGATTATGCATCTTGAGAATAGTGGATTAGCAAGGCTCCAGCATATGAATTATATATGCCTCTTGATAGTGTATCAGCACAATAATTGTAAGACAGAATTTCAATAAATTCCTCCTCTTACTCTTCCCCAAATTCCTCAAAAGCAGGTTTTGGTTATGGTAAAGTTTTGGCCATTATTTCTCATATATTCAAAAAGTTAGGGAGAAAAGAAAAATCTAATGCAAATAAATACATTTAACAAAATTAAATATTAGTTTAGAATTCGATATTTATTTATATATATATTTTAAATTACTAAATGCCAGAGGTAGAGCTTAAAAAAAGGTTTGGCTATCACTCTAATATTTATTCAATGTGTATAAAACAAGTTCATGAATAATATGGAAGTCAACCATGGAAGCGGGAGGGTCTATTGAATTACTTCTGGAATAACACAAAGAAAATGTAAAGGAATCAAACCAGATAGATACAACTGGGCAAAGAGATGTTAGAATGTGTGGCCAGCATAATGATTTTATTTTATTTTTTAAATAAAGCACCTGGGAATTATCCCTATGGAAATAGGAACTTAAAAGGTAGGATAATGAATCCAGGTGAACTAATTAAGTCATAACATCAATTATCAGAAAACCTTTCAGACTCTGAATTTATATATATTCTGTTACAAAATAATAAAAACAGGGCATAAAGTTATTGAAAGTCTTTCATGCCAGAAGCAACATCAGACATTATAATATTTGGAAACAATTTCTAATTTCAGGATTATAGATGTCAGCAAGTATTCATTCCAGTTATGTGCAAAAAAAAAAAAAAAACCCCAAACACACTATTTGGTCCACATTCTAGCAAAAAGCTGTTCTGGCAAAGCAAACATGACTATAGGAGATGAAAAATTATCTTAGAAGAGCAGAAAAATATCAGTACATATCAGCAAGTTCTTTCTTGTGTTTTTTAAAGATAGAGTAAGCATTAATCATGGAATTTTGAAGGCAATGAAGAAGAAAGTGGGAAGAAAGGTAGGAGAGAAGAAAGGAAAAGAGAATATCCACTTGAGCTATAATGAACATCACAAAACCCTAAGGTTTTGTTCATATTACCCTCTCAAATTTTCTGGAATATTTGCAGGTTAATAGGATGATCTCTATATTGGTAATTCGTGGGGGCACATAAATAATCAGCTATTACATATGCTATATATAGTATTTATATATACTTTTTATAAAACTGTTATTAAATTCAGACCTTGAATTAAATCACCCAGAAACTGATATTCCAGCAAAATATTACTTAAATGTCTTCAGACAATAGGATGTGAATTTTCAGCTTTGACATATTAATTTCAGCCAAAATATATCCTTTTAGAAACTTTTTTACTTCTTTCCATCTCCTAAAGTATCTGAACTGAGGTTGTAGACTGTCTTAGTGTTTACTCCAGGGCTAATGATGTGTGGTGGCCATGTCTCATACATGTTACACAATCTACAATATACTATTTAATTTACTATCTGGCTAGATTGTTTCGTTGTACAGGGAGACTCAAATGGAACATATTTCATTATCTTAGCTCCTAGAAGAACACTGTGGAGATTGAAATGGGTTTAAATTGGCATGCCTCACATTATGCTAGGTTTCAAAAAGACAGAGCCTAGGTGCTTTTAGCTAAATCAGACAAATGATCTTGCCAAAATTCTTCAATATAACATTCCTTGGTTACACACGAATATCGTCCTATATAGAGGCTGCCTCCTTAGCTGGAAAGAATGGACATTTTGAGAGAGAGAATATTAAGAAAATTGAATCATTGTTGCAAAAACAGAACAAGAAATTCTATCTTCACAATATCATAAGCTAAGATATTTGTATCTAGCATTCACTTTAGTAATCCCTCAGGTTTCAAACTCTCTCTTACATAACATTTGTGCAGTTTCTACATCTTTCTCAGATGTCCTGTGATTTTCCTCTCAACAAACACCACAGGCAGAAGAGAACCACCAGCAGCTTCTCACATACCCTGTTCCATGACCTGTCTGACTTATTGCATAAACTTAGGCTTTCCTCTGTGAGTCCCTTTAGCAGAAATTCAAAGTTTTCTTTAAATTTCATCACACGTGATGGTGGCTACTCACATACACAATCCATACACGTAACTGGTGGTGTAGGGAAGGGAGGCCACAGGCTTTGTATTTTATGAGGTAAGCAGAAAAAATACATATGCCATCTAGAAAACCGCTTCTAGGATTCATTATAGAATCGGCACATCTTGTTTGAAGAAAATAAACATGCACGCAAAATAATAAAAATAAGTGGAAATAAATAGAAGGTGAGACTTTGAGAGCTCTGAAGCTGATAGTAAGGAGGGAAAAGGCCTGGTCTAGGTGGGAAAGGGGCCCAAAGAAAAAAGTGTGTGTGTGTGTGTGTATGTATGTGCGTGCCTGTGCACATGTGTGTGTGTGCGTGTGTGTATGTCTGTGTGTGCGCATGCATGATTGTGTATTAAAAACGGAGAAGGCAGATGAAAAAACACAAAGGAGAGAAAGGAGCTGCAGAGAGAGATGACAGGAAAGAATGTAAAACTTCTATGGCAGGAGCGCCAAGAGAGATACTCCTCAGGAGAGCAAGAAAGCTTCTGGAGAACTTTAAAGTCTAATAAAACAAACAAACAAACAAACAAACAACAACAACAAAAAAACCACGAGCCTTTGGCAATGCAAGGCCCAATATGTTATTAATTGTGCTATTATCAACACTGCTGTACCGATGACTACCCTTGTATGAGTGAGTGACTGAATATTAAGAAACAGAATGGCGTTTCCTGTCTGTGTTGACATGGTAAAGAGCAGAGGCTGCAGGAAGATATCTCATGCCAACCTAGATCCCATTAGGGATTTGCAGAAGTCTCATTGGAAACATCGATCCTTCGTAGAATGTGGAATTGCAGTTGAGATCATAACAGGTTTTTTTTTTTTTTTTTTTTTCCTGGAATTCAAGGGGCAGCTTGCATCTGAAAGAGGTCTAGCTGGCATCTGTCTGCATCCAAAAGTCTTTACCCCACATGTTCGGGTCAGGTAAACAAGTAAAATGAGGCAAGCAGGAGATGCGGGAGATGATGGAGACTGTGGGAACCTGAGGTCTCCTGCCATTCCTAGATAGCTCTGCTGCTTCTTAGTTTCACAGTATGTGGGCCATGTGAGAGTGTACACTCAGTGTTGCTACAGTTACTTTTTTTTTCCAAGAGAAGCTCCAAGTCTAAATATTTAGATACAAACCTCTTCATTTAAAAAATCTGTGGGCCAGATAGATATGAGATCTACCAGTTTGCAAACTCTCCTGTATATCTTAGCTGAAATTTCACTCTTTCATGTACATCCAATTAAAACAGTACACAAATCAGTTCTTTTTCATCTTACAAATAACGCAAATCCAAAATGTTCAGTTTTCCCTTCCTCAAGGAATGGGTCTCATTTAATATTCTAAGACTGAGTCCCAGACAGTACATCCGTATTTCAGAAAGCATATTCAGGAACTTGAGAGTGTCAGAAACAGTGGAATGTCCTCTGCATTGCTAGATGGAACTTTCTTCTCTGCAAAGGGCAAAGGCGTGAAGCAGCCATCTCCTAGGGGTGGGTCCTAGAAGGCACCTCCTGATACTACAAATACGTACCACTGAGCTAAACTCAGTTACACAACTTACTGTAAACAATAAAATAAAGGACGTTGAAAATATAGACCTTTTCTGACTGCTCACTTGCCTGTCTAAAAATTCTATTATCTTGGAGGAAGTATAGACCACAAATCTTGGGACGACCAGCACAATAGATCCCTCTGTATGTTTGGTATTAGAGTGTGGCTATAACAATGACAATTTCCCGCCATTCCCACATCCATTCAAAATCCTCAACATCATTAAACTAATCCACTAGATGAAGCATTGTTAATTTCACTCATTCTCAATTAATTTGTGGGTGACCTGAAACAGCAATAAAGTTAAATGAATTTTTTAAACATGTGGAGCCATTTCAAAAAATAATTTTTGAAACATTAATTTTTATTGAAGAAATATTTCAAAACTAGAGAAAAGCAGAATAATAGGTATTACAGATACTCATGTATCCCACCAACTAGAGTTAACAAGTGTTAAAATATTGCTGTATTAGTTCTCTATTTCTTGAAACAAATTTTTAGATAAAAGCAGAGTATGCAAAAGCTCACGTGGAGCTGAATTGTTTGCAGATAAAGGAAGACTCAAAATGTTGCTCACTGGGCAACCCCATTGCCCCTAAACCTTCGATATTCCACTGAGGGGTGAACAAGCAAGAGTCAATCAGGCATTGATAATCAAAGATAAAGAAATACTACTTTTAAGTTCATTCGAATTTAAACATTATGCTAGCTGAATTTATATCCTCCAAAAATTTATTTGTTAAAACCTAACGCCAAATGTGATGCTATTTGAAGATGGGCCCTTGGAAGGTGATTTGGTCATGAGAACAGAGCCCTCCTGAAGGGAAATAGTACCCTTATAAAAGAGGGCAGATAGCTCCTTGTTCCTTTGGCCATATGAGAACAGAGCAAGATCATTGTCTGTGAATAAGGAAGCAGGCCCTTGTCACACAGCAAATCTGTTGGTGCCTTGATCTTGAACTTCCTAGACTCTAGAACTGTAACCATTGACAAACCCGAACAAAAACAAGCAATGGGGAAAGGATTCCCTATTTAACAAATCGTGTTGGGAAAACTGGCTACCCATATGCACAAAGCTGAAACTATACCCCTTCCTTATACCTTATACAAAAATTAACTCAAGATGGGTTAAAGACTTAAACATAAGACCTAAAACCATAAAAACTCTAGAAGAAAACCAAGGCAATATCTTTCAGGACATAGGCATGGGCAAAGACTTCATGACTAAAACATCAAAAGCAATGGCAACAAAAGCCAGAATTGACAAATGGGATCTAATTAAACTAAAGAGCTTCTGCACAGCAAAGGAAACTATCATCCGAGTGAACAGGCAACCTACAGAATGGGAAAATGTTTTTGCAATCTATCCATCTGACAAACGGCTAATATCCAGAATCTACAAGAAACTTAAACAAATTTACAAGAAAAAAACAACCCCATCAAAAAGTGGGCAAAGGATATGAACAGACACTTCTCAAAAGAAGGCATTTATGTAGCCAAAAACATATGAAAAAAAGCTCATCATCGCTGGTCATTAGAGAAAAGCAAATCAAAACCACAATGAGATACCATCTCACACCAGTTAGAATGGCAATCATTAAAAAATCCGAAAATAACAGATGTTGGCAAGGCTGTGGAGAAATAGGAACACTTTTACACCGTTGGTGGGAGTGTAAATTAGTTCAACCACTGTGGAAGACATTGTGGTGATTCCTCAAGGATCTAGAACCAGAAACACCATTTGACCCAGCAATTCCATTACTAGGTATATACCCAAAGGATTGTAAATCATTCTACTATAAAGACACATGCACACATATGTTTATTACAGCACTATCCACAATAGCAAAGACTTGGGACCAACCCAAATACCCATCAATGATAGTCTGGATAAAGAAAATGTGGCACATATACACCATGGGATACTATGCAGCCATAAAAAAGGATGAGTTCGTGTCCTTTGCAGGGACATGAATGAAGCTGGAAACCATCATTCTCAGCAAGCTAACACAGGAACAGAAAACCAAACACTGCATGTTCTCACTCATAAGTGGGAGTTGAACAATGAGAACACATGGACACAGGGAGGGGAACATAACACACCAGGACCTATTGGGGGTTGGAAGGCTAGGGGAGAGAAAATATTAGAAGAAATATCTAATGTAGATGACGGATTGGTGGGTGCAGCAAACCACCATGGCACATGTATACCTAGGTAACAAACCTGCACATTCTGCACAGGTATCCCAGAACTTAAAGTATAATAATAATAATAATAATAAAATTTTTAAAAAGAAAAACAAATGTGTATTGTTAAAGCCACCTAGTCTATGGTATTTTTGTTATAGCAGCCTGAACAGACTAAGGCATTTCACAAATGTAAATTTTCTACACAAGTAGTAACAATAAGACTATACCTTCCTGCCTGCCTGCCTGCCTTCACTTCTTCCTTCCACCTTTCTCCCTCCCTCCTTCCTCCTTTTTCCCCTCTCTTCTTGCATTCCTTCCTTTTTTCTTTCTCTGTTTCCTTTTAAAGGAGTTACTGGTTTTATTTATTACACATGAAAACATTGTGTGTTCTGACTTTGTCATTTATTTATATTCGAGGGACTTCAGGAAATTTCTCAAAACTCTTTGACCCAATTAGAAAATGAATCTGAATGCCTAGCTATTACACGTTCAGAAGTAAACTGTGCTATATAACTTCAAAATCATCCGTCCGAATACTATGTATTTTTAAATATTACATGATTGGTTATAATATAACAAGTGTTTCATTTTTTCCATAAAGTCAAATACATTTAAACTTCACAGAAAAGCAATAACAAAATGATGCTAAAATGCAAAAACACAACTAGAGTAGAATTAACTCTACTCTATGATCTTTTGTGCCTGAACTTAAATATGGGTCACATTCAGATGCCTAGCTTGATACTGCTGTAATTTTAAGCACTACCTTTGCAATACTGGATTGAAATAATAAGAACACTAATTACATAGAGAGGTGAAACTCACAATTCTGAAACAGAAATTCACCCAGAGTTTCTCTTGCCACTTGGGCCATGAGCTACTTAAACAATATTGAACAGTATGGTAGTTGACAAGCAGAAAACACGGGTCTCAACATGTCAGGCGGTCTATTTCTGTGCAGCGCAGCTAAAGCAAACACTTCATTTTGCCCCGAAAAACTAAATTTGTCTAATTTACCTGTGACACAAGCCCCCCAAGAGTTCCTGAACAAGTTTTGTACCATGTATTCCACACGTTTCAAAAGTAAGAAATAAATATGATACGACTTACCCCTACCTTCGTTCCAGTAACTCCTGCCTTCATTCACTCATCATTTCTAAAGAAAGAAAAAGCAAGAAGTATTCATTGCTCATGTACCTACCAGTTATATAACTTAATCCAGAATATAATTCAAATTAGCTGCTGAATGGCAGCTTTGCTTTTTTTAAAAAAAACCTTTGATGAGTTGTTGAAAATTGTTTTAATGTTTTCTATCATTAACCATCCACTTTACCAGTTGTAGACCAAAGTAGATCAGGACACATCTGTTCAGGAAACCTAGACTGCTCCCTTTTTCTTCAGAATCCATCTGTCTTTAGATTTTGAGTTAAATACAGTATTTGGATCTATATTGCATTTTGGAATTTTAAAATATTTCTTTAAATACATTGGAAAAAAGAACACATGAACCAATTTTCCCATTCCTGTTATTTACTTATGTCAACCCCCTCTCCCATTTACTCTTATTTCTTTAATTGTCTCGTCCCTAAATATATCTACATTAATTTAGGAGAAACAATCAGGCAGCCAAATTCAATATGTACCAAGCAAAATGGACACTGGGAACTTCGCAAGTTAGGCATACATGCTCATCTAGGGATAGGAGGGAGAGGAGAGGGTGGGTATAACAGAGAAATAGTGGAATTAAATTCTCAGATCCCAAAGAGTTAATTTATGCATCTAAGCCTGTGTGTCTGAGAAATGGATTCTATGTATTTGGAATACTTTTAAAACGTCAGAAATCAAAAGAGAATGGTTTAATATCCAGTGCATTTTGATAGAATTCTGAAAAATAACTAAAGATTGAGGTTTGTTGACACTGGAGAGTTACCTCGTTTTCTAATTGCAATTTTATTGAAGTCAAAGTTGAGCACCCTCGTGGGGCCTCCCTGCTATTAGAATAACAAGTTAGGGCTGGCCAAAACACACTGGCTCTATAGCCATTGGGCAAAACAGGCGATAACCCAGCAGTGAAATAACAAGTTGGCACCACTACTTCCTTCTATCGTATGTTGACAAAGAAAAATAATGAAAGCTGCACCAAAAACTGTACTTGAGACAAAAATGCATTTATATGAAATACTTGATTTGGAGGCAATCAGAATTTTAATTTATAGCAGCTTGTTACCAGAGTGGTACCAACAGTCCTTAGTAATTAAAGGTGTCTTCTATGTCCAGACCCTTGGCGAGAGAAGTAAAAATTCACCTCCTGTTTCTTGAGAATTGCAGTTTTCTAATCATTTTGGAATGATTAGCATTTGGTGACTCTGCTAGTCACCTCCCCACTTTCTGTTATACAAATAGCTCATCTTGGGAATAGCTTCGGAGGCACCAGACATCCCCTCCACACCTCACTCCCGAAGGTAGCACATTTCATTGTGTGCGTCCCTCCCAATTCTGGCTGGCATTCCTTTAAGGAGACCCGACTCTGAACTTTCAGAAGAATGTGATGTTTTACATTAACACCAAAAGCTCTATACACTGAGGAAGAAAACATCAAGAGATGGAGGTTCAAATACATTTCTAATCTTTATAGTCCTTTAGTATTTATATCTTAAAAAAGGAGGCATCATTTATTTCTGATGAAACTGAATTGCTCAGCTCTCCGCTAATAGGATCCTCAGGGCAAAAAGGGTAGAGTAAGAGTCATCATAAAAAGAAGAAGCTTCACAATTTTTTGAAATTTAAACTTGAAAACAATAAATTAATAATTAGGTTTGTCATGATTATTGCACTTTATGATAAATTGTTCTCATTTACTGAATGGGATTAATGAACTTGAGTGACCCAGAGGATTAGTAAAAGACAAGTAATATTGGCCTAAGAAGCACTGGTGACCATTCCTATTTTGATAAGGAAGCCAACAAGCCATGGGCAGGTGTAATGGCACATCACAATTTTTTTACCCTTTCTTCTTATGCTTTTTTTGCCCCCTAGAATTAATTTGACTGTTTGCCAAATGTTTTCCACCTGAAAGCTGACCAGTGCAAAGACCTTTCTGCTCTTGCCACAGAACTGTAGCAGAGTTTCCATCTGGTGCAAACATTTTTTTTTTTTTTTTTTTTTTTGGAGCCCAATCATGGTGATTTATTTTTCAATCAGCCACATAATCAAAGGAATGCTTAAATATCTTATACTGTCATTGTGGAGGGACGGAGCAGCATTCTACAAAAGAATCATCACTAAAGCAATGGAGGTCCATCTGCCTAATTATCCAGCGATGAAGATCGCCTTTAGTAAGCACAATATTAAAACTGTTTTGGGTTCTTCAAAGGTGCTGCATTCCCATCATCTTCCCTTGAAAATAATGAAAGGGAAGGCACAATAATAGAGCGTTAAAGTGGATGGCATGTAGCAAGGGCTCCAGGCAAGCTTTGTGTTTCCTCCTGTGAAAAGTATCACCATTTATTATCACTCATTAAAATTTAATTTTATATGGCATCTTTAAAAGGTCATTTTTTAAATTGGAATTTTGTCGGCAACATTACTGACTGGTTAACTACTGTGAAAAAACAAACCTTCATAGATTTATTGTTTTAAGCTATTATTAAAGAGGCACCTTAAAAAAAAAAAACAGAACAAATTATTTCCTTCTTATAGGGCAAGATTGTTCTCCTTTCTAAGTAATTTAGTTTACACAGTATTTTCAGTTGATTTTTGTACTAAAAGCACCTTGGAAACCTAATTAGAAATAGAAAATCATTGGCATATAAAGGGTTTAAACCTATAGCTTAACTATGACAAATTTAAACCAAGACTATGATGGTGAAATGCAAATCACTCTAGCATGGAAAGTGGAGAAGTTCAACTCATATCTTTTCTTTGTACTTACTTCAATCAAAATCTATTATTTTTCTACTGAATTTTATTTTATTATAGACTATGATTACTTTGACTTCTAGTCTAAATTGGTTTTATGTAGCTGTACAGTTGTAATAAATATTAATACTTATACTATCAATATAAAAGAAACCCTTTATACTCCAAAAGGAAAGAGAAACATTTTTATAGCACCAAAATTTTCAGGCACTTGATACACATTTTATTCTTTAATCATATAAAAAAATTGAGATAGACATTGAGCCTATTTTGGCATCAAGGAAATTGATGTTTACGAAAGATAGGAGACATATGCTAAAACCATGCAAGAAGAAGTTAGTTTAATAGGAAACATAGATCTAACCCAGATCTTCCTGGCTCCAATAGAATTTCCAATACCTAGGCTATCTCCTAAAGAAAGTTATCTATTTTCACAAAAAGAGAAGTCAGCAAACTTTCTGTAAAGAGAAAAATAGTAAGTATTTTCTGCTTTTCAGGGTGTACCATCTATGTAGCAACTACTCGATTTTGCCTTTGCAGCACAAAAGCAGCTATAGATAAAATGTAAAGGAATAGGCTAGCTGTGTTCAAATAAAGCATTCTTTTCAAAATTGGGTGGCAGGCTAGGTCAAAGGGTCACAGTTTGCCCTGCACTGCAGTATAAGCTGTGTAAAGGCATAAACTTTATTTTTTCAATATTATATAATCCAATGTCTAAAAAGGCAGTGATTAATGATATTAAAAATAATGCCAGTTAATACTTATTTTGAGTTTGTTATTGGCTGCTTTTGCATACAATAACTCATTTCTTCTCATAATATCCCTGCAAGTTAGTTACTATTTTTACCCATTTTAGGAGATAAGCGAACTGAGGAATGAATAATTAATTGGTCAAGATAATTCAGCAAGTAAGTCAGGAATCTGGGATTTAAATAATAAAAATGCATAATACACAGTAAGGTCTCAATAACTGATTAGTTAAACAAATGAATAAATGAATGATTGAATGAATCAGTATAGAGAGTTAGTCCTGGGTATTCTGAGAAAAAATATATATCGTGGTAATTTAGGAGATACCATTCTTCCAAATGGTCTAGGTTTACATAGCCAGAGGCAATTTTTTTTTTTCTTAAAGTAGAGGCAAATCAAATGATGGAAAATGTTAATCTGCTATTGAGGATATATTTCTGTATTTCAATTAATTAAATTAATTGTCTGCTACGGTTTGACTGTGCCCTCCAAAGACTCATGTGTTGGAAACTTAATCCCCAATGCAATAATGTTGGGAGATGAGGCCTCATAAGAAGTGATTGGTCCGGCCGGTGGCTCACACCTGTAATCCCAGCACTTTGGGAGGCCGAGGCGGGCGGATCACGAGGTCAGGAAATCGAGACCAACCTGGCTAACACGGTGAAACCCTGTCTCTACTAAAAATACAAAAAATTAGCGGGGCGTGGTGACGGGCCCCTGTAGTCCCAGCTACTCGGGAGGCTGAGGCAGGAGAATGGCACGAACCCCGGAGGCGGAGCTTGCAGTGAGCTGAGATCCGGCCACTGCACTCCAGCCCGGGCGACAGAGCGAGACTCTGTCTCAAAAAAACAGAAAAAGAGTGTGATGTTATGAAGAAGTCTGGCCTCTGGTGTCTCTGTCTTGTGCACTCACTTCTGCCTTATGCCCTTCCACCATGAGATGACCTTGTCAGTTGCTGACTTCATGCTCTTGGACTTCCCAGCAAGCATCTAGAACTGTAAATTAAATTAACTTGTATTTTTAATAAACTATCCAGTCTATAATGTTCTGTTCTAACAACAGAAAACAAACTAAGACATTGTCTTATCTTAAGTAAAAGCGAACTTTACATAAGTAGGTGGAAAGTTTTTAATTTAACTGACAAGTCCGCGTTTTTCATGGAGGAATGCAGGAAGAAGGAAGAAAAAGGAAGGAAGGATAAAAATCTGAGAGAAGTTGAAAATAGAGATGGGAGCTAAGGGATATCTGGTGAGAAGAGAATTGTGAGGAAGACCTTTTAATCAACAAGTATTTACCAAGGGTTAAAATCTATTGGGTACTAAGCTATGCACTGATAATACATTGATTTTAAAAAGAAAGAAAAATAACTAAGGCTGTTTTATTTATAAAGCTTATAGCATATTAAGGAGACAACATAAACATCATTTATAAAAGTATTATTACAAATCATGATAAGTGCAACAACAAAAAAAATGGATAAATGCTCTGAGAGTGTTACAGTAAAATTTAATTAAGACCTGCCAGACGCGGTGGCTCACGCCTGTAATCCCAGCAATTTGGGAGGCTGAGGTGAGTGGATCACCTGAGGTCAGGAGTGCAGGACCAGCCCGGCCAACACAGTGAAACCCTATTTCTACTAAAGATACAAAAATTAGCCGGGACTGGTGGCAGGGAGCCTGTAACCCCAGCCACCCGGGAGGCTGAGGCATGAGAATTGTTTGACCCAGGAGGCAGAGGTTGCAGTGAGCTGAGACGGCACCATTGCACTCCAACCTGGACAACACAGCGAGACTCCATCTCAAAAAAAAAAAAAGAAAAACAAAAAAGAATGTAATTTAGACTTAGGACTTTAAGAAGGACTCTTCCAGGAAAGGATATTTAAACTGAGAATTGCAGATGAAGAAGAATTATCTGGATGAAGAGTAGGGAGAATAGCATTTCAGGCAGACAATTAGCAGGAACAAAGTTTCAGAGATGGGAAATAATTTGATATACTACATGGACTTTAAGAAATGCCAGTATAGGCCGGGCGCGGTGGCTCAAGCCTGTAATCCCAGCACTTTGGGAGGCCGAGGTGGGCGGATCACGAGGTCAGGAGATCGAGACCATCCTGGCTAACACGGTGAAACCCCGTCTCTACTAAAAAATACAAAAAGCTAGCCGGGCGAGGTGGTGGGCGCCTGTAGTCCCAGCTATTCTGGAGGCTGAGGCAGGAGAATGACGTAAACCCGGGAGGCGGAGCTTGCAGTGAGCTGAGATCCGGCCACTGCACTCCAGCCTGGGCGACAGAGCGCGACTCCATCTCAAAAAAAAAAAAAAAAAAGAAAAAAAAAAAAAGAAATGCCAGTATGGTATATTGCTGTGAGTTGAGGGAAAAGCGGTAAAAATGACAAGAGCAAGATGGGATAATCCAGCAGGGTTTGTTAATCATATTAAGAATTTTAGAGGTTATTTATTTATTTTTCTCAGATTATATTCCAGGTTTAATGGGCAAAAATGGAAAGGATTTAAATAGTGCAAAAACAAGTTTTGATTTTTATTAAAAAATAAAAGAAAACTGGCAGCACTGGAGGCAGAAGTCAAGAAGTATCAAAGAAGGAGGTATGTGGGGAGATAGGTTAAGAGGATGTTGCAATAACAGGACATCAGAGAGAGACTCATGGATAAGGCTAGTGAGTGAATGGTACAGCTGAAGATGGATGGATAGATACTTTGGACATAGACATTGACATGAATTTGTGGATTAGATGTTAATAGGTGAAAGAGAGAAAATGTTTTCTGTTGGTAGAGTGAGGAGGTGGGAATTCAAGGATAAGATTTGGAACAACTTAAGTTTGAGATAACTGAGAGACATTCAAATAGAGGCAGTGGATCCATTAGCTTATCTCTCAAAAGAGAGGTATGGATGAGTGATGGTAAAGGGTAAATATTACCCTAAGTCGTGGGTGTAGAAGATCACTTAGAGAAAGACTGTAGAAAGAGAAGAGAAGAACCCTGATATTTAAGAGTGTAGCAGAAAGCATAGTGAAGAAGACTGAGAAACTGTGGTTAGAGACAAAAAGATAACGCCAGGCAATTGTAGTTGTATTATAGAGGCCAAGACAAGAGAGTTTTCAAGAAGGAGGCATGGTCAACTGTGTGAAATGTGGTGAGAAGTCAAGTAAAAAGTCAAGTAAGAGTAAAGTTCTTAAATATTCAACATGGTGGTCATTGGTGTCCTTCACCAAAGCTTTCGTAGAGTTGTGGGTATAGAAATAAGATGTCAGTGGTAGAGTAACAGGACAGCAAGGGAGTGACAATGTGTATAGACAACTCTTTTGAAAAGTCTCAGGGTGAATTACAGTAGATAGTGGAATATCTGGAAAAGGATGAAAATGTAAGAGCTGTGAATATTAATGTTTGAATGCTGATTGGAGTATATAGTAAGAAAAAGAGGTGAGGATGGAGGAATAAGAGTGGCTCTGTATAAAGCTATACAGGAAAATAAAAGGAAAGGAAAGCATGTGAAAACAGGAACATGAAGAAAAAAAGGAAAAAAGCAAGTGAATAAAATTGAGCTGGGGTTGGCACAGACAACAAGGAAACCTAGAATCTGAACAATCCATGGCTTATACTACAGAGATTCTCTGGGAGTCCTGAAGGTTGATCCCACATAATAATTTAAGAGTAGTATGGATTACCCACTCTCACTTTCTCCCACTATTTATGGGTGCAGTCAATTAAGCTTAGCAACATTACACAGTAGTAGCAGAGCTATTGCATTTCCCATCCTGTGGGGCTGTCAGCACACACAGTCATTTTCCAACTGTCAGGGCAGAGGATTCGGTCTCTGGATAGTGATTACACTCCTTTGAATGCATATGTGGAAACTCTTTCTACCCAGAGGAGGATCTATTACAATGAGCACCACCAGCGAGTGATACACTACTTCCTTTTGTATTCTTAACACAAGCATAACTAAGTTACCAAATAAATCAGAGAAGCATAGACATTCCTTAGGAATTATTTTTCTTAAATTGAAATTGATTGTTAGGGACCAGATCTCTACTTCAGTCCTCTATTTTTATTAAATTTTGCCAAGCTCTGCATTTTACCTTTTATTCATGAATTTATTTTAAAAAATTAAAAAGTGGCTGGGCGTGGTGGCTCATGCCTGTAATCCCAGCACTTTGGGAGGCCAAAACGGGTGGATCATGAGGTCAGGAGTTTGAGATCATCCTGACCAACATAGTGAAACCCTGTCCCTACTAAAAATATAAAAATTAGCCAGGCGTGGTGGTGCGTGCCTGTAATCCCAGCTACTCAGGAGGCTGAGACAGGAGAATTGCTTGCACCTGGGAGGCAGAGATAGCAGTGAGCTGAGATCTTGCCATCGCACTCCAGCCTGGGCAAAAGAGCAAGATTCTATCTCAAACATAAATATATATATATTATATATATTATGTATATACTATATACATATGAGATATAGTAATTTCTCATATGTATATAGTAATTTCTATGTATCAGAAACTGGAAATATTAAAATGAAGAAGACAGCCATGTTCCAGCTTTTATGGGGCTTATGTTCAAATGAAGGAGACATACTTTATATTTATTTTGTAACATTATTTGAAGTTTACAATCATTTGGAAGGCAGAGTAAATACTCAATCTCATCTTAAAAGTAAACTGAAAGGAATTCGCATAATGGCATAGCACACGGTTCTCAAAGCATGTCACCTCGGCAACCAGGATCAACTGAAAACTTGCTAGAAATGCAAATTCTCTGTCCCTAGTCATAAATTGGAGACTCTAAGACAGGGCTACACAGTCTCTTTATTAAGACTTCCAGGTGATTCAGATGCACATTTAAGAAACATTGGTATAAAAAAATATACTAGACTGAATTAAAAGACTAGGCATTTGTTGTGAGAGCTGGGGAAATTTACCTAATGATTTGGCTTCTGTTTTCTAAAAATGAAGTGTGTTTTCCTTTTCTGTGGATAAATCTATGCCAGGGGTCACAAACTCAAATAACTGTAGGTATTAAGTTGGCAACATCAGTGAATGAAAATGGTCAGGCATATGAGAACACAACAGCCTAAATGAGTTGAGACATGACAAGTAGGTGTTGGGAGACAGAAGTGTGTAGTGGGAACCACAGCAAACTTGAAACAACAAAGCCCTTCTAGAAAAAAAAAAAACAAAACATTTCGAGTAAAAATAGAAACCTGAATTTGTGTGTATGTGTAATCTCTTAATTTTTAATTATGAACTAACACTGTAGTCCAAAAAATTGCGTGTGTGCAAAAAATAAAATAAAATTGGAGAGAGAGAAAGAGGAGATTGGGGCTGAGAGACTTGTAGGCTAAATTTGGCCAGAAGGCTGTCAGGCTGTAAACTTTGGCTGTGGTTTTGAGGTCCACATAAGGAAAGTAACATCTCTGTGGGTAAAGGTAAGTGTTGTGGTAGGAAGGGGTTGATTAGATGGCAAGGTAGAAATGGTAGACTTCCAAGATGGGCTTCTGCCGTGATGGTCTTTAACAGAGTCATACTGCTGATAAATAGTAGAATCACACATGTTATTGTCTATTAAGATACCAACAATGACTCAAAAAAATGGAGGAAATTTGAATTTGGAGTGCTTTTAAATTCACCTGTTGGGCCCAAGTGTCAAAGGGACAAGAGTTGGCCAGGTAAGGCCAGGACTGGAAGTCTGGTTAGAAAAGGGGTCTCACAAGGTCTGGACAAGCAAAATGTTGTGTATCAAAATGGCAGAAAAGACACAAATACTGTATAAATGCAATATAGATGATATAAGAAGATAAGACAAGGGAAGAAAGAGGTACTTTTTCAAAGAATGGGTAAGGAGATAGTATTTGATCAGGAAGGCAAAATTAACTAGCAAAAATGGCACAATAAAATCTAGGGTTACTTTTTTTCCTGCCTTTTAAAAAAGCACTGTATAGGCCGGGTGCGGTGGCTCACGCCTATAACCCCAGCACTTTAGGAGGCCAAGGAGGGCAGATCATGAGGTCAACAGATCGAGACCATCCTGGCCAACATGGTGAAACCCCATCTTTACTAAAAATACAAAAATTAGCTGGGCATGGTGGTGCATGCCTGTAGTCCCAGCTACTTGGGGGGCTGAGGCAGAAGAATGGCTTGAACCCAGGAGGCGGAGGTTGCAGTGAGCCAAGATCGTGCCACTGCACTCCAGCCTGGTGACAGAGTGATACTTTGTCTCAAAAAAAAAAAAGTACCGTATAATAACTTTGTGCTTCTGCCACAGAAGATGACAACTGCCAGAAGGTACATAGAGGCTTACAGATGACTCTCATCCCTTTTGAGAGCATTGATCAAAATGATAGAAAATAATTACGGTTATAATTCTCTATTTCTATTATTTTTAATGAAAGCTTAACAGAATATAGCAAACAGGGAATATGGATAATTTTAAAATAATCCCCCGCTACAGTTGAAAACTCAAGTCCTAAAAGATACTCATGTCCTCAAAGAAAAGACAATTACTACATGTTCTCATTATTTAATTTTTATTAATTTATTTTTATTTTTTGGAGACGATGTCTCACTCTGTTGCCCAGGCTGGAGTGCAGTGGTTCAGTCATGGATCACTGCAGCCTTGAACTCCTGGATTCAAGTGATCCTCCCCTTCAGCCTCCCAAATTACTGGGATTACAGGCATGGGTCATCATCCCGGCCTTATTCTCACTTATAAATTGGAGCTAAATACTGTGTACACATGGACATAGAGTGTGGAATGATAGACACTGGAAACTCAGAAGGATAGGGAGTGGGAGGGGGGCGATGATAAGAAATTGTTTAATGGGCACAATGTACGTTATTTGTGTGATGGATGCATTAAAAGCTCTAACTTCACCACTATGCAACCTATGTATGTAACAAAATCATACTTGAAGGCCAGGTGTGATGGTTCACGCCTGTAATTCCAGCACTTTGGGAATCAGAGCAGGAGGCAACTTTGAGCCCAGGAGTTGCAGACTTGCCTGGGCAACATAGTGACATCCCATCTCAATAATAAAAAAAAACAAAAACAAACTACACTTATACCCCATAAATTTATACAAATTTTTAAAAGAAAAAAAAAAGAATACTTAGTTTCTGATGATATTTATCTCAAAATAAATGCCTTGCTTAATAACAAAAGTAAGTTTCTCTTTTCTATCATTCCACCCCTCCAAGTTACACAATAACACAGGATTCAGTTCAAAGCCAAACTGGCAAATTTGCAAATACTATCTACTTACACAGCCTTCAGAATGCCATTGCTTGTATCAATTATAACAATTTCCATATAATTACAAACTGACCCACACCAAGATAAAAATGATCATATTTTTAAAAAGTGCCTCGTTACTAGCATAAGGAAAATAAATTTTTAAAAATTCTGGTTTTATGCTACTTGACATATTCGATAATCTTATTTAGGACACAGCAAGGGGGACACAGTTTCTGAATGAAAACAGTATATAGCAGTGTTTTAAATCCTATGGGGGCTATAAGTCACCTATCGGTGGGCATCATAGTGGAGGGCCTCAGTGCACATGCAAAGGCTCTCTGCTCTCAGCCCATCCACCATTTTTATCTGTACTTGGCAGATTTCTGCTTATCCTTCAAAATCTATCAAAAGTGACACCTTTTCTATGGAGCCTTTCTGGGCTACTGTAGGCAGAACTAATTGCTTGCTTTCTCCTTCCACAGCACTCTGTGCATACCTCTGTTTTGATGTTTTTTCTCATCATTTTGTAACTTTATCTGGCTAACTGCTACTTTAGACTGTGACTCTCTCAACAGGCATGCCCGTATCTACTTCATCTTCTACTCCCTGGGATCGATCTGAGCACTTGGCCTGCAAAATGTTTACCAAATAAGCAGAGATGTGAATGAATGAGTGAACGAATGAATGAATGAATGAATGGATAAACGGAGGAAAGTATGATAAGGAGGACAAGATGCCTTTTATTAGACCAAGGCCAAAGTTTCATTTCTGTAATACATGAATGATTTAGACAGGATGTAGTAAACTGCAGTTGAGTTTAGAAACTCCTGAGTCAGTCTACAAGATCTCGGTACACACCTACACGTTGAAATTGCCATGGTTGATATAGGCAAAAATAAGTAGAAAAAGGAAATGTGTGAATTGCATATATATAGTATTGGAAAAGCAAGTCAAGTCACAGGATTCATTCTTCTTTCATGGGTTTCTACAATCATAGCAGATTTTTTTAGGAAAGTACCACAGTTTATTTATTTATTTATTTTATTTTTATTTTTTTACTATAATCCTATATTTCTAGTAGTTAGACATGCATCTGGCTTTCTGCTGGGAATGCCATGGCAATTCTAATACATTCTTGGCCTAAGAAGTAGAAAGAATGACTTGAGACGGTGGTCCTATTCACAGTCATTACTTTTGATCGGTTTCATTCTATTTTACCTTTGGAAAAAGGGGGTGGGGGGGAACTGAGGAACACTTTCTCTTGCAAAACAATTGTTGTATCTTCTTTTTATACTTACACCTTCAAAATGTATTTTTTAGACCTACCTATTGTCTCTTTTGTTAAAGACAGTAGAAAGCATATTTTGTCAAGACCATGTTCCTATTTTTTCCCCCTATGTGTGCATATATATGCATACACACATTTGTACGGATATAAAACAGTAAGTGCCTGAGCCCCTGGAAAATGACACACAATTTGAATGAAAGGAGTGAGAAATTGCAGGTCTGTGTCATTTCATGTGAGGGAAAATAAAGGAAATTGCTTGAAAAACACAGAAAAGTTGCAGGGAAATGTTTAGCAATTGCAGAAGGATTGTTACTTCATAAGACATTTTTCCTTATTATTCGTGTCTTTAAATAGAATACCCTGTGTTCTGTTTATGTAAGGAGAGTTTATGCCCTCTCTGCTTTTGCTCTCTGATCCTCGTTTAGACCTAGCAATTGACATGGCCTTCAGAGGATCTTGGACAGCGTCAACAGAGGATGAGACATACTCAACTGCATACCTGCAAAGGAATTCAGAACCTGTAGGTAAACAGCCTATTTCAGATTCTCAAAGACTGAAATATTCGAGTAATTATTCCTACAAGGTTTTGTTTTTGTTTTTTTTGAGACGGAGTTCACTCTGTCGTTTCTAGGCTGGAGTGCAGTGGCGCACCCCAGCTCACTGCAAGCCCGGCCTCCTGGGTTCACGCATTCTCCTGCCTCCTGGGTCTCCAAGTTGGGACTACAGGCGCCCCACCCACCTCACGCCTCTTGGCTAATTTTTTGTGTGTGTGTTTTCTAGTAGGAATGGGGTTTCACTGTAATAATCCTCAGGATGGTCTCGATCTCCTGACCTCGCGGATCCCTGCCTGGCCTCCCAAAGTGCTGGGATTACAGGCGTGAGCCACCGCACCTGGCCTCCTACATTGTTTTAATCACTCATGCTACAGGCTTAAGAAGCTTAAGGAAAAGCATGCAAGATATCACTCTCCTAGTGTGGAACAAAAGGAAACCTTTATCTTGTCTGTTTTAATTTCCCAGATTTCCTACCTTCTCATTTTATCATATGCATTTTTCAGCGTTAACTGGTCAGTGCCAATCACATTTACCTCATGTATTATTGTCTGATATTCAAATTCTCTCTGGTGCTTCTTTTAATGACATGTCCAGTCTTCTGTTGGGACACAATTCTGCCCATGTTGCTCATTTCTTAATTTCCCTGCCCCTACTCTCTCTCTTTATTGCAAAGTATCACTTCAGACTAAATGAGATTTTTTGCCTGTTGTTTGTTTTTAAGCCTTCAACTGTCCTGCTGCGCAATTTCCAGCTGAAGTTATAATCTTCTGTTTGGGATACCATAGTTGATTACTGTTGAAATGACTGTAATACTCATTATACACCATTTGTTGGAAGAGTGGCAGAAGACTGTGATTAAATAAAAATTGGCTTGGATCTTGCTTCCAACTTCTACCACATTACTTTAAGAATGTAATCAAAATTTTGCTGTTGGTGTTTCTAGATGTTTTTCTCAATCACTTGCTTGGTCAATACAAATGTGGTAGATTGAATTATTGACTCCATTATTTACCACTGCAGGAATCTACATGCTTCTCCACAGACCTTTGTACTTCCTCTCACTGTAGACCGAGTAGACCCTTTGATCTCAGTCATGTGACTTGCTTTAGTCAAGAAGGCTTGAAATGTGCTTGCATAGATGGGCTTATCCTCTCACACCTCTGCCACCTTTGTAAAAAGAAGCTGTCCTGTTACGATTTTGTACCAAGGAAGATGATGGATACAGAAGCATATTTGGACCCATCTCACACCCTGGCATCCATGGCAGACTGGAAAGCCAGTTCTGTGCCTACTCACACACATGTAAGAGAGAATAAACGGTTGCTTTCAGCCAGCATTAGGACTGTTTATTGTGCAACAATAGTTGACTAATACAACCATCCACATTTATGACTAAGAGTGAAAAGATATGTTATTAACTGCAGTCACATCATCAATTAACATTCCCAGAGTACTCACTGCAGGTAGAAACATTCTGAGGAGCCCTAAAAGAGATATAGAAGTTTTGTCTGCTGCACTGGAAGATTCTGATAGAAGGGCATGCTGCTCATCAGATTTCATTATTTCAATAACATTTATTGAGAGCACACTCTGTCAGACACTGTGCTACAGCCTGGAAGAACAAAGATAAACAAGACAGGCCTGACTTCAACAAGCATGAGGCCTAGTAGGAGAGACAGACTTGCAAGCAAAGCGCTGCTTTATAAAATTCCCAAACTGGCCGGGTGCAGTGGCTCACGCCTGTAATCCCAGCACTTTGGGAGGCCGTGGCAGGCAGATCACGAGGTCAGGAGATTGAGACCATCCTGGCTAACACAGTGAAACCCCGTCTCTACTAAAAATGAGAAAAAAACAAAAAAAAAATAGGCGGGTGTGGTGGCGCGTGCCTGTAGTCCCAGCTACTCGGGAGGCTGAGGCAGGAGAATGGCGTGAATCCGGGAGGTGGAGCTTGCAGTGAGCACAGATCGCGCCATTGCGCTCCAGCCTGGGTGACAGAGTAAGACTCTGTCTCAAAAAAAAAAAAAAAAAAAAAAAAAAGAAAGAAAGAAAAAGAAAAGAAAA